>NC_048587.1:42544473-42916139 GCF_013265735.2 Oncorhynchus mykiss | reverse complement strand
GGTTTGAATCTTAAAGTACCAGCTACAGTGCCTTGCGAAAGTATTCGGCCCCCTTGAACTTTGCGACCTTTTGCCACATTTCAGGCTTCAAACATAAAGATATAAAACTGTTTTTTTTTGTGAAGAATCAACAACAAGTGGGACACAATCATGAAGTGGAACGACATTTATTGGATATTTCAAACTTTTTTAACAAATCAAAAACTGAAAAATTGGGGGTGCAAAATTATTCAGCCCCTTTACTTTCAGTGCAGCAAACTCTCTCCAGAAGTTCAGTGAGGATCTCTGAATGATCCAATGTTGACCTAAATGACTAATGATGATAAATACAATCCACCTGTGTGTAATCAAGTCTCCGTATAAATGCACCTGCACTTTGATAGTCTCAGAGGTCCGTTAAAAGCGCAGAGAGCATCATGAAGAACAAGGAACACACCAGGCAGGTCCGAGATACTGTTGTGAAGAAGTTTAAAGCCGGATTTGGATACAAAAAGATTTCCCAAGCTTTAAACATCCCAAGGAGCACTGTGCAAGCGATAATATTGAAATGGAAGGAGTATCAGACCACTGCAAATCTACCAAGACCTGGCCGTCTCTCTAAACTTTCAGCTCATACAAGGAGAAGACTGATCAGAGATGCAGCCAAGAGGCCCATGATCACTCTGGATGAACTGCAGAGATCTACAGCTGAGGTGGGAGATTCTGTCCATAGGACAACAATCAGTCGTATATTGTACAAATCTGGCCTTTATGGAAGAGTGGCAAGAAGAAAGACATTTCTTAAAGACATCCATAAAAAGTGTTGTTTAAAGTTTGCCACAAGCCACCTGGGAGACACACCAAACATGTGGAAGATGGTGCTCTGGTCAGATGAAACCAAAATTGAACTTTTTGGCAACAATGCAAAACGTTATGTTTGGCGTAAAAGCAACACAGCTCATCACCCTGAACACACCATCCCCACTGTCAAACATGGTGGTGGCAGCATCATGGTTTGGGCCTGCTTTTCTTCAGCAGGGACAGGGAAGATGGTTAAAATTGATGGGAAGATGGATGGAGCCAAATACAGGACCATTCTGGAAGAAAACCTGATGGAGTCTGCAAAAGACCTGAGACTGGGATGGAGATTTGTCTTCCAACAAGACGATGATCCAAAACATAAAGCAAAATCTACAATGGAATGGTTCAAACATAAACATATCCAGGTGTTAGAATGGCCAAGTCAAAGTCCAGACCTGAATCCAATCGAGAATCTGTGGAAAGAACTGAAAACTGCTGTTCACAAATGCTCTCCATCCAACCTCACTGAGCTCGAGCTGTTTTGCAAGGAGGAATGGGAAAAAATGTCAGTCTCTCGATGTGCAAAACTGATAGAGACATACCCCAAGCGACTTACAGCTGTAATCGCAGCAAAAGGTGGCGCTACAAAGTATTAACTTAAGGGGGCTGAATAATTTTGCACGCCCAATTTGTTAAAAAAGTTTGAAATATCCAATAAATGTCGTTCCACTTCATGATTGTGTCCCACTTGTTGTTGATTCTTCACAAAAAAGACAGTTTTATATCTTTATGTTTGAAGCATGAAATGTGGCAAAAGGTCGCAAAGTTCAAGGGGGCCGAATACTTTCGCAAGGCACTGTATATGCACCAGGTCTCCAGTGCACCTTCACAGCCCAGTATGTCCTGTGCCAGCTCCTCGCACTTGCCGGCTATACGCACCAGGTCTCCAGTGCACCTTCACAGCCCAGTATGTCATGTGCCAGCTCCTCGCACTTGCCGGCTATACGCACCAGGCACCAGGTCTCCAGTACGTCCTGTGCCTGCTCCTCGCACTCTCCCTCAAGTGTGCTTTCCCAGTCAGGTGCGTCCTGTTCCTGCTCCTTGCACTTTCCCTGAAGTGTGTGTCCCCAGTCCAGTACGTCCTGTGCCTCCTCCCCGCACTCGCTCTGAAGTGCGTGTCACTAGTCCGGTGCCATCTCTACCAGCCTCACTCATCAGGCCTCCAGTGCGCCTCCCCAGTCCAGTACATCCTGTGCCTGCTCCTCACGCTCGCCCTGAGGTGCGTGTCACTAGCCCGGTACCACCAGTGCCGGCTCCAAGCACCAGGCTTCCTGCGAAGATCCCCAGTCCAGAGCTTCTGGTGACGGTTCCCGGTCCGGAGCTTCTGGCGACGGTTCCTGGTCCGGAGCCTCTGGCGACGGCCCCCGGTCCGGAACCTCCTGAGAGGTCCCACCGCCCGGAACCTCTTGCGACGGTAAACGGTCCGGAACTTCAAGGTCCATGGCTGGATGAGCGGGTACTTCGTCCCGCACCAGAGCCGCCCCCGATGCTGGCGGATGAGCGTGTACTTCGCCCCGCACCAGAGCCGACACTAGACACTCCCCCTAACCCTCCCTTTTTGTTTCAGGTTTTGCGGTCGGAGTCTGCACCTTTTTGGGGGGGGGATTTGTTTTTTTTTGTTCTAGTTTATATTTTCTATGTGGGGTTCTAGGTTTGATTTTCTATGTTGATGATTTGTATGATTCCCAATTAGAGGCAGCTGGTTATCGTTGTCTCTAATTGGGGATCATACTTAAGTAGCATTTTTTCCACCTGTGGGTTATGGGATATTGTTTAAGTTTAGTTGCCTGTTCGCACTGCATTGTCATCACGGTTAGTTTATTCTTTATTTTGTTTTGTATTAGCTTAAGTTTCACTTTCATTAAAATATGTGGAACTCGAAGTACTCTGCGCCTTGATCCGACCATCATTATTATAAACAACGTGACAGCTCGAGAGTAATGAAGACGAGAAAGGAGATGGAAACATACAGTAGGGAGATATTCTGCAGCTAAAGCAATGTATCAGCCTATTTATTATGAAAAGGCCACTCAAAATCAAATTCACTATAATTGTAGGCTAAATGTTAGCCGCCCTGCACAATCAATCAGTCCAATGAACCATTTTTTTTCTCACGGACTTCATATATAGGCCTATGCGTGTGCATAAGCTCCAATAATAGGGGTGTTTTCAATTAATCATCACCTTAGAAAGCGTTCTTCATTTCGTTGTGTTAGGTTTTGAAACAACATCCACAACGACCATGTTTTCCACTCAGTTTCAACCTGTTGTTGAACTTCTTTCTTCAAATGTATCGATCACAGTGAGGTGAGTTTTAAAAGCATGAAACTATTTTGATGTGTTTGATCTACCTACATGTACATAATTACATCAATTACCTCGACACCGGTGCCCCAGCACATACCAGTTCCCCTGTATATAGCCCCACTATTGTCATTTACTGCTGCTCTTTAATTATGTTATTCTTATCTCATACTTAAGAAAATAACTATACATTTTTTTGAAACTGCATTGTTGGTTAAAAGGGTTTGTAAGTAAGCATTTCACTGTTGTATTCGGCACATGACAAATAAGATGATTAGAACATTTGATTTGTTGAGATTTGATTGAATTTGCATTGATGTCAATGGTTAGAGCACCTGTCAAACTCATTCCATGGAGGGCCGAGTGACTGTCGGTTTTCACTCCTCCCTTGTACTTGATTGTTGAATTAAGGTCACTAATTAGTAAGGAATTCCCCTCATGTGGTTGTCTAGGTCTTAATTGAAAGGCCAAAAACCAGCAGATATTAGGCCCTCCATGGAATGAGTTTTACACCACTGGGTTAGAGGGACAACAGAGCGCTGAGTACCAGGCCATTAGCGTGGTTAGCGAATTGTGTACTACCAACGCATGTCCACAGATTACTGTGGCTCAATGGTGACATACAATTTCACTGCGGTCATGACTCATGACTGCCGGTGTGGCAGTAATACGGTTACCACAACAGCCATAGTAAGATCCTGCCTTCACATTCTGCTGGATCATAACAATTCAAGTTTTCATATTGATGACATGAGTACTTGCGTAATGGCAAAGAGACTCAAAAGCATCATCCATCCTGCCAGTCACTCTACGAAAGCAGCACAATAGTAATTGACAATGACCTACTTACTATACAATATCAGCCACAATAAACAAAATGCAACAACCAAGGATTCCATCAAACTAGTCTAGAGTTTCAGAAATGCTGTTGTTTTTGAAAACTCACGTAAATTAGTTGTATGGTTTTTGCCACAGCATCAAGCCACTAGTGAACGCCAGACTTAACTGCCTTGCTCAGAACAGATTTTTAACTCACTGTCCCCTGGGTGCTGTGGATGTTGATTATGGCAGACACATTTCAGTTGCATGCATTCAATTGACTAGGTATCCCCCTTTCCCAATCTAGTAGACTGGGCTTGAGAGGGTAAGTGCATTAACAGCTACATAAGCAATTTATGCAAGCAAGTGGCGAGTTAATGATACTGCAGTCCAAGTAGGTACAGTGCCTTCAGAAACTATTCATACCCCTTGACTTATTCCACAGTTTGTTGAACTTCTTTCTTCAAACTGATCAATCACAGTGAGGCGAGTTTTACTACTTGATGTGATTTTCGATTGCATTTGCATTGATGTAGGCTATTGATGTTACAGCCTGAATTAAAAATGGATTATTGCATTTTGTTCACATATACACAGTACCCCATAATGTACCTCACTATACACAGTACCCCATAATGTACCTCACTATACACAGTACCCCATAATGTACCTCACTATACACAGTACCCCATAATGTACCTCACTATACACAGTACCCCATAATGTACCTCATTATACACAGTACCCCATAATGTACCTCACTATACACAGTACCCCATAATGTACCTCACTATACACAGTACCCCATAATGTACCTCACTATACACAGTACCCCATAATGTACCTCACTATACACAGTACCCCATAATGTACCTCACTATACACAGTACCCCAAAATGACAAAGTGAAAACACATGTATACATTTTAGCAAATGTTTTGAAAATAAAATAAATATCTAATTTACATAGGGGTGTGAATACTTGAGTCAGCTGGAAGTCTTTCTGGGTAAGTCTAAGAGTTTTCAACACCTGGATTATGCAACATTTGCCCATTATTCTATTTAAAATGTTCTGTCAAATTGGTTGTTGATCATTGCTAGACAACCATTTTCAAGTCTTGCCATAAAATGTTCAAGTAGATTTCAGTCAAAACTGTAACTCAGCCACTCAGGAACATTCACTGTCTTCTTAGTAAGCAACTCCAGTGTAGATTTGGCTTTGTGTTTTAGGTCATTGTCGTGCTGAAAGCAGTGGAGGCTGCTGACTGACCTTACAGATAATTGTATGTGTGGGGTACAGAGATGAGTCATTAAAAAATGTTAAAAGCTACTATTGCACACAGAATGAGTAAAAACTAAATTAAGCACATTTTTACTCCTGAATTTATGCAGGCTTGCCATAACAAAGGTGTTGAAAACTTACCTCAAGACATTTTAGTTTTGAATTTGTATTAATTTGTACAAATTTGGGAAAACACAATTCGGTGGACCATTCTTGATACACACGGGAAACTGCTGCGCTTGATAAACCCAGCAGCATTGTAGTTGACACAAACCGGTGCGCCCCCGGGCACCTACTACCATAACCCGTTCAAAGGCACTTAACTTTTGTCTTGCCCATTCACCCTATGACAATCCATGTCTCAATTGTCTCATCTACACTGATTGAAGTGGATTTAACAAGTGGCATCAATAAGGGATCATAGCTTTCACCTGGTCAGTCTATGTAATGGAAAGAGCAGTTGTCCTTAATGTATAGTCAGTGTATAAGGCTTGCGTTATGAGTAACTGTTTCAGTACAGCATTACCTGTCAAGTGCGACACACAATAAATACACACACAGTAAAATAAGAAAGTTATCTATTGTTAATGTAGAGTTTTCAAAGGGAAAAAAACAGCAGTTAATAAATAAGCGCACTGGAATATACTGTCAGTATCTCATCAGTATAAATAAAAGCTAAATATCTTTAAAATAATAACTGTATAACTTATCTCCAGTTCTATTCGAGTTGAACAGAATAATATTCAGGAAGTGACTAGGAAGGATTAGATGCACCCCTCCCACAACAATGACATCGCCCACATATATCTCACAACACATGCATGGAAGGCTTCCACCCACCCACCCAAACACACAGCCCACAACATTAGAGAGCAGTTGAGAGCAAACTGCAGTAACATACTTTGAAGAACCCATTGCAGTTCTGACTGAGGCCTCCAGCCTGTCTAGCGGTCTACAGCTCAACCATTGGACAGTCATAGAATTTGAATCTCTCTGTTTATCTAAGGGGACTGAAACCCACTCATTATATAGTAGATATGTTCTGTACATGTGCAGTCTATTAGTAAACCAATGCAACTTTCTTTGAGTATAATACAAACATTTAGATTATACATATGTATATTTATCACTTTTAGTTGTTTTTAAAACTCTGTTTTATGTTTTCACACCAGGTTTAAAAATATATTAGAGATTGACCAATAGCACAGGGCATAATCCACACGTTCCTAAATTCACTAACATCCAAATCACTGTTTGAGCAGTGGGTCTAGTACAGTAACAAGGGTGGGACAAAATTAGAGTCGGCGGGAGTCGCATTTCATACAGTTAAATTAATCCAGATTACACATGGCCCGGCCCACCAATCATCAAAACAACAGTAAATTACACGTTGCCCCACTGCCTATATCTAATATGTGAGGGCCTTGAGGCTTTAAGGCTAACTCCTCATTCCTCCAACATGGTTGGGCATCATTCATCTCCTCGGAGTTCCTTTACTGTCCATTTGTATCTGTGCCAGAGGGAGGGGTCGGGAACTGGGGAGGCGTTGTGGAGTTCCGCAGGTAACAGGGTTTGCAATTGGTGCTTTTTTTTAAAGGCCCGCCTCCCCTTGTGGAAATTGGTCAGAGCGTTGTCTTAGATCAGTCCCCGAGGATGACCTTGACAAAGCAAGCCACGTCAGTCTTTTTGGATTCGTGGGAGATGAAAAAAGGATGTTGCTGGGATGAAGAGAAGAAAAGATAAATTGTCTCATTTATTTTCTTAAGTGATTCATGTAAAATCAAATAAAGTAGAAAAATAATATACTCAACAAAAGTTTGATATATAATCAATAGCATTGATTGGATATAAATTAAGTGGGGAGATTATTTCAAAACAAATTATTACTGGACTAAGTCTGCCATCTAGTGGTCAACTGTTAGTAATGGAAGAGGACATACTCACATTCACTTTGTATTGAACATTTCTTAGAGTTGAAAATAAAGTGTGTAACTAAATAATAAGACATCTCCAAAGTTCAAAACACACTCACCATGAGTTCTGGGTAGTTTGGCCGCTCTTTGGAATTTTTCTTTAAGCTGGGAATGAAAAGGGCAATGAGAGAAAGGATTACAACTGCAATGTCTATGATTCATATAGAGATACTGTTAGATGACTCATATCTGGTAATGTGTCTCCCACTCCACTCTACTCCAGATTGAATCAGCTGCAAGCGGACATGGACCTGTCAACGGAGTAAAAACCCAAAGATTGGTAAATTCATCTAGCCAGCTAACTAAACTTCTAGTAATCATGGTCAAATTACTGATCGGGGGGGGGTTGATTTTGTTAATCATTCTCACCCAGATTTCATATTCAAAACTGCAAACATTTATAGCAGTATGGCAAAATGAGTAGAATTGCAGGAAATTAGCTGTAAAACTGAAACAAATTATCATTGCCCCATTGCACGATGTGTAGAAACATATGAAATTAGTTATAAAAATCCAAAATCTTCTTTGCCCCTTGGCAAAAAGTGCAGAATTGCAGCAAACTTTCTTTAAAATGGCAACATTTTCTCTACGCCCCATGTCTAAATGCAGGAACTTAACTTTAAAGCTTACATTTTTTTTCTCTCCGCTGTCAAGAGGGAGGCTGCTAAAATCTTTTGCTCGCAAGGTGGGGGCTCCCAAAGGGCTAGTGTCGGCCCCTCATGATTAGTTCAGATTGTGTGGCCACCCAGAACAAAGTTGCTCATCCCTGCTGTAGGTAATACGTTCCCATTTCGGACAGCCATAAAACTGAAAAATTAGGGCCTACATTGAACAACACAACATACCAAGATGACCATTAGCAAGGTTTTATGGTGGGAAAAAATGTAATTTATCTTCTGTACTGTAGGCCTACATGTAAAACAAATGTAAAACCTTTTAGGGTTGTGTGAAGGGAAAAACGGCATGAGTAGATATTAAATAATTGGTGTGGAGGCCTAACAGTGCGCGGTAGACATAACAGGCTGGTGAGAATGCACATTTAGACACATTCCACAGAGGGTAGCCTAGTCTCTGGAACCCAGGCACATGCATCACATTCTGTCCTGGTCATAAAGTACTTGTGGCTATTACAACAACAACTGGAAAAATTGTCAAGAGAAATTCACTTGTGAGTCTCAATCCAGCAAGCGCTCAAGTAGGACTCATACAATAGCCAAAGACCTTGAGTGGAATTAGACGAGGCAAAGTACAGAAAGAAAATACTGACATAACTGACATTGACAACACTTTTGTAGGGCCTAAATTATGTACAGGTAAGCCTGGTCCCAGATCTGCTTCTGATGTCTTGCCAAATCCAATGGTCGCCGTCATGACAAATATAACAACGACCATAGACTTGGAAAGACAGCCCAAACAGATATGGGACCAGGCTAGCTTTACAGGAGAGGAGAACGTACCACAGGGAGGTGAAGTCAACAAACTCAGGGGAGAACTGGTCAGCAGGAAGATGGGGGGATGGTTCCTCCACCACCTGCTTCAGCTGCTGGAAAGGGGTGCCCCACGAGTCATAGGGAAAACGCAAGATGGCCAGCTCAATCTGAAGAGGGGGGCACAGGATATTACAGGGAATGAGATGACAGGGAACAGGATATCACAGGGCACTGCTAGAGAGCAGGCTAATCATGGGTTGCATGTTTCGTCACAATATTATTTTGAACATTTGTTTTATACTGATGAGCAACTGAGCATTCTACTCAATGCATCGTCAATGAGCGCTGATGAGCATTTCATCAAAAGTGCATTAGTGGCTTGGAAATACAATGCCATTCAAAGAGAGGCAAATCATTTGTGGTAAAACCTTTTGATGTCGCCAGATTGACTTTCGATGCAGTATAACGGTAGCTAGTTAGCTAAGATCGAGAGGTCACCTGATTTAAAATAGCTAACGTTAGCATTGCTAGCTATTTTTGAGGAACTTTGCTGGCTAATGACAATATTGCCGTATGTCGAAAGTAAATTTGACAACATGATAATGCTGGCAAAGTTGTTTCCTACTAAACATTTGACTACTTTAGCAATATAATCGTATTTCCAGGCACTGTAATGTAATTTACACTAAACAGTCGTTAGCCTCCGCCCAGAATGACTGGGATTATCACGACTTTAGGGCACCAGTATTGCGCCACCGGTAGAGGGTGGCTTTAGAACATTCAAAACAATGGCATGAAGCGACCTAGTAATGGAGGTGCAATGCAGGAATGCAGCATTGTATTGTTGTACATAAAATGCACTAAGCTAAAGATTCTGTCGTTAAACGCCAGAAATTGGGTGATTTGTGACATTAGACCCCTCAAATTCAACTCTGGACCTTGAATACAGTTCCACTGTGTTTTTTCATTGTTCTCCTCTAATCGGCACCGGTTTAGACCTTGGACACCAGGCGGGTGCAATTAATTATCAGGTAGAAGAGAAAACCAGCAGTCTCCGGAGGTTAGGAGTTGAATACCCCTGCCCTAGACAGTTACATTTCTGAAAACTACCATTGGCAGCTGGAGGATCATCACGTTCTTTTGACACCAAACTGATATTGGGTGTGATAGAATTTAGGATGTGCAAATGAGAGAGAGGAATATGTAACAGCTCTCCTGGAGCAGAGCAGTAGAGGGTCATCATGTCTCACTGAAAGACAAAAGCTTTTCTTGAACATGAAAAACATGTTCTATTAGCACAATAATTATTTTAAATTCAATAACTTTTTTTTCTCCACTTTTGACTATTACTAGCAATGTACAAAATGTCACCCAGGAAAACTAAAATAAAACATTTAATCTGTGGTTACTGTAGCATTAATAAAATAAAATAGGCCTACTAGTGTAATAATCACTTTTTTTATAATTATAAATGAATAATCTGCATAAGTACAAATTTGAATAGAGACTCACCATAGTGATTCCTAAACTCCAAATGTCAGACTTGACGTTGTAGCCTTTCTGATTAATCTCTGGGTTGATCCTCTCTGGCTGGGGGACAGAACAGAACCGCACACACACACACACACACACACGAGACCCGGATAATATCACTTTAGTATTGCAAACTAACATTAGTTGTCCTAGACGACCCAAACTCCCCCCATCATCTGTACCTCAAACACACACAACCCATTCTGTTCTCGGAGTGCTACCAGGCCTTAAATTGCTCAGCCAATCAAAGGCTCTGTGGACACACAGCAGTTAAAAGCTAACCGTGGTTATTAAAGGGCATGGCTAATGACATAACATAGAGACCTGTAGCACTGAAACATTCAGGCAGCAAGCAGTCAGCTCAGTCAAACTTGTACAATAATTAATTAACATCATGTATCATATCTATGTTCTGTAAACAGTTATTCACTGAGCCAGCATTTGGGCTCCCGAGTGACGCAGTGGTCTAAGGCATCACTAGACACCCTGGATCGATTCCAGGCTGTATCACAACCGTCCGTGATTGAGAGTCCCATAGGGTGGTGCACAATTGGCCCAGCGTCGTCCGGGTTTGACCGTGTAGGCCGTCATTGTAAATATTAATAATAAATAACTGACTTGCCTAGTTAAATAAAGGTTAAATGTATTAAAAAACATTTTTTTTTAAGTAACATTGTATGAATTGGAATTCGTAATAGGTCATGTGAATTGTAGGAAATGTAATTATTTTCATACTATTTTTGCAGGACATAACATAATTGGATGACGTACACAGCTGTCCAACAGTTTTGGGGACCCGCTTTGGCTCATGAGCATCTTTAAGCCTAAATCTTTATAGTTTGATTTTACTGAGTAGACATATATTTTGTATATCTTTTAAAACCCCTATACCTCTCCTACCACACACCCACTTACCGCCATGTAGGGCTTGCAGCCGGCGTCTATGGTCTTGGCCACGGAGTCCACCAGGTAACCACTGATCCCAAAGTCACACATCTTCACCTGGCCCTGTGTGTTGATCAATACATTTGATGGCTTCACATCTGAGGGAGACAGAGGGGAGAAAAAGAGGAGATGGATTGATAGAGAGAGAGAGAAAGAGAGAGGAGGAAAGAGATATGGAAGAGACAGAGGAGTGTGACGGAAGTGAAAGAGAAACAGGGTCATCACTGATTTAATCTGCCGAGTCAGTTAGCCACAGTGACAGAACTGGGAAGCAGATAACAGTCTCAAACACACAGCCCTCAAAACACATTTGCAGCAGGACTGTGGTTGCTGGCTAGGCACAGTTTTCACTTTATTTTAGTAACCTGCAATCATCTTAAATTACTACATGCAATGTTAATACAGAAACAGATGCATGGAACACAGGTTTTAGACACAAGAAATAGAGTCTTTGACCTTTGGTGAGACATGGTTTTAAAGGATGGACACTAGTCCAACTGTTTTAAGGTGTACCCCATAGATAAGCATAATACAGGTAACTGCCAAAATAAAGGAAACACCAACTTTGTGTCTTATTCGGGCATTGGGTCACCACAAGCCGCCAGAACAGCTTCAATGCACCTTGGCATAGATTCTGCAAGTGTCTGAAACTCTATTGGAGGGATGCGACACAATTTCTCCACGAGAAGTTCCATCATTTAGTGTTTTGATGATGGTGGAAAACATTTTCAAGCGCCGCTCCAGAATCTCCCATATGTGTTCAATTGGGTTGAGATCTGGGGACTGAGACGCATATACACATACCCTTTAACCGTGACCCTAAGCATGATGGGATGTTAATTGCTTAATTAACTCAGGAACCACAACATACTGTGTATCCATCATTTACTCAAGTCTTTCCTTTATTTCTGGCAGTAACATATACATATTTGAATATAAAACGTTTTATTTAACTCTGATGTTACCTCGGTGGATCACTGACAGGTTACTGTGCAGATGTTCCAGAGCCTTCACTACCTGTAACCAGGGAGATTAGAACATAAGAACAGAACACCAGCAGATAGAGGAGATTGGGGAATCCATATGGTTGCATCTATTATTTATTCATTCTTATTATATTAAGCACCTAGCATGAATTAACACATTTAGTCAACTACATGTATACCCACGTACAGTAATAGGCTATTCCTCTTTGTCTAGAGACTGACTGATCTGACAACAATACGTTCATAATATACTGTATATTCCTACACATAACCAACCCATGTATTATCCATCTTGGTCTCTAGGCTGACTGATAACTTTAGTCCTACTCATATGAATTAACCTCTACGGGACTGGTGTCCCTAAACCGGGACAGTTGTTGCTCAATATGCAATAATGTGACATTGTAAAAAACTGCCAACTTTCAGGGACATAGACATGTCTTATATGGGCAGAAAGCTTAAATTCTTGTTAATCTAACTGCAGTATCCAATTTACAGTAGCTATTACAGCAAACAAAATATTGTTTGAGGATAGAACACAACAAAACACTTCTCGCGGAAAATGGTTTGATACATTCAACTCTGAAGGTAAATAATGTACTTAAATTCAGTAATCTTGCTCTGATTTGTCATCCTGAGGATCCCAGAGATAACATGTAGCATAGTTTTGTATATTAAAATGTAGGAACTGGGTTCTACAGTTTGACCCCACTGTTGTCTCTGGCTCCACACCCACCCCGAGCAACCATCTAGATGTGTGAAGGTTAGTGTGTATTCTGTAGGGATACTAATGATCCATCATGTATGACATTCCTGGGAGTGTGTAATCTTCAATTGTTTATTACCATAGGATTTTTGTATGTTCTCTATAGTTATGTATTGTTGAACATTCATAAATTCACCGAATTTATATTGAAACAAAATATTGTGTAGGGATGTAATTCTTCACTGGATCAGTCTGAAACTTTGCACACACTGTTGCCATCTTGTGGACAACATCTAAATTACACAGAATCCTCTCTCAATGTATGGCCTCTCTTGCATTTCAAATATGGAACATACAGAAAACGCATGCTTTTACCAAATAATCCCAAATCATCACCTACACTCTATGCCCTATGCATTTGTGGAGATCTGAGAGGATTTGATTGGTATAAGCAATATGGTGAAACTTCTACCAGTATGATTGTACATGGGCCCAATCCAAATGGTCCCCTGCGCCCTAGTCCTACTCACCGAGACAGCCATCTTTCCCAGTATGTCCTCGGGGATGGTCATGCCTTTATCTATCACCTGCTTGTAGAATTTATCCAGAGAAGTGTCCATCAGCTCCATACAGATCCACACATCACCCTGATTACATAACAAGGGGCAATCTTTCATATAGTGGAGGATACAGTATGATGTACAGATGGAGAGATGGAGGGAGTCGAAAGGGGGAGATTGATAGAGGGGTAGAGAGATTGGCGATAGAGAGAAAAATAAATGGAAAGAGGGGAAGACAGAAAGATTGAGAAAGCGGTTGAGGGAGGGATTGGAAAAACACAACAGAGTCAGACCACATTCCTGACACACGGTTCAACTAACAGGAAAGAGCTTTTTCTAATGTGCTCTGCTGTGGAGGGATATCCTGTGGAATGCTCTTCTCTTCAGGAGGAAGGCAACTACATCCAGAAAAATCTGGAATTCTTATTTGTTTATGTTGACTACAACATAAAAAGCTATGCCCTCCCATATCTCTATGGTACCGGTCTGAATGGCAGCACATCATTGTACTCTGTCATTGTATAAATCAAGGCTGTAATGGCAGTGTAGGAAGCCTTATGTTCCATATAGTTAGGAAGAGGACTAAGATAGTAACTCGGTACCTGCCTCTATGCACATACAGATGGGGCCAAATATGTTGGCACCGATGCACGATTCACTGTTTCTCCTCAAATAAGTTTAAATAAAAAAATAAATACAAATTGTTTACACTTGTATTTGTTTAATTAACAACTGGCCACAAAGTCAAAAATGTTCTGGACAATTGTAATTTATCCTACTTGTGCTAAGTTGCAGGTGCCTACACACTAACAAAAAATGCTTCTACAGTATATAGTGACAAAACCATAGCAGATCCCTTTTTGGTGCTATATACAGTGACTTCAGAAAGCATTTACACGCCTTTACTTTTTCTATATATTTCTGTGTTACAGCCTGAATATCAAATGTATTAAATTGAGTTTGTCACTGATATACACACACATGGAATTGTGTTTGTAGAACATGTTAGAAATTAAAAATGAAAAGCTGAAATGTCTTGAGTCGATAAGTATGCAACCCCTTTGTTATGGCAAGCCTAAATAAGTTCAGGAGTAAAAATGTGCTTAACAAACCGCATAATAAGTTGCATGGACTCAATCCGTGTTCAATAATAGTGGTAAACAGGATTTTTGAATTATTACCCCATCTCTGTACCCCACACATGTAATAATCTGTAAGGTCCCTCAATCGAGCAGTGAATTTCAAGCAGAGATTCAACTTCAAAGACCGGCGAGGTTTTTCTGTCATGTATTGTCATGTTGTGTCTTTCTGTCCTTTCCTTTCACCCTGTCTCCCTCTGCTGGTCGTACTAGGTTACCGTTTCTGTCCCTCTTTCCCCCAGCTGTTCCTTGTCTTCTCTGACTACCTCATTCACCCCTTTTCCCACCTGTTCCCTTTTTCCCTCTGATTAGGTCCCTATATCTCTCTCTGTTTCTGCTCCTGTCTTTGTCGGATTCTTGTTTGTGTGTCTCATGCCTGAACCAGACTATCATCGTGTTTGCTGCAACCTTGTCCTGTCCTGTCGGAATCTACCTGTCCATCTGAGCCCACGTGTGTTCATCATTAAAGAAACTCTGTTTGTTAATTCGCTTTTGGGTCCTCATTCACGCACCTGACAGAAGAATCCGACCAAGAATGGACCCAGCGACTTCGGATCCTCTCCACTCAGCCGTCGAGATCCAGGGAGCGATGCTAGGCAGACACGAGCAGGAATTGTCTGCTGCTCGACATGCCGTTGAGACCCTGGCCACCCAAGTCTCCAACCTCACAGAACAGGTTCACCATCTCCGCCTCGATCCACCGGCCACTTCCAGGGCTTTCGAATCTCCGGAGCCCAGAATCAATAACCCGCCGTGTTACTCTGGGGAGCCCACTGAATGCCGCTCGTTCCTCACCCAGTGTGATATTGTGTTTTCTCTCCAGCCCAACACTTACGCCAGGAGCACTGCTCGTGTCGCCTACGTCATATCTCTCCTTACTGGACGGGCTCGTGAGTGGGGCACGGCAATCTGGGAGGCAAGGGCTGAGTGTACTAACCAGTATCAGGACTTTAAGGAGGAGATGATACGGGTTTTTGATCGATCTGTTTTTGGGGAGGAGGCTTCCAGGGCCCTGTCTTCCCTATGTCAAGGCAATCGATCCATAACAGACTACTCTATTGAGTTTCGCACTCTTGCTGCCTCCAGTGGCTGGAACGAGCCGGCTTTGCTCGCTCGTCTTCTGGAGGGTCTCCGCGCAGAGGTAAAGGATGAGATTCTCTCCCGGGAGGTTCCTTCCAGCGTGGATTCCTTGATTGAACTCGCTATTCGCATTGAGCGACGGGTTGATCTTCGTCACCGAGCTCGTGGAAAGGAGCTCGCGTTCTCCGTTGCCCCCCTCTCCGCATCACTACCATCTTCCTCTGCCGGCTCGGGAGCTGAGCCTATGCAGCTGGGAGGTATCCGCATCTCGACTAAGGAGAGGGAACGGAGAATCACCAACCGCCTCTGTCTCTATTGCGGTTCTGCTGGTCATTTTGTCACTTCATGTCCAGTAAAAGCCAGAGCTCATCAGTAAGCGGAGGGCTACTGGTGAGCGCTACTACTCCTGTCTCTCCTTCAAGATCCTGCACTACCTTGTCGGTCCATCTACGCTGGACCGGTTCGTCAGCTTCCTGCAGTGCCTTAATAGACTCTGGGGCGGAGGGCTGTTTTATGGACGAGACCTGGGCTCGGGAACATGACATTCCTCTCAGACAGTTAAGGGAGTCCACGGCCTTGTTCGCCCTGGATGGTAGTCCTCTCCCCAGGATTCAGCGTGAGACGCTACCTTTAACCCTCACTGTTTCTGGTAATCATAGCGAAACCATTTCTTTTTTAATTTTTCGTTCACCTTTTACACCTGTTGTTTTGGGCCATCCCTGGCTAGTTTGTCATAATCCTTCCATTAATTGGTCTAGTAATTCTATCCTCTCCTGGAACGTCTCTTGTCATGTGAAATGTTTAATGTCTGCTATCCCTCCTGTTTCCTCTGTCTCTTCTTCACAGGAGGAGCCTGGTGATTTGACAGGGGTGCCGGAGGAATATCACGATCTGCGCACGGTGTTCAGTCGGTCCAGGGCCACCTCTCTTCCTCCACACCGGTCGTATGATTGTAGTATTGATCTCCTTCCGGGAACCACTCCCCCCCGGGGTAGACTATACTCTCTGTCGGCTCCCGAACGTAAGGCTCTCGAGGATTATTTGTCTGTAGCTCTTGACGCCGGTACCATAGTCCCCTCCTCCTCTCCCGCCGGAGCGGGGTTTTTTTTTGTCAAGAAGAAGGACGGGTCTCTGCGCCCCTGCATAGATTATCGAGGGCTGAATGACATAACAGTGAAGAATCGTTATCCGCTTCCTCTTATGTCTTCAGCCTTCGAGATCCTGCAGGGAGCCAGGTTTTTCACTAAGTTGGACCTTCGTAACGCTTACCATCTCGTGCGCATCAGGGAGGGGGACGAGTGGAAGACGGCGTTTAACACTCCGTTAGGGCACTTTGAATACCGGGTTTTTCCTTTCGGCCTCGCTAACGCTCCAGCTGTCTTTCAGGCATTAGTCAATGATGTCCTGAGAGACATGCTGAACATCTTTGTTTTCGTTTACCTTGACGATATCCTGATTTTTTCACCGTCACTCCAGATTCATGTTCAGCACGTTCGACGTGTCCTCCAGCGCCTTTTAGAGAATTGTCTTTTTGTGAAGGCTGAGAAGTGCACTTTTCATGCCTCCTCCGTCACATTTCTCGGTTCTGTTATTTCCGCTGAAGGCATTAAGATGGATCCCGCTAAGGTCCAAGCTGTCATTGATTGGCCCGCCCCTAAGTCACGCGTCGAGCTGCAGCGCTTTCTCGGCTTCGCGAACTTCTATCGTCGTTTCATCCGTAATTTCGGTCAGGTGGCAGCTCCTCTCACAGCCCTTACTTCTGTCAAGACGTGCTTTAAGTGGTCCGTTTCCGCCCAGGGAGCTTTTGATCTCCTCAAGAATCGTTTTACATCCGCTCCTATCCTTGTTACACCTGACGTCTCTAGACAGTTCGTTGTCGAGGTTGACGCGTCAGAGGTGGGCGTGGGAGCCATTCTTTCTCAGCGCTCCCTCTCTGACGACAAGGTCCACCCATGCGCGTATTTTTCTCATCGCCTGTCGCCGTCGGAACGTAACTATGATGTGGGAAACCGCGAACTGCTCGCCATCCGGTTAGCCCTAGGCGAATGGCGACAGTGGTTGGAGGGGGCGACCGTTCCTTTTGTCGTTTGGACTGACCATAGGAACCTTGAGTACATCCGTTCTGCCAAACGACTTAATGCGCGTCAGGCGCGTTGGGCGCTGTTTTTCGCTCGTTTCGAGTTCGTGATTTCTTATCGTCCGGGCTCTAAGAACACCAAGCCTGATGCTTTATCTCGTCTCTTCAGTTCTTCAGTAGCCTCCACTGACCCCGAGGGGATTCTCCCTGAGGGGCGTGTTGTCGGGTTGACTGTCTGGGGAATTGAGAGGCAGGTAAAGCAAGCGCTCACTCACACTCCGTCGCCGCGCGCTTGTCCTAGGAACCTTCTTTTCGTTCCCGTTCCTACTCGTCTGGCCGTTCTTCAGTGGGCTCACTCTGCCAAGTTAGCCGGCCACCCTGGCGTTCGGGGTACGCTTGCTTCCATTCGCCAGCGTTTTTGGTGGCCCACCCGGGAGCATGACACGCGTCGTTTCGTGGCTGCTTGTTCGGTCTGCGCGCAGACTAAGTCCGGTAACTCCCCTCCTGCCGGCCGTCTCAGGCCGCTTCCCATTCCCTCTCGACCGTGGTCTCACATCGCCTTAGATTTTGTCACCGGACTGCCTTCGTCAGCGGGGAAGACTGTTATTCTTACGGTTGTCGATAGGTTCTCTAAGGCGGCTCATTTCATTCCCCTTGCTAAGCTTCCTTCTGCTAAAGAGACGGCACAAATCATCACCGAGAATGTTTTCAGAATTCATGGCCTTCCGTCAGACGTCGTTTCGGACAGAGGTCCGCAATTCACGTCTCAATTTTGGAGGGAGTTTTGCCGTTTGATTGGGGCTTCCGTCAGTCTCTCTTCCGGCTTTCACCCCCAGTCTAACGGTCAAGCAGAACGGGCCAATCAGACTATTGGTCGCATCTTACGCAGTCTTTCTTTTCGCAACCCTGCGTCTTGGTCAGAACAGCTCCCCTGGGCAGAATACGCCCACAACTCGCTTCCTTCGTCTGCGACCGGGCTATCTCCTTTTCAGAGTAGCCTCGGGTACCAGCCTCCGCTGTTCTCATCTCAGTTCGCCGAGTCCAGCGTCCCCTCCGCTCAGGCTTTTGTCCAACGTTGCGAGCGCACCTGGAAGAGGGTCAGGTCTGCACTTTGCCGTTATAGGACGCAGACTGTGAGGGCTGCTAATAAGCGTAGAACTAAGAGTCCTAGATATTGTCGCGGTCAGAGAGTTTGGCTCTCCACTCAGAACCTTCCCCTTAAGACGGCTTCTCGCAAGTTGACCCCGCGGTTCATTGGTCCGTTCCGTATTTCTCGGGTCATTAATCCTGTCGCAGTTCGACTTCTTCTTCCGCGATACCTTCGTCGCGTCCACCCGGTCTTCCATGTCTCCTGTATCAAGCCCGTTCTTCGCGCCCCCGCTCGTCTTCCCCCCCCCCCCCCCATCCTTGTCGAGGGCGCACCCATCTACAGGGTCCGTAGGATTTTGGACATGCGTCCTCGGGGCCGTGGTCACCAGTACCTCGTAGATTGGGAGGGGTACGGTCCTGAGGAGAGGAGTTGGGTTCCCTCTCGGGACGTGCTGGACCGTGCGCTGATCGAGGATTTCCTCCGTTGCCGCCAGGTTTCCTCCTCGAGTGCGCCAGGAGGCGCTCGGTGAGTGGGGGGGTACTGTCATGTATTGTCATGTTGTGTCTTTCTGTCCTTTCCTTTCACCCTGTCTCCCTCTGCTGGTCGTACTAGGTTACCGTTTCTGTCCCTCTTTCCCCCAGCTGTTCCTTGTCTTCTCTGACTACCTCATTCACCCCTTTTCCCACCTGTTCCCTTTTTCCCTCTGATTAGGTCCCTATATCTCTCTCTGTTTCTGCTCCTGTCTTTGTCGGATTCTTGTTTGTGTGTCTCATGCCTGAACCAGACTATCATCGTGTTTGCTGCAACCTTGTCCTGTCCTGTCGGAATCTACCTGTCCATCTGAGCCCACGTGTGTTCATCATTAAAGAAACTCTGTTTGTTAATTCGCTTTTGGGTCCTCATTCACGCACCTGACAGAAGAATCCGACCAAGAATGGACCCAGCGACTTCGGATCCTCTCCACTCAGCCGTCGAGATCCAGGGAGCGATGCTAGGCAGACACGAGCAGGAATTGTCTGCTGCTCGACATGCCGTTGAGACCCTGGCCACCCAAGTCTCCAACCTCACAGAACAGGTTCACCATCTCCGCCTCGATCCACCGGCCACTTCCAGGGCTTTCGAATCTCCGGAGCCCAGAATCAATAACCCGCCGTGTTACTCTGGGGAGCCCACTGAATGCCGCTCGTTCCTCACCCAGTGTGATATTGTGTTTTCTCTCCAGCCCAACACTTACGCCAGGAGCACTGCTCGTGTCGCCTACGTCATATCTCTCCTTACTGGACGGGCTCGTGAGTGGGGCACGGCAATCTGGGAGGCAAGGGCTGAGTGTACTAACCAGTATCAGGACTTTAAGGAGGAGATGATACGGGTTTTTGATCGATCTGTTTTTGGGGAGGAGGCTTCCAGGGCCCTGTCTTCCCTATGTCAAGGCAATCGATCCATAACAGACTACTCTATTGAGTTTCGCACTCTTGCTGCCTCCAGTGGCTGGAACGAGCCGGCTTTGCTCGCTCGTCTTCTGGAGGGTCTCCGCGCAGAGGTAAAGGATGAGATTCTCTCCCGGGAGGTTCCTTCCAGCGTGGATTCCTTGATTGAACTCGCTATTCGCATTGAGCGACGGGTTGATCTTCGTCACCGAGCTCGTGGAAAGGAGCTCGCGTTCTCCGTTGCCCCCCTCTCCGCATCACTACCATCTTCCTCTGCCGGCTCGGGAGCTGAGCCTATGCAGCTGGGAGGTATCCGCATCTCGACTAAGGAGAGGGAACGGAGAATCACCAACCGCCTCTGTCTCTATTGCGGTTCTGCTGGTCATTTTGTCACTTCATGTCCAGTAAAAGCCAGAGCTCATCAGTAAGCGGAGGGCTACTGGTGAGCGCTACTACTCCTGTCTCTCCTTCAAGATCCTGCACTACCTTGTCGGTCCATCTACGCTGGACCGGTTCGTCAGCTTCCTGCAGTGCCTTAATAGACTCTGGGGCGGAGGGCTGTTTTATGGACGAGACCTGGGCTCGGGAACATGACATTCCTCTCAGACAGTTAAGGGAGTCCACGGCCTTGTTCGCCCTGGATGGTAGTCCTCTCCCCAGGATTCAGCGTGAGACGCTACCTTTAACCCTCACTGTTTCTGGTAATCATAGCGAAACCATTTCTTTTTTAATTTTTCGTTCACCTTTTACACCTGTTGTTTTGGGCCATCCCTGGCTAGTTTGTCATAATCCTTCCATTAATTGGTCTAGTAATTCTATCCTCTCCTGGAACGTCTCTTGTCATGTGAAATGTTTAATGTCTGCTATCCCTCCTGTTTCCTCTGTCTCTTCTTCACAGGAGGAGCCTGGTGATTTGACAGGGGTGCCGGAGGAATATCACGATCTGCGCACGGTGTTCAGTCGGTCCAGGGCCACCTCTCTTCCTCCACACCGGTCGTATGATTGTAGTATTGATCTCCTTCCGGGAACCACTCCCCCCCGGGGTAGACTATACTCTCTGTCGGCTCCCGAACGTAAGGCTCTCGAGGATTATTTGTCTGTAGCTCTTGACGCCGGTACCATAGTCCCCTCCTCCTCTCCCGCCGGAGCGGGGTTTTTTTTTGTCAAGAAGAAGGACGGGTCTCTGCGCCCCTGCATAGATTATCGAGGGCTGAATGACATAACAGTGAAGAATCGTTATCCGCTTCCTCTTATGTCTTCAGCCTTCGAGATCCTGCAGGGAGCCAGGTTTTTCACTAAGTTGGACCTTCGTAACGCTTACCATCTCGTGCGCATCAGGGAGGGGGACGAGTGGAAGACGGCGTTTAACACTCCGTTAGGGCACTTTGAATACCGGGTTCTTCCTTTCGGCCTCGCTAACGCTCCAGCTGTCTTTCAGGCATTAGTCAATGATGTCCTGAGAGACATGCTGAACATCTTTGTTTTCGTTTACCTTGACGATATCCTGATTTTTTCACCGTCACTCCAGATTCATGTTCAGCACGTTCGACGTGTCCTCCAGCGCCTTTTAGAGAATTGTCTTTTTGTGAAGGCTGAGAAGTGCACTTTTCATGCCTCCTCCGTCACATTTCTCGGTTCTGTTATTTCCGCTGAAGGCATTAAGATGGATCCCGCTAAGGTCCAAGCTGTCATTGATTGGCCCGCCCCTAAGTCACGCGTCGAGCTGCAGCGCTTTCTCGGCTTCGCGAACTTCTATCGTCGTTTCATCCGTAATTTCGGTCAGGTGGCAGCTCCTCTCACAGCCCTTACTTCTGTCAAGACGTGCTTTAAGTGGTCCGTTTCCGCCCAGGGAGCTTTTGATCTCCTCAAGAATCGTTTTACATCCGCTCCTATCCTTGTTACACCTGACGTCTCTAGACAGTTCGTTGTCGAGGTTGACGCGTCAGAGGTGGGCGTGGGAGCCATTCTTTCTCAGCGCTCCCTCTCTGACGACAAGGTCCACCCATGCGCGTATTTTTCTCATCGCCTGTCGCCGTCGGAACGTAACTATGATGTGGGAAACCGCGAACTGCTCGCCATCCGGTTAGCCCTAGGCGAATGGCGACAGTGGTTGGAGGGGGCGACCGTTCCTTTTGTCGTTTGGACTGACCATAGGAACCTTGAGTACATCCGTTCTGCCAAACGACTTAATGCGCGTCAGGCGCGTTGGGCGCTGTTTTTCGCTCGTTTCGAGTTCGTGATTTCTTATCGTCCGGGCTCTAAGAACACCAAGCCTGATGCTTTATCTCGTCTCTTCAGTTCTTCAGTAGCCTCCACTGACCCCGAGGGGATTCTCCCTGAGGGGCGTGTTGTCGGGTTGACTGTCTGGGGAATTGAGAGGCAGGTAAAGCAAGCGCTCACTCACACTCCGTCGCCGCGCGCTTGTCCTAGGAACCTTCTTTTCGTTCCCGTTCCTACTCGTCTGGCCGTTCTTCAGTGGGCTCACTCTGCCAAGTTAGCCGGCCACCCTGGCGTTCGGGGTACGCTTGCTTCCATTCGCCAGCGTTTTTGGTGGCCCACCCGGGAGCATGACACGCGTCGTTTCGTGGCTGCTTGTTCGGTCTGCGCGCAGACTAAGTCCGGTAACTCCCCTCCTGCCGGCCGTCTCAGGCCGCTTCCCATTCCCTCTCGACCGTGGTCTCACATCGCCTTAGATTTTGTCACCGGACTGCCTTCGTCAGCGGGGAAGACTGTTATTCTTACGGTTGTCGATAGGTTCTCTAAGGCGGCTCATTTCATTCCCCTTGCTAAGCTTCCTTCTGCTAAAGAGACGGCACAAATCATCACCGAGAATGTTTTCAGAATTCATGGCCTTCCGTCAGACGTCGTTTCGGACAGAGGTCCGCAATTCACGTCTCAATTTTGGAGGGAGTTTTGCCGTTTGATTGGGGCTTCCGTCAGTCTCTCTTCCGGCTTTCACCCCCAGTCTAACGGTCAAGCAGAACGGGCCAATCAGACTATTGGTCGCATCTTACGCAGTCTTTCTTTTCGCAACCCTGCGTCTTGGTCAGAACAGCTCCCCTGGGCAGAATACGCCCACAACTCGCTTCCTTCGTCTGCGACCGGGCTATCTCCTTTTCAGAGTAGCCTCGGGTACCAGCCTCCGCTGTTCTCATCTCAGTTCGCCGAGTCCAGCGTCCCCTCCGCTCAGGCTTTTGTCCAACGTTGCGAGCGCACCTGGAAGAGGGTCAGGTCTGCACTTTGCCGTTATAGGACGCAGACTGTGAGGGCTGCTAATAAGCGTAGAACTAAGAGTCCTAGATATTGTCGCGGTCAGAGAGTTTGGCTCTCCACTCAGAACCTTCCCCTTAAGACGGCTTCTCGCAAGTTGACCCCGCGGTTCATTGGTCCGTTCCGTATTTCTCGGGTCATTAATCCTGTCGCAGTTCGACTTCTTCTTCCGCGATACCTTCGTCGCGTCCACCCGGTCTTCCATGTCTCCTGTATCAAGCCCGTTCTTCGCGCCCCCGCTCGTCTTCCCCCCCCCCCCCCATCCTTGTCGAGGGCGCACCCATCTACAGGGTCCGTAGGATTTTGGACATGCGTCCTCGGGGCCGTGGTCACCAGTACCTCGTAGATTGGGAGGGGTACGGTCCTGAGGAGAGGAGTTGGGTTCCCTCTCGGGACGTGCTGGACCGTGCGCTGATCGAGGATTTCCTCCGTTGCCGCCAGGTTTCCTCCTCGAGTGCGCCAGGAGGCGCTCGGTGAGTGGGGGGGTACTGTCATGTATTGTCATGTTGTGTCTTTCTGTCCTTTCCTTTCACCCTGTCTCCCTCTGCTGGTCGTACTAGGTTACCGTTTCTGTCCCTCTTTCCCCCAGCTGTTCCTTGTCTTCTCTGACTACCTCATTCACCCCTTTTCCCACCTGTTCCCTTTTTCCCTCTGATTAGGTCCCTATATCTCTCTCTGTTTCTGCTCCTGTCTTTGTCGGATTCTTGTTTGTGTGTCTCATGCCTGAACCAGACTATCATCGTGTTTGCTGCAACCTTGTCCTGTCCTGTCGGAATCTACCTGTCCATCTGAGCCCACGTGTGTTCATCATTAAAGAAACTCTGTTTGTTAATTCGCTTTTGGGTCCTCATTCACGCACCTGACATTTTCAATGCGTCACACAAAGAGCACGGATTGGTAGATGTGTAAAAAATATCAAAATCAGATGTTGAATATCCCTTTGAGCATGTTGAAGTTATTAATTAGGCTTTGGATGGTGTATCAATATACTCAGTTACTACAAAGATATAACTCGGTTGCCGGAGAGGAAGGAAACTGCTCAGGGATTTCACCATGATGCCAATGGTGATTTTAAAACATTTGAGTTTAATAGTTGTGATATGAAAAAACTGAGGACGGATCAACAACATTGTAGTTATTCCACAATATTAACCTAAATTACAGATTCATTTTTTTTGTAGCCTCAAAATACTCTAAATGAGCCACATTTGAATTATAACTCAAAGATGAAACAACACTTTTCTGAATTGCAAAGAACCATTAAAGAGTTCAAAGGGTTATTTTAGTCATTATTGCAACACATAGAACAATCCCCCTTACCATAGAACCCTTGAGGAATCCTCATTTTATGTGTTTACAGGATAAAAATAGCCTGTTTTTAAAAAGAGAAAAACAGAACATTCTGATTGATTGCACTCCGTTTGAAATTGCAAGGGTGCCAATATACTTAACAGCATATCTACAAGGCTCTGTCCTCTATTTTGGTAATTACATTGTAGGAAGCCTATGTTCCTTATAGGAATAAACTAGGTCAGTAGGAGAACCCCATAGAGTAACTTTTGCAATTGTAAAAACGTATGGCAACAAAATAAACAAATAGGCTGTTTAGTGTAAAGTGTATTTGGGTTTAAGAAAAACACCCTATAATGTCTAAGTATTATTGTAATAAAGTAGGTAGTTACCTCTCTGAAGAGTGCGCCGTAGAAGGTGACTGTGTAGAAGCAGTCTACTGTCCTCATTGAGATGTCCAGGTCCATCAGCAGTCTCTTTTGTTCCTGGGTGTTCACTGTGGCACGGATCCTCTAGGGTGGGAGCGAAAGGACATCAAAAATCAATCAAGTCTATCCATCCATCCATCTATCCATCCAACAAAATTATTACATCAACAGCTGTCACTATGGCTGCATTAACAAAGGCAGCCCAATTCTGATCTTTTACCCAATTATTGGCAAAATAACTGACCTGATTGTTCAAAATACCAGAATTAGGCTGCTATAAGTGCTTTTGCTATATAGTAACCTGACCTAGATCTCCTGAAAGTGAACATCAATTACATCATCAAATCTCACATACCTTCACTGCCATGATCAAGCCACTGGGCATGTGCCTCATCTTGTCCACCACACCATACGCCCCTCTTCCCAGCTCGTCGATCTGCTCCAGGTCATCGGCCTTCACCACAAAGTTCTGCATAGGACAGACAGGGGAGAGAGCCATGTCAGGCTGGATTAAAACACAGTGATGTAATGAGAGAGAGCAAGACTGGGTAAAATCTCCCTTCCTTCCCTTACTTCTCCCATACTTGAAGTAATCATTGAATACAAAAAGAGGGATAAAAATATTAAGTCACAAGAGGTCATTGGGGTTTTTGGTACCCAATCCTCATCTTGTGCAAACAAACAGAAACAGAGAGCGACAAACACGAAAAGAAAGACTAAATCCTAATCTACCAACATACGGGGGGGTCATTTTAAGTGGGAGTATCTCTTATTCTCTTTATTTGAGAGTGCTGCTTTGCTCTGAGCTACGTCTTTGTTTAAACATCTACTCCAACCAGTTTTTTATCAACATGGAAAGCTTTGAACATTAACACTAAATACTGTATATAGTCTCTTCTAAGGGGTTGATGGGTTGAGTCCAAAGACACCACAAATGCCCCTTTTCATCTGAAAGAAAAGTTTACGTAAATCATGGGACCATTTGTTTTCTTACACTTTATACAAGAACCAAAAAATAAATTGCAGCCCTGACTTTGACTTCAGGCTATATTGTAAGACAAAAAAACCTTGCATCTTTGCCAATGGAAAATTCCACTTATTTGATGAGTTTAAAATAAATATTTTTACTGCCCGTCAGGCAGTAAAGCACATTCCAGTCTGCCTACAATCAGAAGTGTTCAATCTGGGTCATAATGTTTGTTAGGCCGTTCTTTACGGCTCACAGACCCTTAATTGAGCCAAGCTTTCAGCTTTCTGCATCCAGACCACAGACAGAGGACCTAACTCAACCTAAAGTATACAGAGGTTTGAACAACTATACACAGATGTAAAAACATATGTTTATGTAAGTTCTTCAGTTTTATATAAAGGTTTTGTCAAAGGAACATGTGTGGGAAAGAACAGTGGTAGACGAAAGGTAAGAATGTGAGAGACAGTAAGAGATAGCATACTGATCATTAACTAGATGAGGTACCTTCTCTCCGATGGTCACACAAGCTTTCGAATCCAAATCTCTTGGGGGTCTGTAAGGTAGACAGTTGTTAGGATTAACTGTTTTTTTTTATGTACATCATGTACATCATGTTCTGTATTCATCAGGGTTGGGGTACATTTGGAATTTCTGAATATATTTATATTAATTTAATTCAGACAATGAATTGGCCACACCCCACAAGATGCAGAAAATTTGAATTGAAGTCAAATGTAAATAATTTAAACCAATTCAACTGAGAGGTGAACCATGAAAGTCTCATTCACTTGACAAATAGTTTATCGAAAGGATATGCCACTTAATGCAAAAAATACACATACCATTTCAAATATTAATTTGATTGTAATTCAGATGTCACTGTATTTTTCTTCTTTGTCAAGAGACGTTAGATTGTTCCCTTGTATACTGCAGTGTTCGATCTAATGCATTCTGGGATTTTTTTCATCTTCTGATATTTAAAAACGTTAAGGGAATTATTCATTATTATGGACAACACAAGACATGATCCTGGAATGTTTCCAGACCTCAAATTTTAAATGGTTTAAATTGAGTTTTAAAAATGAAACGTTTCAACCTTATGCTGCATGGCATTGCTGACCATATGTCAAAATAAACATTCACTTGGTGGGGTGTAGAATAAATAAGCCATTTGGATTTCATTGAAATAAATTCTACTTTCTTTAAAACAAATTCCAATGATATTCTAATTCAACCATTTAATTGAAATTAGAGCAATTTTCAACTCAATTCAGAATGGACCCCATACCCGGGTATGCATTAATTCATTATGATTTACACATTTCATGTGAATAACTGGATGTAGCCTAAATGTTAATATAACTGAGCATTAGTCCAGAGTTATCTTCTCTTTGACAGTGAAAATGTGCTCCATCAACAATATTCACTGGGGCATTGCGCCAAATGTAACAGTATGTGAACGCATCCAAAAGGTCATCTCTAACTAGCCTCCTCTATCCTCATTAGTCATGGGAGGAAACAGTCGCCAGTGACATCTTTAGGATCATTAAGTTGATTTAGCAGCATTGTATCCTGTAATATTCATGTGAAACATACTTAAATCAAAAAAAAATCGGTTGCATTCTGCTGTCATATCATACTGTGCTATGATTGGTTAACACCAACCAGGTCGTGAGGTTATTGCAGTTCATCATGGCCAGAGACACGAACATACCAGCGTAAAGTGGTTAGTTATGGTTCAACTTGCCACTGCAAAAATGTGTATTTAATGTTTATATATTTCACTTGGTAGGTTCAAGTCAGACGTCAATAAGGTGTAATGTCATTGGCTGCGCTTACTGATAGGGGGAGATCTCAAAAAAATTATTTCCAGCCCGATAATTCTGTGCAGGCAGTAGGTCATGTTCTGAAGTGCTGTGTTCTGTTTGCATATTTACGATGTTTACGAGTTCAACACGTGCATAATATACAGTTTGATGTATTCCAGCCATGCATTTTGACACGATTGCTGTATGAGCGATTAGCTAGCATGCTCCGAAGTCATGGTGGTAGTATTTAGCTCATGATTCATACATGGTGGTTTCTTCTTGCTGCAGATCCATGCTACAGCAACCGTCTTGGTGCATGTCAGATCCATGTTACTGCAGCAGATCCATGTTACTGCAGCAATCTTGGTGCATGTCAGATCCATGCTACAGCGGCCATCTTGGTGCATGTCAGATTCATGCTACAGCAGCCATCTTGGTGCATGTCACATCTTATGTGCTCTTTCAGGTATTTATACAGTGTTTTTTATAGTTACACTCCTGGTCAAAAGTTTTAGAACACCTTTTGGTTATATTTTTTGTAGAATAGTGAACACATCAAAACTATGCATATCATGTAGTAACCAAGAACGTGTTAAATCAAAATATATTTTACATTCGAGAATCTTCAAATAACCCCCCTTTGCCTTGATGACAGATTTGCACACTCTTGCCATTCTCTCAACCAGCTTCAACTGGAATGCTTTTCCAACAGTCTTGAAGGAGTTCCCTTCAAAAAAAAAAAAAAAGATAGCCCAAACCAGATGGTGTATCGCTGCAGAATGCTGTGGTAGCCATGTTGGTTAAGTGTGCCTTGAATTGTAAATAAAATCAGTGTCACCAGCAAAGCACCCCCACACCATATTACCACCATGCTTTACGGTGGGAAAGACACATGCAGAGGTCATTCGTTCACAGACACGGCGGTTGGAACCAAAAATCTCCAATTTGAACTCCAGACCAAAGGACAAATTTCGTTTTTCTTGGTCCAAGCAAATCTCTTCTTACTGGTGTCCTTTAGAAGTGGTTTCTTTGCAGCATTTCGACCCTGAAGGCCTGGTTCACACAGTCTCCTCTGAACAGTTGATGTTGAGATGTGTTTGTTACTTGAACTCTGTGAATCGTTTATTTAGGCTGCAATTTCTGACACTGGTAACTCTTATGAACTTATCCTATGCAGCAGAGGTAACTCTGGGCCTTCCATTCCTGTGGTGGTCCTCATGAGAGCCAGTTTCATCATAGCGCTTGGTTTTTGCGACTGCACTTGAAGAAACATAAAAAGTTCTTAAAATGTTCCGGATTAACTGACCTTCATGTCTTAAAGTAATGGACTGTTTCAGTTTGCTTATTTGAGCTGTTCTTGCCATAATATGGACTTGGTCTTTTACCAAAGAGGGCTCTCTTCTGTATACCCCCCTACCTTGTCACAACACAACTGATTTGCAAGAAAATTCCATAAATTAACTTTTAAAAAGGCACACCTGTTAATTGAAATGCATTCCAGGTGACTACCTCATGAAGCTGGTTGAGAGAATGCCAAGAGTGTGCAAAGCTGTCATTAAGGCAAAGGGTGGCTATTTGAATAATCTCAAATATAAAACATATTTACTACATGATTCCATGTGTTATTTCATAGTTTTTATGTCTTCACATTCTACAATGTAGAAAATAGTAAAAATAAAGAATAACCCTTCAATGAGTAGGTGTTCTAAAACTTTTGACCGGTAGAGTATATTAGTGATTTTTCCCCAGTCTGATAATTCTGTGCAGGCGATCTATGCTACAGCAGTCATCTTGGTGCATGTCACACATCTTGTGCTCATTCTATGTCAGAGCAACTGGGACCAATACATGACATTTTAGGTATTACACAACGCAAAAGAGAATACAGTCACATCTGTTACACCAGAGTTAAGTTAATAAAGTATAGCTACGTTTTATAAAGATCCTGTCGTCCTGCATTTGATTATTTTGTACAAAGTGTGCAAAACAAGACATTCATATTATCATGTATCATAAAAAACAGGGGAACACGTTATATTAATATATTAAGTTGCTCTTGTACCTTTGTACTCAAGTAACATTGTAATTACACTAGTAACGACATGGTAATACAATTTTGGTACTAATAGGCTACTTTAGTAACCGCATTTTAATTGCATAGTGAGTTTTTTTGTAATTACACAAGGGGAATAACAGTGTTGGAATACACAGAGTTGTCATAAAGCAGATAAAGACTGAAAGTCTTACGCGGCAGCAGCAGGCTGCTCAAACACATCCTTGGAGAGCGAGAGCACCGGCTTCCTCTTACCTGGAGGGAGACAGAAAGGACAGCAATAAACAATTTGTAGAACAATACAATTATACACACCTGAAGACAGCATATCACATTCAACAAAGTTAGAACAGCAGTTTGGATGACCACAATCAATTGTAAACTGGAGTTTCTAAAAATGTTCCTTTTAGTCATCTCAGATGTCCCATCTTTGTGTATTTTCCCTTCCAGAGCCCAAGCCCAACACGCGACAGCCAGTCAGACACTTACGGTTGGATGCAGTGAGTGACTCCAGATCCTAATTGAACACAACAAGCCCTGTGACAGCGAGAGGAGATATGTCTGCAGTGGTGGAGCCAGGTGGGTTAGACTGCGAGCAGCGAGAGGAGAGGAGATATGTCTGCAGTGGTGGAGCCAGGTGGGTTAGACTGCGAGCAGCGAGAGGAGAGGAGATATGTCTGCAGTGGTGGAGCCAGGTGGGTTAGACTGCGAGCAGCGAGAGGAGAGGAGATATGTCTGCAGTGGTGGAGCCAGGTGGGTTAGACTGCGAGCAGCGAGAGGAGATATGTCTGCAGTGGTGGAGCCAGGTGTGTTAGAGCTCTTGCCATCTGGAGGTACTGCACTGAGCGGGCAGAGGGTTTAAATGGCACAATGCCACAGTAACAGGGCATTACTGACACTCCTGATGGTGTGACTGGGGCATGAGTGACAGTTGCCATCGCCGACAAAGTGTGTGTATGTGTGAGCGTGCACGCGAGCATCTGGTTCACACCTCCCCTGACTGGATGAGGAAGCTAGTGCTTCCACACACAGACCTGGGTTTAACTACCATTTGAAATAATTGCATGTCATTTAGCTTGCCTGTTGCAACAGAACCAATATTAAAAGTCCCAAAATTGGAAACCCCGCCCACCTGGCAGTCCAGGCAGACTAAAGCAAACGCTGAAAATATTTGAACGATTTAAAATAATATTTAAATCCAGGTCTGCTCACACAGCAGGGCTGGGCCACACATCCACATCACACACTGTAAACAGGTGATGCCACCACCTGGCTTTGAGCGCAGTGATTTGACTTGCACCAGGAGGCATAGTTTTCAAACCTGAGAACATTTAAAAGTAACTGAAGACAAGTACTTGGGAGAATCCCACAGCGGTATTTTGCATTGTCAGGTAAACCCACCTGACAATGCAAAGTCTGTGCTATGATGTTGTAGGCTAATGCTCACTGTTAACAGTGCCTACTCAGTCAATTTTTTTGGTTGAAAAAGTTTCACTAAAGTATTGTGAGGAAAACGATCATACAATCAACGATACCATCCATACTAACTGAAACCTCACAAATATAAATAAAACACCCACACACAGGGTGTCCTGGTTTGTTGAAACCACAGCCCATGGTGTACCACCCCCACCACCTCTCTGTGCTGCCTCTCACTGCATACCTCATGGCTTCCACTTTCCAAAGCAGCTTTGTTGCACCAAAATGTCACTTTGGGTCCCTCCCACACGCATTTACACAGACAACAATAGTAGCCTAAATGAAAACCGACACTATAGTGTTCTAATAAGTCTACATTTGAACCAACAGTTTTTGTTCTATCTGCAGGTTTCAGATTGTCAAAATATTCCCTGCTCTATTCAACACCTGGCATGTGTGTTCAGTGAAACTTGGGCGGCTGAGGTCCGAACAGAGAGCCTTCCTATAACATACCCTGCCAGCCTGAAATGTTCTGAACATTGCAGATAGAAATAGAATGAATCTGACAATCATATCTGTTCTACACGATACATTTCTAACAGTATGTTATGCAACGTTACACATCCTTTGGACAAGCTGCTGGCAACTCTCACTGCTCTCTGTGCCAAAACAATGAATTTGTGAGTGGTTATTATGGCTAAGTACCAGGCACCAGCTTCCCCAAGCTTTCTCAACGACTATGCATGCCAGGCTGGTAAAGTATACTTCTGGCATTCTCTCTTTGTTCCTCTGCCTCCTCACTACTTCAAAAAATGCATTTTCATAACCCAAACTTCGGCCAAAAATAATATCTGGTTAGTGGTTTTGGTTGAGCACCGGCACCAACTTTACCAGGCTTTCACAATGATTGTGCATGGCATGCCATGCTGCTAGGTGATTCAGCAAAACTACACAGAAATAAGCATCAGCCTCACAGTCTCAGGCTCAATGGGATAGGACAAGACGCGGCACGCTCTGATCCATCGAGAAGAGCTTTCAAAGCTTTCATCTCAAGTCCAGAGGCCAAACATGCAAATCATCACAACGTAGCCAGACACCACTCCCTGCTGAATGCACAACGATTTAATATGGGCTTGCTTTACATTCATTCACAGATTTGCATGCATGGGAGATACATACATGTGCGCAAACGGAAGTAACTCGTAACGATACAAAAAGACAGTGCACGCACTGACATACATGCCAAAGAATTACATGAGTAGAGAAACATTTGAATATAGCTCAATCAGGCACGCATAGTCAAGATGTCGCTAAGTGATTGGAGCAGACCTAGTGTACTTCCCAAATGGCACCCTATTCCCTATATAGTGCACTATGGACCCTGGTCAAAAGTAGTCCACTACAGGTGCCATTTGGGACGCAGACCTATGGTAGGCCTGTTTAAACATTAGGATTCTATCAGATCTCTCCAGAGTGGAAAATCACAACAAATGGAACATGCAGTTGAGCTAGAACAAATGTCCAGTGATCGTTACTCAGAACAAAAGAGAGAAAGGTATAGGATCAATAGATTATATAATTTACAGTGTACAGGGAAAGAATAAGCTAATATGCTGCATTGTCTGTCCTGAGCTAATCAAATATGGTTAGTTTCAAAAACAGGCCTTCAAAAAACGCTCTTCCTAAGACTACAATTCTGCTCATATATTTTCACATCTGTGAGAATTTTGGCATAATAACCACTCGCCTGCTAAATAAGTTATGTTATACTCTGATATGATTCAAACAGTTTTAGAAACTTCAGAGTGTTTTCTATCCAAATCTACTAATAACATCATATCATATCTTAGCATAATTGGGAACTCTTTCAAGACTGTTGGAAAAGCATTCCAGGTGACAACCTCATGAAGCTGTTTGACAGAATGCCAAGAGCGTGCAAAGCTGTCAAGGCAAAGAAAGGGTGGCTACTTTGAATAATCTTAAACATTATCTTTTTTTGTTTAACACTTTGATTACATGATTCCATTTGTGTTATTTCATAGTTTTGATATCTTCACTATTATCCTACAATGTAGAACATAGTACAAATAAAGAAAAACCCTTGAATAAGTAGGTGTCCAAACTTTTGACTGGTACTCTGTTAATTAATAATTTCATCCAAACTGCTTGCATGCATCTGACTAGCCAGGCGCTAAAATAGCCTCTCCCATATCCTCATTGGTTTTAGGAGAATGTACCCACGCCACTCCAGTTGGTTGCAGTAATGCACCTTAGTTGATTGCCAACGCCATATAAAAACCACAGAAGACAACTAGGAGAGATTACTGGAAACTAACAAGGTTTCCCCTTTTATCTGTGGATATATTCTGAGTAGAGAACACACGATTGTGTGACTCAAAATGGGTCGATATACTACAAAGATACAGCAAAAAGAAAAAAAAGACCTTGTACATTTCAGGTAAAACATCAACTTAATGTTTATATTCAATGACAAATTAGCTAGTAACAGCAAGCTAGCTAAATGTCCATGAATGTTTCATGTGTTTCGACCTGTCCCCAAATGAATATAGTTGGTTCAGAGTTATTTTTTTATTTAAACTTGCATGTTCTGATCGCATCTGGTGTGGATAGACAAAATCAGCATGCACACAATAGCGCACACACGTGCATGCCCGGTGTAGTCAGCATGTAATTAAAAGCAGTAGTACTGAAGCCAAAGAAATGGCGAAGAAAACAGCCAGTGACCTCTGCCAGAGCGATCTTTGCTGAAACCAAGGCTGCCAGAGACAGTGCTTCGAGCACTGTGAATTTAGAGCAAAATCTTTGAGCAGCCAGACAGGCCCATGCCTCACACTGCAGATAATAAACCCAGAGTGGCATTCATAGCAGGCAGAACCAATCAGCCCGCTTATTCTTCCTCTTCCAAACCCACACGGCCCGGAATCCCAACAATCTCAAGAGGTCCTCAATTAAATTCCAGAGACCCAGAGGAAGATATGAATAAGACATCGGCATGAGGGATGGACGGAGGGAAATAGAAACGGGAGGGGGGGCAGGCCAGAGCAGAGACCGACAGAGAGAGCGGGATGAAAATAACATATATTGAGCCTGCGGCTGTTACGCCCCTACTGGCCACCCAGGCAGTCTGAGAGATACCCTACACTTCCAAAGTGTTGGTCCCATGTTTCATGAGCTGAAATAAAAGATCCCAGAAATGTTCCATACGCACAAAAAGCTAATTTCTCAAAAATGTTTTGTTTAGAACCCCTGTTAGTGAGCATTTCTCCTTTGCCAAGATAATCAATCCACCTGACAGGTGTGGCATATCAAGAAGCTGATTAAACAGCTTGGCCCCTAAAATGTACGGTTTTGTAACACAATGCCACAGATGTCTCAAGTTCAGGGATAACTGTTCCTGCATACTGCTGTGTAAACTCACCTCGGTCTCTAGAGCAAATACAAGTCATGTCTACTTATTTTCTATATTGACAGACTAATCTACCGTTTAATTAAAACATGTTTACTTGGCAACAAATTAAAGTTTAAATGATAAACCAACTACCTGCATCATTTGTTTTAGCAGTAAGACTGAAGCTAGTTTATTGAAATACATTTACTGAATATCACAATGAATTGATCAACCAGTTGAAGTCAACACTTTAATGGTTTGATGCAGCTGAAATCATTTAGTCATTTGTCAGTACAGTCATAAAAGATAAATAATACAATTACATATATACACACACAACAGCTAGCAATATCTATACCGCAACACAGTTGTGAGCATACTAGGCATTCTACACTGAACAAAAATATAAGACGCAACATGTTAAGCGTTGGTCCCATGTTTTTTGTGCAGAAAGAAATGAGCCCAGAAATGTGCCATATGCACAAAAAGCATATTTCTCTAAAATGTTGTGCACAAATTTGTTTACATCCCTGTTAGTAAGCATTTCTCCTTTGCCAAGATAATCAATCCACCTGACAAGTGTGGCATATCAATAAGCTTATTTAACAGCATGATCATTACACAGGTGCAGCTTGTGCTGGGGACAATAAATGTCCACTGTAAAATGTGCAGTTTTGTCACAACACAATGCCACTGGTGTCTCAAGTTTTGGGGGAGCGTGCAATTGGCAGGCCGACTGCAGGAATGTCCACCAGAGCTGTTGCCAGAGAATTTAATATTAATTTCTCAACCATATAAGCCGCTTCCAACATCGTTTTATAGAATTTGGCAGTGCGTCCAACCGGCAGGGCCCAATTTATTTATTTCAATTTCCTGATACGAATTGTAACTAAGTCATTTTTGAATTTATATTTTTGTTCAGTATATATCCTTTGGGTTACAGCTGTCATGCTGTGAAGCTCCACTGGGAACCATTTCGTCAGCACAAGGCTTCTTAGACGGTTGAGGTTTACCTAACGATACTCTCGGCGGTGTTGTCTGTGCATAAGTGTATCAGCTTCAGGTCACTGCAGTGCACAGTCCTGCTTAAGTAGTGGTTAACTTCACCACGATGACTACAACAGAAGATCACTGTTCAACTATAGGGGGACCGACCAATACATGTGATCTTCATGTTGTATTTAGTACACCTGTTTTTAGCCCTTATCACGTTTAAAACAAGATGGCATAGCAGTCAGACGTCCTTTGTCCTTGTCTTGTCGTGTCCTGTGTATAGTTACATTTTTTCATATTTTATTTTCTAAAAACTCAACTTCAAAACTCTCCTGCAACCCGCCTCACCAATTTAAAATAAAAATACAAGTATTATTCACCTCAAATCTGAAATCCACAATAGAAGCTAGCCAGTTTACTGGCTAACGTTAGTATTCAGCTAACCATGGTTGGTGGTCATCAGCTATCCTTTAGCTCGAAAAGCTATCGCCAGTTTTGTACAACGCGACTCAGACCAGAGCATACCGGACCTATTTTCTCACCATATCCCCAGATTACTACCACAAGCTCTGGACATTTACACCTGGATCTTGCAGCTAGCTAGCTGCTATCCGAGTGACTATTTGCTTACGTCAGTCCCGGAGCAAACATCAATTATTCCGGAGCTAGCCAGCTGAAGAGTTCCATCAGCCACTCCTGGGCTACAATCACCTATCTGGACCCGTTTTACTGCCGATGCGGAGCCCCACCGGGCCTTCACGACTGGACTACCGACGTTATCTGCCCGAGGGAGTTATCCAACTGGCCCCTCCGTTGCGACGTTACCTGAACGCCAAATCTGCGGCCCGCTAATCGTTGGCTGTCTTATCGGCTGCTATCTGAATAGGTCTATCGGACAATTTTCTTGGATCACTATAACTATTTTGCCAATTGGATTGGTCCCCCTCTACCAGACGGAACCCCACTAATATACCGAAGGAAACGCACGAGAAGGCTAAAAACAGACCTCCATCCTCTGCCAGCTTGCTACCGATGGCCCGGCTAGCTGTCTGAATCACAGTAACCCCAACCAACCTCACTACTCACTGGACCCTTATGATCACTCGGCTATGCATGCCTCTCCTTAATGTCAATATGTCTTGTCCATTGCGGTTCTGGTTAGTGTTTATTGGCTTATTTCACTGTAGAGCCTCTAGCCCTGCTCATTATACCTTATCCAACCTTTTAGTTCCACCACCCACACCTGTGATGACATCACCTGGTTTCAATTATGTTTCTAGAGACAATATCTCTCTCATCACTCAATGCCTAGGTTTACCTCCACATCCTACCATACCCTTGTCTGTACATTATGCAGTCTAGGAGGGGATGGTAACGAGACCCGTAACATAACTCATGCCAAGTATAATAGCGAAAAACAGTGAGAACGAAAAACCACAGACAACTAAATTACCGTCAAACACTCATGGTTTATTTCTAAACACACGGTAACGGGGGGCGGGAAAAGGGGCTGAGCTGGACCCAAGGAAATAAACAAATATCCAAAAACACCCCTAAGCTAGACTAGCCTACTTCAATACAGCTAACTATAACCAACCAAAAATACAGTGGGTGGTCCGCCCAGTTCTAACTATGGTATTTAGACAAAGTTTCCCTACGGGTAGTGTATGCCCATGGGTGACTTGTCTTGATACCCCCTTCCCCCACCAACAAACAAATAGCCATGAAGCACAACAATACATATTCACATAATTCCGGGCAAATGTGACATGTAGGAACAAAAACCAAAAAATAACTCAATAACGAGTGAGAGCAATATTGCGAGAGATTGATCTCTTTGTGTTTTAATCTCTCTGTGTCTCAATCTCCAGAGAATACAACTGACTGGGGTTTTTTTTAAACCAAGGGAAAGGGGATGTGAGGGTAAGAGAAAAGGAGCAGGTGTCTTCTGATTAGCGACTGATTGGGGAATGATTGTCACCTGTGAGGGGAGAAGGATAGAAAAGAAATACACACAGGATACACACTCTGGATACTTGTATTCGTAACAAGCAGCCATTACAGTTGCTGGTTTGGTAGCAGCCTAACATGAGCTAGCATTATTTACGAGTCCAAGCGTGGCAGCCTGCTAACTCTCTCATAGCAGATTTTCACAGGATGTAGGCCTACCGGGCTGTTTGATTTGGCCAGGCTTCGGCCTGGAGATTTGGCTGGAGGTGAGAGGCTGTTACAGAACAGAAAGGAGGAAAAAAGAAAATTGGCCCCCGAGATTAGATTAAATATTATTGACTGCTGGGACCAGGTGACCTGCTACGTTTTATTCAACCCACACACACACACACACACACACACACACACACACACACACACACACACACACACACACACACACACACACACACACACACACACACACACACACACACACACACACACACACACACACACACACACACACACACACACACACACACACACACACACACACACACACACACACACACACACACACACACAGGAGAGAGATCTGTTTACAAAACCCTAACAGGTGTGTTGCTAAAATAAAATCCACAATTCATCTGGGTTTCACATAATTCAAGCACTTTTCATTCAAAATTTAGGAAAAAAATTGCAAGAGTAGCTAAACTAACTTTCCTAATAATCAGTACTTAAATATGGAACAAAATGTCTACCTGGAATTAATTCAAGTGTATTTACCTCCAGACAGTCTGTCTGTCGCACATCCAGAGGACTGTCACTGTGTGTCCCAAATGGCACCATATTCCCTATATAGTGCACTACTTTTGAAAAGGACCTATAGGGTTCTAGTCAAAAGTAATGCACTATGTAGGAAATAGGGTGCCATTTGGGATGTAACCACTGTCGAATAGCATGCCATGCAATGCGATGCACTCTCTCGGTGGGAACCAGAGTGCAGTAATTTGCAAGAGGAGCGGCATGACATGTTTTCCTTTCCTCCGTGTGCTAGCTGGAGGTTTTATGTAACTGGTAATCAGACAGGGGACAGCTAAGTGCACATTTAATCCAGCCATGATGACAAGTGCTGTTTTGCCTCCAGCTGAGCCGGGCAGCCAAAGTTCACCCTCTATCCTGACAGGCTGCGTTTACACAGGCAGGCCAATCTTTTTCCACTAAATGTTATTTTGTTCGATCAGATCTTTTTCCAATAATTGGGCAAAAGACTAGAATTGGTCGGCCTGTAATTTCATTAGATACATGACATGGATTTACTAAAAACGGTCCTCCTGTCAAATAAACACTGAATAAAAAAGAATTTACACAAATTGGATGGTTGCAGGGAGGGAGGGAGCTTATACAAAGAGAAAAGCATTGCAAAAGGTGTCAGCCCCGTCAATGATGTGTTTTGAAAACATTGATTGCTTACTCAGGAAACTTCAAGATCATCGTTAAGAGTCAGCTGTGATCCATTGATTTTATTATTTTGGCGTGCTTGACATGCACTAGGAGGACTGAGCTACTGAGCAGAGGCCCGTTGCATCCCAAATGGCAGCCTATTCTCTATGGGCCCTGGTCAAAAGTAGTGCACTATTATAGGGAATAGGGTGGCATTTAAGATGCCCTCCTTCCCTTGCCCTTTGAGAGCAGGGAAGGAGAAAACGGTGTACGAGACCTGCTGTGATGGCATGCATCGTGAGGCGGTTACTCCTCGGAGGGTGAAAGAAGACAAGCCTGGATTTATGCTCCTCTCATTTTCAGCTGCACGGCACACACTCCACTTCACACAGAGCTCCAGCACACAGAGACCTCAAAGCTTGTTCAGATGAATGTGTCATGTTAGGCCTAACTGTCGTGATGCTTACTGTCCTGATGTATGAAGCTCAATGCACAGAAAGGTTACTAATGATGGGTGGGAATCAATAGTAACTAATCACAATATTATTTTGGCCAATATCATATCGATACTTTGACTCCAAGTATCGATTTTTAGATTTAAAAATAACTCGTATTATTCATCCTATAGCTTGTTCCCCGTCTTCTTTTTAATTAGTGAGCCAACGTCTTTTCAGCACTTTTATTTCCATGTCTGATCTAAATTCATGCTCCCTTGCTCTCTCTCATCTCTCTACAGAATACATAGTGAGCAATATGTTTTGAACATCAAATAGCAATAAAATCACAGTTTAGAATTGCAATCGATATCGTATCTGCACCTAAGTATCGTGATAATATTGTATTGTGATGTCCCTGGCAATTCAAATCAAATCAAATCAAATGTTTTACATTGCTTCAAAGCAGCCTAGGCAAAATCCGACAATATCCCTGGAGGCAATTATTTTATAAAGACAACCATATGCCATTGAAACCAGTAGCCTATTTCTCTCATGTTTGATTGGTTTTCAACTTTCTTTCATTGTCCGGTAGCCAAATGAACATTCGTGGGTAGCCTACTGCCTTGTGCGCTGATAATGTTAAGAAATAATTGTTTATCAACATTTTAAGCAAAACGTTCTGATCTGTTGCATCAGATTAATACTTTAAAAAATATATTTTATTTAGCCTAGGCCTACTGGTTGTATGAATTTGGGATCTATCGTCCAACAACAGTTTGGGCTAGAGTCTGTTTGGGCTATTTCTTTCTCGACAAGCTGACCAATAGAAATAGTTCACTTTTCTACCATGTAGTAGATTGACTTGGGTGCATAGGGGGGCGTGTTCATTAGGCTAGGGGACGCTTTCCCTAAGTAAATAAATAAAACGATTCAAAATAGGCTACTAAAGCATGATTTGACCACAGAGGATCATTAGTTCCCCTTAGTCTTCAAATATTGTGGATTGTTTTAAATTGCATTGCCTACAGTCGGAAGGAAAGGCAAAATTTGCAATTTGGGCAGCGCACGCTGCAAATACTAAATACATGATTGTTGAGTTGTGACTGTCAGTGAAAAGTAGAGGCCCAGCCAGGAATATCGCAAAATTTGTAAATATAATCACAGGAAAACCTAGTTTGGAAAGCAAATTTGCTGTAAAGAGAAGACACTGAAAATACTCTTAATCTGTCTTTTAGTTATAAAAATTCTCAACTTAATTTAGACAACAACAGTAGGCATATAGACAATCTTATTGGTACCAGTGGAGAGCATAGGCCATTTCCACAGTGAGTGCGCACTGCGCATATTCACTCTTTTATCATTGTTGGGTCAGTGCCACAAGTTTGTTTTTGGATAATAATTTCCTTCTCCAGTTTAGATTCAATGTGTGTTTCCCCTTCTCAGAGGCTTATTATAAACGTAATTTTTACTGATCTGTTTGTCAGTGTCAGCAGAGTAGGCTACCCTGTAATTTGTCTTATTAAAAAAGATTGTGCTAATGTCACCAGTCATGTCAAGTTTAGCAAAACTGCATGAAATGTCTTTTTCCCGTGAAAAGAATGAAGAAACGTATGTGATATAGCCTATAGCCCAGGTCTCTACACTATAGGCGTTCAGTTATGCATTGAACAGTCTTTTTTGCAAACAGTGATTGAGTTATATTGCTAGCCTAAATTATGACTATTCAATCTACTCATCACATTATGAATAGTAGGCTATCTTACATAAGTCTGCAAATGATGATGCATGAAATGCTTTATTATATAGGTGAATTTTTATGCTGAAAATGTTCTTCCCCAAACTTGAAACTCGTCTTGTCGTCTGAGGAAAGGTAAATATTATGCTAACATCTACAAAGTGTGCGGTAAGGACACAGGTCATTGCATCCTCGACTTACATGTTAGGTTAGGATTAATTACACTAATCGAAAAGTGATTTCTGTCATTCTGAGCACCGTGGGTGGACGCCCTAATCAGGATGCACACCCAATGGACATGGGTCCAGTAAATTCAAATGCTGCCGGTCAAATGTTCGGCGCAACATTTTCATAAAGGAAACCCTGGCTGGCACAATTACCATATAAATTACAGTTATGGATGTAGTCATCCGTTTATTTAACTTGGGGAGGGGCGAACAGCTGACTGAAGACGGGATGGCCGGGCATTCATGCGCTTGAGTATGTTTCTGCGGCAATATTGACTCTTAACAATGTGATGAAACTTTGTTGCTCCTTGCTGAAACAAGCAAGCTGCTGTAGCAAACAAGTCTTAAGTTGCCTGAGCAACGCCACCCGGAATGCAGTAGCAGCAAACAACGTTCGTGGCAAACTGTTTGTTTTAAACAGTTTGTTGAACGTTTGTATCAAACATGTTCCATTTGTTAGTTTTTGGCAAAACAAAAAATGGATGCAACAAGAATAGTAGATATGCTTGCTGCAGCTGAAGCAATTGTGGATGATTATTTTTATTTTATTTTCAGAGGAGAAACCAAACTGCCAGGAATGACTTATCATCGAATAGATATGTGAAAAACACCTTGAGGATTGATTCTAAACAACTTTTGCCATGTTTGTCGATATTATGGAGTTAATTTGGAAAAAAGTTTGCCGTTGTAATGACTGCATTTTCAGGTTTTTTTCTTACCCAAACGTGATGAACAAAACGGAGCGATTTCTCCTACACAAATAATATTTTGGGAAAAACTGAACATTTGCTATCTAACAGTGTCTCCTCATTGAAAACATCCGAAGTTCTTCAAAGGTAAATGATTTTATTTGAATGCTTTTCTTGTTTTTGTGAAAATGTTGCCTGCTGAATGCTAGGCTTAATGCTATGCTAGCTATCAATACTCTTACACAAATGATTGTGTAGCTATGGTTGAAAAGCATTTTTTGAAAATCTGAGATGACAGTGTTAACAAAAGGCTAAGCTTGTGAGCCAATATATTTATTTCATTTCATTTGTGATTTTCATGAATAGTTAACATTGCGTTATGGTAATGAGCTTGAGGCTATAATTACGCTCCCGGATTCGGGATTGCTCGTCGCAACAGGTTAAAGAAGAAGTTACAGGTCTGTGAGAGCCAGAAATCTTGCTTGTTTGTAGGTGACCAAATACTTATTTTCCACCATTATTTGCAAATCAATTCATTAAAAAATCCTACAATGTGATTTTCTGGAAATTTTTTTCTCATTTTGTCTGTCATAGTTGAAATGTACCTATGATGAAAATTACAGGCCTCATCTTTTTAAGTGGGAGAACTTGCACAATTGGTGGCTGACTAAATACTTTTTTGCCCCACTGTATAAAAACTATACACTACCGTTCAAAAGTTTGGGGTCACTTAGAAATGTTCTTGTTTTTCAAAGAAAAGCACTTTTTTGTCCATTAAAATAACATCAAATTGATCAGAAATACAGTGTAGACATTGTTATAAATGACTATTGTAGCTGGAAACTGCAGATTTTTTTATGGAATATCCACATAGGGGTAGCGAGGCCCAGCCAACCATCACTCCTGTGTTCCAATGGCACGTTGTGTTAGCTAATCCAAGTTTATCATTTGAATTTTAATCATTTTAAGGCTAATTGATCATTAGAAAGGACTTTTGCAATTATGTTAGCAAAACGCCGGTCTCAACGTGAACAGTGAAGAGGCGACTCCGGGATGCTGGCCTTCCAGGCAGAGTTCCTCTGTCCAGTGTCTTTGCTCCTTTGCACATCTTAATCTTGTATTTTTATTGGCCAGTCTGAGATATGGCTCTCTCTTTGCAACTCTGCCTAGAAGGCCAGCATCCCGGAGTCACCTCTTCACTGTTGATGTTGAGACTGGTGTTTTGCAGGTACTATTTAATGAAGCTGCCAGTTGAGGACTTGTGGGGCGTCTGTTTCTCAAACTAGACGCTCTAATGTACTTGTCCTCTTGCTCAGTTTTGCACCGGGGCCTCCCACTCCTCTTTCTATTCTGGTTAGCGCCAGTTTGCACTTTTCTATGAAGGGAGTAGTACACAGCATTGTATGACATCTTCAGTTTCTTGTCAATTTCAAGCATGGAATAACCTTCATTTCTCAAAACAAGAATAGACTGACAAGTTTCCTTAGTTGCCCCGGCTGTGTGTTTTGGGTCGTTGTCATGCTGGAAGACCCATCCACGACCCAATGCTCTTACTGAGGGAAGGAGGTTGTTGGCCAAGATCTCGCAATACATGGCCCCATCCATCCTCCCTTCAATACGGTGCAGTCGTCCTGTCCCCTTTGCAGAAAAGCATCCCCAAAGAATTGTTTCCATCTCCATGCTTCACGGTTGGGATGGTGTTCTTGGGGTTGTATTCTTCTTCCAAACAAACACGGCGAGTGGAGTTTAGACCAAAAAGCTCTATTTTTGTCTCATCAGACCACATGACCTTCACTAATTCCTCCTCTGGATCATCCAGATGGTCATTGGCAAACTTCAGACGGGCCTGGACATGCGCTGGCATGAGCAGGGGGACCTTGCGTGCGCTGCAGGATTTTAATCCATGACGTCGTAGTGTGTTACTAATGGTTTTCTTTGAGACTGTGGTCCCAGCTCTCTTCAGGTCATTGACCAGGTCCTGCCGTGTAGTTCTGGGCTGATCCCTCACCTTCCTCATGATGCCCCACGAGGTAAGATCTTGCATGGAGCCCCAGACCGAGGGTGTTTGACCGTCATCTTGAACTTCTTCCATTTTCTAATAATTGCTCCAACAGTTGTTGCCTTCTCACCAAGCTGCTTGTCTATGGTCCTGTAGCCCATCCCAGCCTTGTGCAGGTCTACAATTTTAGCCCTGATGTCCTTACACAGCTCTCTGGTCTTGGCCATTGTGGAGAGGTTGGAGTCTGTTTGATTGAGTGTGTGGACAGGTGTCTTTTATACAGGTAACGAGTTCAAACAGGTGCAGTTAATACAGGTAATGAGTAGAAAACAGGGGGGCTTCTTAAAGAAAAAACTAACAGGTCTGTGAGAGCTGGAATTCTTACTGGTTGGTAGGTGATCAAATACTTATGTCATGCAATAAAATGCAAATTAATTACTTAAAAATCATACAATGTGATTTTCTGGATTTTTGTTTTAGATTCCGTCTCTCACAGTTGAAGTGTACGTATGATTAAAAAAAATGAAGAACTCTACATGCTTTGTAAGTAGGAAAACCTGCAAAATCTGCAGTGTATCAAATACCTGTTCTCCCCACTGTATGTAAAAGGTAGGCTAATGATTTACCAATAATTTAATAGGCCTAATTAATTAATTTAGTAACACCATCCTCATAAGTTATACTATTAAAGTACTCTGCACAGTAAACCTATGTAAGCTGCCTATCAATAGGCTACTGGCAGACTTTGCAGTAATGCAACCAATGAGTAACAGATTACTCAACATTGAGTGTTTTTTGCTCAAAGACAGAGCTAACAGATTGTTATTTTGTTTTGTTCCAGATACTGTGCGAGGACCTGGCTCCTATGGTGCCTCACAGAGGTAGACTCATTAAAAATAGGGTGTTGGCCTCCCTGTGGCTGATGGCCAACCAGGAAAGTTTCAGGGGAGTGGCAGACCAGTTCAATCTCAACAAAGGAACATTGCATCACCACCTCGTTCAAGTGGTCACAGGCCTCACACAGCTGGTGCTTGACTGTGAAGTGGTCTTCTGTAGAGCAACTATCAGCAGTGCAGACCGCGTTCGAGAAAAAGACAAGGTTCCCTGGGGTGATTGGGTGTATAGATGCCACCCATATTACCATCAGGGGACCTTTCAACAATAGAGATGACTACACAAACAGAAATGGCCATTCCACCTTTCAACTCCAGGAAGTATGCGATAGCCAGCTCATGTTAACAAACATCTACACAGCGACTGCTGGTTCTGTGCACGATGCCAGAATGTACATGACCAGCGAACTCGAGACCCACCTGGAGACCAACCCACCCACTAATGTGGACATAATTGTCCCATTCAGAAACAGCTGCCACCTTCAAGATGAATAAAAGTGTTTCAAAATCAGGTCCACATTTTGACACATTGAGAGGGCGTTTGGGCTACTCAAGTGGCGGAGACTGCTGCACTTGTAAATGTTCCTTCTCAACAAAGTACTCCATGTGATTGCCAGTGCATGTGTTCTCCACAACTTGGTCCTGATCCATGAAGGATTCACCAAGGAAATACCAGTAGGCCACCATTGACCCCATCCCTGACAGGCAGGAATGCTGAAGAGAGATCCCGAACTAGCCCAGCTGAAGTGAGATCCCGAACTAGCCTAGCTGAAGAGAGAGATCCCGAACTAACCTAGCTGAAGAGAGAGATCCCGAACTAGCCTAGCTGAAGAGAGAGATCCCGAACTAGCCTAGCTGAAGAGAGAGATCCCGAACTAGCCTAGCTGAAGAGAGAGATCCCGAACTAGCCTAGTTGAAGAGGGAGAACCTGAACTGGCCTAGCTGAAGAGAGATCCCGAACTAGCCTAGCTGAAGAGGGAGAACCTGAACTAGCCTAGCTGAAGGAGAACTAAGCTCCAAAACACATTTACACTCACACCAGTTTATTTTGATACTATATTCCTCTTATTCGATTGAATGACAGGTTGTTGTAGTCCCAGCAGCAATTTTCCAACATCTAGTGGAAAGCCTTCCCAGAAGAGTGGAGGCTGTTTTTAGCAGCCAAAGGTGGACCAACTCCATATTAATGCACATGATTTTGGAATTAAATGTTCGACGAACAGATTTCCAAAATGTTAATTACTTGGAGCTGATTTGCTGGTGTTGTAACAGTATTTTGGTCCACGGACCGCCAGTTGGGAACCCCAGGTATAGTACATAACCATATTTGATCAATAAATTATTATTGGATTTCATGAGAATTTTTTGTGTGTGTTTGTGTGCAAGCACAAGTTAATTAACAAAGCCAGTTATTTATGTTTCCATTTTAATAAAACATGTTCCAAAACAATTAGTTATTAACAATTTCAGTTAAACATACAATCAAGGAAAATCTCAGGAGAATGTTATTAGTTGACAAATAAACAATAAATAAATCTATTTAGGCTACTGTTCTTTGAAATTCTGGAGAGCAGCGGTAAATTGTTTAAGAAAATAGTTTCTCTCACTCTGTGCTTGAAGTGTTTGTTTTGTTTCTTGAAGTGCAATGATACTGTCCAGTTTTGCCCTCGAGCATCTCTTCTGGTATTATTTTTGGATTGTTTGTAGGGAGTGGTGTTGGTATGAGGATTATAAGGTGTTGTATTAGAGAGAGAGGGTGACAGGGTGTCAGTGCTACTGTAGGTGTGGGTGACCGTAGGTGTGCTTCTGTGGGTGACCGTGTGAGAAAAGATGATATAATGACTGCAGGGGGTCACAGCATCCTCCATGAACTAGAACTCCCACTTTCTTCTCCCCTGACCAGTCTTCTGATGTCCATCAATGATGGCCTTGTACCTGTGTGACACAATATTTTGGCATCATGAGTGAACATTAACAACATTTCCATTTCAGTCAAAAGGGAGCATGCATTTTTATACTGGTCCCCCGTGGGAATGTGTTGCAACGCTACCAACTGAGCCACACTAAGGCAGTCTCTCTCTCTCTCTGGAAGTGAGAGAACAAGCTAGCAAAAGGAAAGAAAGAAGAGAAAGACAAAGAGGAGGTAGCTACATAACAACACACACACTTCGCATCGCACGTCTCCCATGTCACAGTATAACTTTTTCTCTTGAAGCATTAGAGCTACAATTTTCCCAGGCCTCATTCTTCTTGGTAACGGGGCTCTCATGTATTGATCAGAAGCATTACAGATGAGTAGGTCTAGTTAAATCCTGAAATAGAACAAAACAAACTTCAACAGTTTGCCTAGCTAAAGGTTAGTGAGTAAGCTAGCTAATGTTAGCCAGCTAAGCTTGCTAAGACGAGGCTGCTTGAGTTTCTAGTTAGCTAAGTAACCAAGCTAGTTACACTGCTAAAAACAAAAAACGTAAATTAACAAAGTTCAACATTTGTTCAATTGCAAGTTAATTGACAAAGTGCCTTTACTCACCCGTAGTGCTTCCGCTGTTCTTCATCTTCTACATTTTAATTTGCCACACAATACCTTTTCAAACTTTTTTATATGTTAGCTAGGGTTCGCAAACTTTTTCCCTTGTTGAACGCATCTCAGATGTGGCTCATGCAGTGGAATGTTTTTGTTGTTATTGATCAGTTGAATCAACAAATCACAGCACATGTTGATGGGTACACTTCCTGCTTTTACTACCTGGTTTTATTTCATGCTTTGCACCTATGGGTACACTTGCAATGGCTGAAAGTCCACCCATGGCTGTACATTCACAGGAGCGGAGAAAATGACACCGCAATCATTTAGCTGGCCAATTACATCATCCGAAATACCATTATGTCACAGCCCTACCCCCAACAGCACACATTTTGTTGGACCCCCGGGCAAAAACACCCGATTCAACTTGTCAAGGGCTTGATGATTAGTTGACAAGTGTGTGCTTGTCCGGGTCCACAAAAAAAAAAATATGCTGGGGGTATGGTTGCAAAGGGTCGGAAACTTTCCAGTAAATTTCCAGGATTTTTCCCGAAATTTTCCATGGGAAGTTAAGACCGGCAATTTTGCTTAAATTCATCAAAAAAGTTAAGCTAACAGTGAACCTTTTTTTGTGGGATACACATAAGGCAATTCTAGGTCTTGTGGCATATTTTGGTTAAACAATTCCCAATTCAATGGAATTGCAACCCTCTGCATGCACAGTGCATTCTTCCATCACATGTGCAGTACACTCTTCCATCACATGTACAGCTGATTCTGAAGATCTTGCACACTAATGAGATGCTATTGAGCCCACACTACTACACTGTCTGAGCCAAGGACTTCATGCTTCGACAAAAGTCCCTGTACTTCTATTCGAGGTGAAAATTATGAATCAGACACCTTATCAATAGCAACAACTTATGGTCCTCCTGGAATCAGAAGTTTTTTTTTTCAATGGAGGAACGTAGTCAGAGAAATGCTGATGAATGTCTTGCTCGAGCTGTGTATGCAACTGGTTCACCTCTGATGCTCACAGGCAATGTGTATTGGAAGAGATTTCTGAATGTTCTTCGCCCAGCATACACCCCTCCAACCAGACATGCTTCACCTACTTTTTTGCTGGATGCAGAGTTTAACAGCTTTCAAGTGAACGTCAAGCATATCATAGAGAATGCAGACTGTATTGCAATCATCTCTGATGGGTGGTCGAATGTTCGTGGGCAAGGAATAATTAACTACATCATCTCCACCCCTCAACCAGTACTCTACAAGAGCACAGACACAAGGGACAAAAGACACACCGGTCTCCACATTGCAGATGAACTGAAGGTAGTCATCAATGACCTTGGACCCCAGAAGGTATTTGCACTTATGACAGACAATGCTGCGAACATGAAGGCTGCTTGGTCTAAAGTGGAGGAGTCCGACCCTCACATCACACCCATTGGCTGTGCTGCTCATGCATTGAATCTGCTCCTCAATGACATCATGGCACTGAAAACAATGGATACACTCTACAAGAGAGCCAAGGAAATGGTTAGGTATGTGAAGGGTCATCAAGTTCTCACCAATTAAAGTAAGAAGAATAAGAGCACCACATTGAAGCTGCCCAGCAACACCCGTTGGGGTGGTGTTGTCATCATGTTTGACAGTCTCCTGGAGGGGAAGGAGTCTCTCCAAGAAATGGCCATATCACAGTCTGCCGATATGGACAGCCCCATCAAGAGGATCCTCCTGAATTATGTATTTTGGGAGAGTGGTAAGCAGCCTGAAACCTATAACAGTAGCCATTGCATGCACGGATTTAGGGAGACAATGTCATCCTGTCTGATTTTCAGACTCTGCTTGCAGATGTAAGAGAAGAAATCCGTACTGCCCTGCCCACTTCACTGTTTCTCCAAGCAGAGGAAACTGCAGTTCTGAAATACATCAAAAAGCGTGAAGACTTCTTTCTGAAGCCCATACACACCGCAGCGTGCATGTTGGACCCCAAGTATGCTGGCAAGAGCATCCTGTCTGGTGCAGAGATCAACAAGGCCTATGGTGTCATCACTACTGTGTCTCGCTACCTTCGCCTGGATGAGGGCAAGGTTCTTGGCAGTCTGGCGAAGTACACTTCCAAGCAAGGGCTTTGGGATGGAGATGCAATATGGCAATCTGCCACCTGGTGGAAGGGACTTTGTGGATCTGAGGCTCTTTCCCTTGTTGCATCCATCATCCTCCAAATCCCACCAACATCAGCCGCCTCAGAGCCAACTGGTTCCTGTTTGGGAAAACAAACACACACCAAAGCACAAAACAGGCTGACCAATACAAGGGTTGAAATATTGGTGGCCATCTGGGCAAATCTGAGGCTTTTTGAGCCTGACAACAAGCCATCCTCAACAAGGTTGGAAAGTGACAGTGAAGATGAGGCCTCCGTCTGATGTTCAAGAAGTGGATATTGAGGAGGTCCAGGGAGAAGACATGGAAGCCAACCAAAGCTTTAGTTTCTAGACTATACTTTTACAGATGTATGTTGAAAACATTTTTGGGAGATGCGATGGATCATTGGGGATCATATTCCCTTTTGTTGTTCAGTGAAATCATCCCATGTGAAAGGTCAACTCATTTAATTCAAGTTAAATTCGGAACTAAATTTTTTTTTTTTTTTTTTTCTATTGGAAGGATTGAATCATTTGCAGTTATGTCTATTTATGATAAGGTAAAATGTTTCTGTCTTCATATATGGTAAATATATCCAATTAAAAAACATCTACATTTAAACGCTATCAATATTAATTTGCATATATTCCTGATAATTCCCACAGAAAGTTTCCACTTCTGAATTTTCCCCAAAATGTGCAACCCTAGCTCTGATATAGGAACAATATCTTTAAGTTTGAAATGATTCCGTTTGATTAGAGAATGAATCTATGCGATTCTGTGCAATGCGATATGATACACTAACATTCGATGCATAAACACATTCATTTTCCATTCTAAATTCAAATCAAATCTGCTGCCGATGAAGTTCATGAGCTGGGCCTCTTTTTTTTTTTGCAATGAATATATAGCAGAAGTTTGGATTCCACCCCCATCGCAAAATCAAATGGTTTTTTTAACGTTTAGAAGTTTAGTGAGCTTATTTTCTCCTCCAGCTTTGGCCATCCATGCGCCTCGCAAAAGTGATTCCTCATTATCAAATTATCAACATTATCCTGTATATCATTAAAATGGCGCAAGAGATGAAGGCTGACGTTTTACGTGTCCCCAACCGGTTGTGTTTTTTTGTTCGTTAATTTGCGTTGTTTGTAACTTATTTTGTACATAATGTTGTGCTTACTGTCTTTTATGACCAAAAAATAACTTCTAGCCATCACGACCGCGATTACTCACTACGGACTAGCAGAATCCTCTTTTTCCTTTCATGACTTTGACGAGCCCGACATGAAGGATACACTGCTCCCTCGGGAACAGGCCCCGATCCCCATGATCTGCGTGAAGAGGCAGAGAAAGAAGGGCGAAGGTCGGGCTTCTGAGAATTCGTAGGCGATCGAATAAATCCCCACTTCCCTCCATTCTGCTAGCAAACCTGCAATCTTTGGACAATAAAATCGACAAGTTACACGGAAGATTAAACTACCAACAGGACATTAAAACTGATGGACGACGACAACATCAACATACAGTTGGCTGGTTATACGATGTACCGGCAAGATAGAACAGCGACATCTGGTAAGACAAGGGGTGGCGGTCTATGTATTTTTGTAAACAACAGCTGGTGCACGATATCTAAGGAAGTCTCGAGCTATTGCTCACCAGAGGTAGAGTATCTCATGATAAGCTGTAGACCACACTATCTACCTAGAGAGTTTTCATCTGTGTTCTTCGTAGCTGTTTACATACCACCATAGTCAGAGGCTGGCACTAAGACAGCATTGAATGAGCTGTATTCTGCCATAAGCAAGCAAGAAAACACTCACCCAGAGGCGGCGCTCCTAGTAGCAGGGGACTTTAAATGTAGGGAAACATAAATCCGTTTTACCAAATTTCTATCAGCGTGTTAAATGTGCAATCAGAGGGAAAAAAACTCCACCTTTACTGCACACACACAGAGACGCAAACATACCTCACCCTCGCCCTCCATTTGCTAAATCTGACCATAATTCTATCCTCCTGATTCCTGCTTACAAGCAAAAAATAGAGCAGGAAGCATCAGTGAGTAGATCAATAAAAAAGTGGTCAGATGAAGCAGATGCTAAGCTACAGGACTGTTTCACTATCACAGACTCCAATATGTTCCAGGTTTCCTCCGATGGCATTGAGGAGTACACCACATCAGCTATTGGCTTCCTCAACAACTGCATCGTTGACGTCATCCCCACAGTGACCGTACGTACAGTGCCTTGCGAAAGTATTCGGCCCCCTTGAACTTTGCGACCTTTTGCCACATTTCAGGCTTCAAACATAAAGATATAAAACTGTATTTTTATGTGAAGAATCAACAACAAGTGGGACACAATCATGAAGTGGAACGACATTTATTGGATATTTCAAACTTTTTTAACAAATCAAAAACTGAAAAATTGGGCGTGCAAAATTATTCAGCCCCCTTAAGTTAATACTTTGTAGCGCCACCTTTTGCTGCGATTACAGCTGTAAGTCGCTTGGGGTATGTCTCTATCAGTTTTGCACATCGAGAGACTGAATTCCTCCTCCCATTCCTCCTTGCAAAACAGCTCGAGCTCAGTGAGGTTGGATGGAGAGCATTTTTGAACAGCAGTTTTCAGTTCTTTCCGCAGATTCTCGATTGGATTCAGGTCTGGACTTTGACTTGGCCATTCTAACACCTGGATATGTTTATTTTTGAACCATTCTATTGTAGATTTTGCTTTATGTTTTGGATCATTGTCTTGTTGGAAGACAAATCTCCGTCCCAGTCTCAGGTCTTTTGCAGACTCCATCAGGTTTTCTTCCAGAATGGTCCTGTATTTGGCTCCATCCATCTTCCCATCAATTTTAACCATCTTCCCTGTCCCTGCTGAAGAAAATCAGGCCCAAACCATGATGCTGCCACCACCATGTTTGACAGTGGGGATGGTGTGTTCAGCTGTGTTGCTTTTACGCCAAACATAACGTTTTGCATTGTTGCCAAAAAGTTCAATTTTGGTTTCATCTGACCAGAGCACCTTCTTCCACATGTTTGGTGTGTCTCCCAGGTGGCTTGTGGCAAACTTTAAACGACACTTTTTATGGATATCTTTAAGAAATGGCTTTCTTCTTGCCACTCTTCCATAAAGGCCAGATTTGTGCAATATACGACTGATTGTTGTCCTATGGACAGAGTCTCCCACCTCAGCTGTAGATCTCTGCAGTTCATCCAGAGTGATCATGGGCCTCTTGGCTGCATCTCTGATCAGTCTTCTCCTTGTATGAGCTGAAAGTTTAGAGGGACGGCCAGGTCTTGGTAGATTTGCAGTGGTCTGATACTCCTTCCATTTCAATATTATCGCTTGCACAGTGCTCCTTAGGATGTTTAAAGCTTGGGAAATCTTTTTGTATCCAAATCCGGCTTTAAACTTCTTCACAACAGTATCTCTGACCTGCCTGGTGTGTTCCTTGTTCTTCATGATGCTCTCTGCGCTTTTAACGGACCTCTGAAACTATCACAGTGCAGGTGCATTTATACGGAGACTTGATTACACACAGGTGGATTGTATTTATCATCATTAGTCATTTAGGTCAACATTGGATCATTCAGAGATCCTCACTGAACTTCTGGAGAGAGTTTGCTGCACTGAAAGTAAAGGGGTTGAATAATTTTGCACGCCCAATTTTTCAGTTTTTGATTTGTTAAAAAAGTTTGAAATATCCAATAAATGTCGTTCCACTTCATGATTGTGTCCCACTTGTTGTTGATTCTTCACAAAAAAATACAGTTTTATATATTTATGTTTGAAGCCTGAAATGTGGCAAAAGGTCGCAAAGTTCAAGGGGGCCGAATACTTTCGCAAGGCACTGTACATACCCCAACCAGAAGTCATCGATTACAGGCAACATTCGCACTGAGCTAAAGGCTAGAGCTGCTGCTTTCAAGGAGCGGAAAGCTTATAAGAAAACCAGCTATGCCCTCCGATGAACCATCAAACAGGCAAAGCGTCAATACAGGACTATGATTGAACCGTACTACACCGGCTCTGGCGCTCGTCGGATGTGGCAGGGCTTGCAAACCATTACAGACTACAACTGGCAAGTGTCTTCACTGGCATTTTCAACCTCTCCCTGTCCGAGTCTGTAATACCAACATGTTTCAAGCAGACCACCATAGTGCCTGTGCCTAAGAACACTAAGGTAACCTGCCTAAATGACTACCGACCTGTAACACTCACATCTGTAGCAATGAAGTGCTTTGAAAGGCTGGTCATGGCTCACATCAACACCATTATCTCAGAAACCCTAGACCCACGCCAATTTGCAACCCGCCCCAGCAGACGATGCAACCTCCATTGCACTCCACACTGCCCTTTCCACCTGGACAAAAGTAACACCTATTTGAGAATGCTATTTATTGACTACAGCTCACCGTTCAACACCATAGTGACCTCAAAGCTCATCAATAAGCTAAGGACCCTAGTACTAAACACCTCCCTCTGCAACTGGATCCTGGACTTCCTGACGGTCCGTTCCCAGGTGGTAAGGGTAGGTAACAACACATCCGCCATGCTGATCCTCAACACAGGGGCCCCTCAGGGATGCGTGCTCAGTACCCTCCTGTACTCCCTGTTCACTCAGGCCTGCATGGCCAGGCACAATTCCAACACCATCATTAAGATTGCCGATGACAGTGGTAGGCCTGATTACCGACAAAGACGAGACAGCCTATAGGGAGGAGGTCAGAGACCTGGCCATGTGGTGCCAGGACAACAACCTCTCCCTCAACATGATCAAGACAAAGGAGATGATTGTGGACGACAGGAAAAATAATACAGAACATGCCCCCATTCTCATCGAAGGGGCTGCAGTGGAGCAGGTTGAGATCTTTAAGTTTCTTGGTGTCCACATCACCAACAAACTAAGACGGTCCAAGCACACCAAGACAATTGTGAAGAGGGCACGACAAAACCTATTCCCCATCAGGAGACTGAAAATATTTTGCATAGGTCTTCAGATCCTCAAAAGATTCTACAGCTGCACCATCGAGAGCATCCTGAACTAGAGGTTGACCGATTAATCGGCATGCCCGATTAGTTAGGGCCGATTTCAAGTCTTCATAACAATCAGTAATCTGCATTTTTGGACACAGATATTGCATTCCACAAGGAAACTGCGTGGCAGGCTGACTACCTGTTACGCGAGTGCAGCAAGGAGCCAAGGTAAGTTGCTAGCTAGCATTAAATGTATCTTACAAAAAACAATCAATCTTCTCATAATCCCTAGTTAACTACACATGGTTGATGATATTACTAGGTTTTTATTTATTTCACCTTTATTTAACCAGGTAGGCAAGTTGAGAACAAGTTCGCATTTACAACTGGCCAAGATAAAGCAAAGCAGTTCGACATGTATAACAACACAGAGTTACACATTGAGTAAAACAAACATACAGTCAATAATACAGTAGAAAAATAAGTCTATATACAATGTGAGCAAATGAGGTGAGATAAGGGAGGTAAAGGCAATAAATAGGCCATGGTGGCGAAGTAAATACAATATAGCAATTAAAACACTGGAATGGTAGATTTGACAGTAGATGAGTGTGCAAAGTAGAAGTAATGGGGTGCAAAGGAGCAAAATTAAAAAATGTTAAAAATACAGTAGGGGAAGAGGTAGTTGTTTGGGCTATTTATAGATGGGTTATGTCCAGGTGTGAGCTGCTCTGACAGCTGGTGCTTAAAGCTAGTGAGGGAGATAACCGTTTCTAGTTTCAGAGATTTTTGTAGTTCGTTCCAGTCATTGGCAGCAGAGAACTGGAAGGAGAGGCGGTCAAAGGAGGAATTGGCTTTGGGGGTGACAAATGAGATATACCTGCTGGAACGCGTTCTACGGGTGGGTACTGCTATGGTGACCAGCGAGCAGAGATAAAGCGGGACTTTACCTACCAGGGTCTTGTAGATGACCTGGAGCCAGTGGGTTTGTCGACGAGTATGAAGCGAGAGCATACAGGTCGCAGTGGTGGGAAGTATATGGTGTTTTGGTGACAAAACGGATGGCACTGTGATAGACCGCATCCAATTTGTTGAGTAGGGTGTTGGAGGCTATTTTGTAAATGACATCGACGAAGTCGAGGATCGGTAAGATGGTCAGTTTTACGAGGGTATGTTTGGCAGCATGGGTGAAGGATGCTTTGTTGCAAAATAGGAAGCCAATTCTAGATTTAACTTTGGATTGGAGATGTTTTATGTGAGTCTGGAAGGAGAGTTTACAGTCTAACCAGACACCTAGGTAATTGTAGTTAGGTTAACTAGCTTGCCCTGTGTTGCATATAATCAATGCGGTGCCTGTTAATTTATCATCGAATCACAGCCTACAAACGGGGATGATTTAAAAGCGCATTTGCGAAAAAAGCACAATCGTTTCACGAATGTACCTAACCATAAACATTAATGCTTTTCTTAAAATCAATACACAGAAGTATATTCTTTTAAACCTGCATATTTAGTTAAAAGTAATTAATGTTAGCAGGCAATAATAACTAGGGAAATTGTGTCACTTCTCTTGCGTTCATTGCACGCAGAGTCAGGGTATATGCAACAGTTTGGGCCGCCTTTGCGAACTAATATGCCAGAATTGTACATAATTATGACGTAACATTGAAGGTTGTGCAATGTAACAGCAATATTTAGACTTAGGGTTGCCACCCGTTCGATAAAATACGGAACGGTTCCGTATTTCACTGAAATAAACGTTTTGTTTTCAGAATTATAGTTTCCTGATTTTACCATATTAATGACCAATGGCTCGTATTTCTGTGTTTATTATATTATTATTAAGTCTATGATTTGATAGAGCAGTCTGACTGAGCGGTGGTAGGCGGCGGAAGGCTCATAAACATTCATTCAAACTTTACTGAGTTTGCCGGAAGCTCTTAGCAATGCTTGCATCAAAGCGCTGTTTATGACTTCAAGCCTATAAACTCATGAGATTAGGCTGGGATTAGGCTGGCAATACTAGTGTGCCTATTAGAACATCTAATAGTCAAAGGTATATGAAATCCAAATGGTATAGAGAGAATAGTCGACACGTCATAATTCCTATAATAACTACAAACTAAAACGTCTTAACTGGGAATATTGAAGAACTGGGAATATTGAACCACCAGCTTTCATATGTTCTCATGTTCTGAGCAAGGAACTTAAACATTAGCTTTTTTACATGGCACATATTGCACTTTTACTTTCTTCTCCAACACTGTGTTTTTGCATTATTTAAACCAAATTGAGCATGTTTCATTATTTATTTGAGACTAAATAGATTGTATGTATTATATTTAGTTATAAAAGTGTTCAAGTGTTCATTGTTCATTCAGTATTGTTGTAACTGTCATTATTACACTTATATATATATATATACATACATACATACATACATACATACATACACACATATATTACACACACACGTGTAAAAAAAAATAATAATAATAATAATTGTCCAATTAATTGGTATCTGCTTTTTTTGGTCCTCTAATAATCGGTATCTGCGTTGAAAAATCATAATCGGTCGACCTCTAATCCTGACTGGTTGCATCACTGCCTGGTATGGCAATTGCTCGGCCTCTGACCGCAAGGCACTATAGAGTGTGAACGGCCCAGTACATCACTGGGGCCAAGGATCCTGCCATCCAGGACCTCTATACCAGGCGGTGTTAGAGGAAGGCTCTAAAAATCGCCAGACTCTAGTCACCCTAGTCATAGACTTTTCTCTCTGCTACCGCACGGCAAGCAGTACCGGAGCTCCAAGTCTAGGTCCGAGAGGCTTCAGCTTCTATCCTCAAGCCATAGGACTCCTGAACATTGCCCCCCCCCCCCCTTTTACATCGCTGCTACTACTGTTATCATCTATGCATAGTCCCTTTAATATGTACATGTAGGTTGGCAAATTAGTTCGCAATGAGCCAGGCTGCCCAAACTGTTGCATATACCCTGACTCTGCTTGCAATGAACGCAAGAGAAGTGACACAATTACACCTGGTTAATATTGCCTGCTAACCTGGATTTCTTTTAGCTAAATATGCAGGTTTAAAAATATATACTTCTGTGTATTGATTTTAAGAAAGGCATTGGTGTTTATGGTTAGGTACAGTCGTCCAACGATTGTGCTTTTTTCACAAATGCGCTTTTGTTAAATCATTCCACAGCGTTGCATCGATTATATGCAAAGCAGGACACGCTAGATAAACGAGTAATATCATCAACCATGTGCAGTTATAACTATTGATTATGATTGATTGTTTTTTATAAGATAAGTTTAATGCTAGCTAGCAACTTACCTTGGCTTCTACTGCATTCGCGTAACAGGCAGGCTCCTTGTGGAGTGCAATGAGAGGCAGGTGGTTAGAGCGTTGGACTAGTTAACTGTAAGGTTGCAAGTTTGGGTCCCCCGAACTGACAAGGTGAAAATCTGTCGTTCTGCCCCTGAACGAGGCATAGACTATTGAAAATAAGAATGTGTTCTTAACTGACTTGCCTAGTTAAATAAAGGTGTAAAAAAAATAAAAATCGGCAAAATCGGCACCTAAAAACACCCATTTCCGATTGTTATGAAAACTTGAAATCGTCCCTAATTAATCGGCCATTCCGATTAATCGGTCGACCTCTAATATATATATTAGGAATGATGCATTTCGGAGAATCATTACATCACTAGTCAACAGTACTACTCCTAGTAGGAGTGGGAACTATGGACGGGATTCTTCAATTAAGTGTTTGTTGTCATTCAACGAGAGATGTCCAATTTAAATGCAAATGTTGAGAAATACTGCATCAAACATTCTTGTTAGATGTAAAATTGCACAACTAAGTCCTCCTCTGCAATTTTTTGAAATAAATTAATAACAGATCTTGATTTATCTTAAATTAATTCCAAATATTTGGAGGAAGTGTATACTGGCCATGTTGTTGCTACGGCATCGCAACAGTAATACTGCCGCATTTTTCATTTTTTTCCAGCGAAGGTCTTTTAAAGGGAGTATGCGAAGCACAGACGTTCACTTCACCTGGCGGTGTTCTGCTAGTAGCAAACCGAACCTATTACACGGTCGCTTTTAGGCAATCCCCCAACCAAACACTCACGCACAACCAGATATTGATTGTAGACAGCCTATGTCAATTAACCTCTCTGGGATATGTGGGACAGTAGCATCCCACCTGGCCAACATCCAGTGAACATGCAGAGCGCCAAATTCAAATAAACTACTATAAAAATTCATCTTTGATGAAATCACACATTCAATATACCAAATTAAAGCTACACTTGTGATTCCAGCCAACGTGTCAGATTTCAAAAATGCTTTACGGCGAAAGCAAACGATGCTATTATCTGAGGATAGCACCCCAGTAAACAAAGAGAGAAAAGCATATTTCAACCCTGCAGGCGCGATACAAAACGCAGAAATAAAAATATAATTCATGCCTTACCTTTGACAAGCTTCTTCTGTTGGCACTCCAATATGTCCCGTATTTCATCACAAATGGTCCTTTTGTTCAATTAATTATGTCGATATATATCCAAAATGTACATTTATTTGGCGCGTTTGATCCAACTTGTGCAACGTGACTACAAAATATCTCAAAAGTTACCTGTAAGCATTGTCCAAACATTTCAAACTACTTTTGTAATACAACTTTAGGTATTTTTTTACGTAAATAATCGATAAAATTGAAGACAGGATAAACAGAGTTCAATACAGGATGATAACAAAGTGTAGCGAGCATTTCTGGTCACGCGCCTCTATCTAACAGTACACTTCAAGTTACCCTCGTTCTGGATGGCCGTACTTCGTCATTACACAAAGGAAAAACCTCAACCAATTTCTAAAGACTGTTGACATCCAGTGGAAGCGATGGGAACTGCAAGCCCTTGCCTTAGAATTCTAGATTCCCAATGAAACCCCATTGAAAAGAGTGCCAAATAAGTTTTGTTATACTCACAGACATCATTCAAACAGTTTTAGAAACTTGAGAGTGTTTTCGATCCAAATCGACTAATAATATGCATATCCTGGCTTCTGAGCAGCAGGCCATTTACTTTGGACACGCTTTTCATCCGGAAGTGAAAATACTGCCCCCTGTCCCAAAGAAGTTAAATAACATCTCCCAGGATTTTCTACCTGCAGCAAACCTAGTGAATAATGCTGGAAATACTGGTCCCCCCAGAAAAATGTAATGGCCCTAACTAGAAGGAATATGGTGCCCTTTGTGACACATCCGATAATTGTACTCCTGGCTATGCTAATCTTATTTGAATCATATACTGTACATTTTTTCTCCTTGATGATCTGTCAAAATTCATGTTCACCCCAGCAGTGAAGGCTAATGAGGGAAGGCCGACTCATAAAAACTTCTGGATTTATAGAAGTAATAAAACAATTAGGCATGTGGTGTGAAAACACTCCAAGACTTTCAAAGATGCAAATGCTGTCTGAGAAGATTAGATCAGGGGTGTAAAACTAATTCCATGGAGTGCCCAGAGTCTGCTGGTTTCTCTTTTAATGTGTGTCCAATGGAAACCAAGACCACCAGGTGAGGGGAACTCCTAATTAATCAGTGACCAGTATTCATTAAATCAGTAATCATTCATTAACCAAGTACAAGGGAGCAGCGCACACCTGCAGACACTCATCCCTCCATAGAATACATTTGACACCTGTGGATTCATTAGGTCAGTAGAAATGCATTCCAGAGGGTTATAGAAGTTGGTTCTGATTATTGTCTCTAGGCATACTCTTGTGCAGTGGTCTTGAGAGAATTCCCTTACAAAAAAAGATGGCTGTTTTGAAACTTTAGTAAAAGTGCAGTAACTGCAGTCAACTGATATTTTGGACACAGTAATTTTTGCTATGGCGTAACACTGCAATAACAAAAAACGTATTTTGGAAGCAGTATTTGCAGCATACTGCAATCTGTTTTCGTAAGGGAAAGCTGTTAGAGCTGACATAAAATATTCTACTAGCTACTTACTGACTGTGAAAAGGACATTTTTGCTTGGAGACTCGTATTTTAATAGCATATTGCCCTGTTCCTTTGGCTGTTTGCATCAGTAGACGTTCACACAGCAGATCTAAATTTAGCTTTTTATTTGTTGAAATGTCTAAATTATTTATTACTGCAGGAACAAAGCTCAGTCACAAGGACGAGGCGTCCCAATAATTTTCCATTGCGCACCACTGACAGTGAAAACAAAACCGTAACAAGAAGAAAATGGTTAGAGTAACTTGTGTGATTTTCAAAAATCCGTTTGAACTGAACTTGACCTGGCTACAACGCATGCACAATACTGTACGCACAGTTCGCAGTTAATGGATGCACCTTGTGTGAAAGTGCAAATGCAGTGCAATACATGTATTTGATGCATTACCTTGCACATGCAACATCTCGTCGAAATGTGTATGGATAGTGCATGCTTTAAAGGCGTTGCAATGTTATGTCTGCAGTGTGTTGCTGACTATGACATGTTGCTGACTGTATGACAGTTATATCTACGCTATAACATCTCTGGTACAAGAGGACTGCAAATACCGTAAAAATGAGCAATGATTGTTAGACAGCATCGTCTTACCAGGAACTCTGCAAAAGAAAATATCTAAACAGGAAATGCTGACCCTTTTAACGAATCAAACTTTAAAATGCCTTGACTATATCCAACCTGCAGACAATGCAGAGCTGATTGCATATCACTATTTTTGCACAGATCGCATGTAATATTCTTACCTCCCTTTGGCTGAGACATTTCCCCAGTACTTTGATCGGGGGGAGGGGAAGCACAAAAGACTTTGCCTTCTTTCTCACTCCCTCCCTCCATCGCCTTCGCACGGGAGCTTGCTTCAGCGGCTTGCTTTGCAATAAAGATGCAAAATACAAGCAGCGATCTTTATGCACTTGGAGCCTTTTTGCGTTTGAACCGTGTGTGTCGTGCAAAGAGCAATATTACAATTGCACACCTTGCAAAACGGTCTGGAAATTGGTAATTTTGCAATTGTATCGCAAAGAATTCTCAGCGGCACTTAAATAATGGGCTACGGCTGGCAGCTGAAAGATACTCATTTCGATCAGACAGTGCGAGCCAGCGACGGAAGAGGAAGCGAGACATGCCACTCTCTGTTTTTTTGTTTTTTTAGTTCAATGAAAGTCGATGAACTAAGTAGACCAGACCCAGCTGAGACGCACCATGTTATGTAGACCGGCACTGACAGTTTTTTTTTTATGGTAAAATGCCTGAGTGAACTGTCTTCATTTATCCACCATCTTTGGTGTGAGCCATTGGCCTATGGTTTGTGCTATGGGGGATCATTGGGACGTCCCTACCCTAACCATTTTTTTACCTGAATCCTTACCTTAACCATTTAAATGTCAACTTCAATGGGGGGTAGGGACGTCCCAAGGATTCCAGATATCAAGAACCATTGGCGTGCTTTACAAACGTTCTAACTGCTTGGGCAAAAGGATTGTGGGAACTGTAGTCAATTATGTAGTTATGCATACTGTATTACAGCATTATATTACTTTACTGCAGTATCTGAGTATGGCTATGTGTGATAAATGATCAGCATGTTTTCTCTGGCTGCTATATTAAACTTTATATAGCTATAGTGCTGTGAAAAAGTATTTTCCCCCTTTCTAATTTTCTCTACTTTAGCATATTTTTTATACTGAATTTGACCAGATCCTCAACCAAAACCTAATATTAGATAACGGGAACCTGAGTGAACAAATAATACAACAGTTACGTACTTATTTCATTTATTTCCTAAACAAAGTTATGCAATACCTAATGGCCCTATGTGTAACAGTAATTGCTCCCTTACACTCAACTGGTTGTGCCACCTTTAGCAACAATGACTCCAACCAAACACTTCCTATAGTTGTTGATCAGTCTCTCACGTCGCTGTGGAGGAATTTTGACCCACTCTTCCATGAAGAACTGCTTCATGTTTGAAGGCTATGTAGCATCTCTTATTTCCGGTATTTTATTATATATAAATATATATAATGAACAAAAATATAAACGCAACATGCAACAATTTCAAAGATATTACTGAGTTACAGTTCACATGAGGAAATTGAAATAAATTAATTTGGCCACATGACTGGGAATATAGATATGCATCTGTTGGTCACAGATACCGTAGAATTTTTTTTATTTTTGTGCATTCAAATTGCCATCGATAAAATACATGCCTGCCCATACCATAACCCTACCGCCACCATGGAGCACTCTGTTCACAACGTTGACATCAGCAAGTCGCTCGACCACACGACATGATACACATGGTTTGTGGTTGTGAGGCCAATTGGATGTACTGCCAAACTTTCTACAATGATGATGGAGGGGGCTTATGGTAGAGAAATTAACATTAAATTATCTAGTAACAGCTCTGGTGGACATTCCTGCAGTCAGCATGCCAATTTCACACTCCCTCAACTTGAGACATCCGTGGCATTGTGTTGTGTGACAGTACTGCACATTTTAGAGGGGCCTCTTATTGTCCCCAGCACAAGGTGCACCTGTGTAATGTTCATGCTGTTTAATCAGCTTCTTGATATGGCACACCTGTCAGGTGGATGGATTATCTTGGCAAATAAGAAATGCTCACTAACAGGGATGTAAACAAACCCAGACGATGGCAATTTGAATACACAAAAATACAACCGCAACATGTGTGATAGGTGGGTGTGTGCGTGCGTGGTGATGAGTTTGTGTATCTATTAAGGATGTAACGATTCACCAATATGCATCTGTCACCGATTCAATATTTTAAGATATGAGTGGATTGGTCCAACAACCCCAAACCAATCCAAATATAGCATAAAAAATGTAAGTATTTTTTCAAACATTAAGAATCACCGGTTCACAAAATGATTTTGCTCATAGGACATTCAGTAAATAAAGGATAAGCGTTTTCAACTGGATTCACCTGGTCAGTCTGTCATGGAAAGAACAGGTGTTTCTAATGTTTTGTACACTTGGTGTATACTGCATGGTCATCTTTAGGTATACAGGGTAAAGTTGATAATTTCATAACGAGGACAGTAATCACTTTTGCAAGGCACACGGGATTTAACAAGTGTAATCAATAAGGGATCATAGCTTTTACCTGGATTCACCTGGTCAGTCTATGTCATGGAAAAAACGGAAATATATAAATACTTATGGTAATATACTAGTGGTAATGTCATGTACTTCTGGAAGAAGTGGGTGGAGGAGTCCCTTTTGTTCCCAAAACAACAGTGTCGGTCAACGCCACACACACGGGCGCAATAAGACCCAGTCCAAAACAACAGGACGAAACGGTTCGAGAACAAAATACTTCCACAGAAATCACACACATCAAATAACAGAAAACAAGCCCGCACAAAAGCCAGCAGGCCTACCGGGATTAAATAGCCCAAAACCAAAACAAGAAACAGGTGCAACTAATCAGAAAAAAACTAAATGAAACAGGAAAGGGAATTGGTGGCAGTTAGTAGGCCGGCGACGACGACCGCCGCCCGAACAGGAAGAGGCACCATCTTCGGCGGGATTCGTGACAGGTAATATATACATGTTACAGTTTTCTGGTGAAAGAGAGGACCAAAATGCAGCGTGGTTATCTTTATACATCTTTAATGAAAGATGAAAAATATACAAAAACAAGAACCGTGAAAAACCGAAACAGCCCTGGTGCAACAAACACAGAGACAGTAACAATCACCCACGAAATACTCAAAGAATATGGCTGCCTAAATATGGTTCCCAATCAGAGACAACGATAAACACCTGCCTCTGATTGAGAACCACTCTAGGCAACCATAGACTTACCTAGACTACTCTACTAAACACAACCCCATTAATCTACAAAACCCCTAGACATGACAAACACATAATCACCCATGTCACACCCTGGCCTGACCAAAATAATAAAGAAAACATAAAATACTAAGGCCAGGGCGTGACACATGTGAACAGGAGTAATAGTGACCAGTAGCAGGATAAAATGGATAGATACAAATGGTAATGGCAAACAATAATTTAACAGTGGCCAGGGGATAGAAGCTGTTTAGGAATCTGCTGGTCTGATCCTTGATGTACCGGTACCGTCTGCCAGACAGGAGCATGGAGAATAGTCTGGCTGGATGGTCTCGATGGAGCAGTTGTAGAAGTTACTGAGGGCATCTGAGAGGCCATGACAACTCTTTTCAGCCTCCTGAGGGAGAAGATGCACTGCCGTGCATTCTTCACAACTGTGCTGGTGTGAGAGGACCATGATAAGTCCTCAGCGATGTGGACACAGAGGAACTTGAAGATCTTGACCCTCTTTACTGCGGCCTCGTGGATATAGGGTGTGCACCCACCCCTGTTTCCTGAAGTCCACGATCAGCTCCTTGATCTTGCTGATGTTGTGAGAGAGGTTGTTGTCCTGGCACCACACTGCCAGGTCTCTGACTTCCTCCCTGTATGCTGTCTCATCGGCATTGGTGATCAGGTTGACCACGGTTGTGTCGTCAGCAAACTTGATGATGGAGTTGGTGTTGTGGGTGAAAATATAATACAATTGTATTTGTCATGTGCTTCGTGAACAACAATTAAAACATGTAATAATAAAAGTATACTAGATACACAATTAGCAATAATAACCTGGCTATAGACAAGTGGTACCAGTACTGAGCCGATGTGCAGTGGTATGAGGTAATTGAGGTAGATATAACTAGAAATAAAGTGACAGACAGTAAACAGTAGCAGCAGCATGTTATGTGTAAAAAATGTTAGTGCAAAAAGGGGTGTTGTGGAAATTCTAATCAATAATGAGGAGAGACAATGTCACTCACCAATCAGAATATTACTTTATTCAAAACATACAGTGCCTTGCAAAAGTATTCACCCCCTTGGCGTTTTTCCTATTTTGTTGCATTACAACCTGTAATTTAAATTGATTTTTATTTGCATTTCATGTAATGGACACATAAAATAGTCCAAATTGGTGAAGTGAAATGAAAAAAATTTATTGTTTCAAAAAATTCTTAAAAAAAAAAAAACGGAAAAGTGGTGCGTGCTATGATGCTAAATAATATCTGGTGCAGCCTATTACCTTCAGAAGTCTCATAATTAGTTAAATAAAGTCCACCTGTATGCAATTTAAGTGTCACATGATCTGTCACATGATCTCAGTATATGTTCTGAAAGGCCCCAGAGTCTGCAACACCACTAAGCAAGGGGCACCACCAAGCAAGCGGCACCACCAAGCAAGCGGCACTATGAAGACCAAGGATCTCTCCAAACAGGTCAGGGACAAATTTATGGAGAAGTACAGATCAGGGTTGAGTTATAAAAAATATCTGAAACTTTGAACATCTCACGGAGCACCATTAAATCCATTATTAAAAAATTGAAAGAATATGGCACCACAACAAACCTGCCAAGAGAGTGCCGCCCACCAAAACTCATGGACCTGGCAAGGAGGGCATTAATAAGAGAGGCAACAAAGAGACCAAATATAACCCTGAAGGAAATGCAAAGATCCACAGTGGAGATTGGAGTATCTGTCCATAGGACCACTTTAAGTCATACACTCCACAGAGCTGGGCTTTACGGAAGAGTGGCCAGAAAAAAAGCAATTTCTTAAAGAAAAAAATAAGCAAACATGTTTGGTGTTCGCCAAAAGGCATGTGGGAGTCTCACCAAAAATATGGAAGAAGGTACTCTGGTCAGATAAGACTAAAATTGAGCTTTTTGGCCATCAAGGAAAACGCTATGTCTGGCGCAAACCCAACACCTCTCATCACCCTGAGAACACCATCCCCACAGTGAAGCATGGTGGTGGCAGCATCATGCTGTGGGGATGTTTTTCATCGGGGACTGAGAAACTGGTCAGAATTAAGGGAATGATGGATGGTGCTAAATACAGGAAAATTCTTGAGGGAAACCTGTTTCAGTCTTCCAGAGATTTGAGATTGGGATGGAGGTACACCTTCCAGCAGGTCAATGACCCTAAGCATACTGCTAAAGCAACACTTGAGTGGTTTAAGGGGAAATATGTACATTTCTTGGAATGGCGTAGTCAAAGCCCAGGCCTATATCTAATTGACAATCTGTGGTATGACTTAAAAATTGTTGTACACCAGCAGAACCCATCCAACTGGAAGGAGCTGGAGCGGTTTTGCCTTGAAGAATGGGCAAATATCCCAATGACTAGATGTGCCAAGCTCATAGAGACATACCCCAAGAGACTTGCAGCTGTAATTGCTGCATAAGGTGGCTCTACAAAGTATTGAATTTGGGGGGTGTGAATATTTATGTACACTCAAGTCTTCTGTTTTTTTGTCTTGTTTGTTTCACAAAAAAAAAAATTGCATCTTCAAAGTGGTAGGTATGTTGTGTAAATCAAATGATACAAACCCCCCAAAAATACATTTTAATTCCAGGTTGTAAGGCAACAAAATAGGAAAAATCCCAAGGGGGTGAATACTTTCGCAAGCCACTGTATTAATAACATCTATTAATTATTGCAATAATGAAGCTGGTAGATGCATCACCCCTAGATGATTTGTTTAGAGCCCAAGGAGCGGATTTGAGACACAGCAAATTATAGCTAAGTACATCCTCCTGCATGTTCATGACAAACAACATATACAGTGCCTTGCGAAACTATTTGGCCCCCTTGAACTTTGCGACCTTTTGCCACATTTCAGGCTTCAAACATAAAGATATAAAACTGTATTTTTTTGTGAAGAATCAACAACAAGTGGGACACAATCATGAAGTGGAACGACATTTATTGGATATTTCAAACTTTTTTAACAAATCAAAAACTGGAAAAATGGGCGTGCAAAATTATTCAGCCCCCTTTACTTTCAGTGCAGCAAACTCTCTCCAGAAGTTCAGTGAGGATCTCTGAATGATCCAATGTTGACCTAAATGACTAATGATGATAAATACAATCCACCTGTGTGTAATCAAGTCTCCGTATAAATGCACCTGCACTGTGATAGTCTCAGAGGTCTGTTAAAAGCGCAGAGAGCATCATGAAGAACAAGGAACACACCAGGCAGGTCCGAGATACTGTTGTGAAGAAGTTTAAAGCCGGATTTGGATACAAAAAGATTTCCCAAGCTTTAAACATCCCAAGGAGCACTGTGCAAGCGATAATATTGATTTCAATATTGGAAGGAGTATCAGACCACTGCAAATCTACCAAGACCTGGCCGTCCCTCTAAACTTTCAGCTCATACAAGGAGAAGACTGATCAGAGATGCAGCCAAGAGGCCCATGATCACTCTGGATGAACTGCAGAGATCTACAGCTGAGGTGGGAGACTCTGTCCATAGGACAACAATCAGTCGTATATTGCACAAATCTGGCCTTTATGGAAGAGTGGCAAGAAGAAAGACATTTCTTAAAGATATCCATAAAAAGTGTCGTTTAAAGTTTGCCACAAGCCACCTGGGAGACACACCAAACATGTGGAAGAAGGTGCTCTGGTCAGATGAAACCAAAATTGAACTTTTTGGCAACAATGCAAAACGTTATGTTTGGCGTAAAAGCAACACAACGCATCACCCTGAACACACCATCCCCACTGTCAAACATGGTGGTGGCAGCATCATGATTTGGGCCTGCTTTTCTTCAGCAGGGACAGGGAAGATGGTTAAAATTGATGGGAAGATGGATGGAGCCAAATACAGGACCATTCTGGAAGAAAACCTGATGGAGTCTGCAAAAGACCTGAGACTGGGACGGAGATTTGTCTTCCAACAAGACAATGATCCAAAACATAAAGCAAAATCTACAATGGAATGGTTCAAAAATAAACATATCCAGGTGTTAGAATGGCCAAGTCTAAGTCCAGACCTGAATCCAATCGAGAATCTGTGGAAAGAACTGAAAACTGCTGTTCACAAATGCTCTCCATCCAACCTCACTGAGCTCGAGCTGTTTTGCAAGGAGGAATGGGAAAAAATTTCAGCCTCTCGATGTGCAAAACTGATAGAGACATACCCCAAGCGACTTACAGCTGTAATCGCAGCAAAAGGTGGCGCTACAAAGTATTAACTTAAGGGGGCTGAATAATTTTGCACGCCCAATTTTTCAGTTTTTGATTTGTTAAAAAAGTTTGAAATATCCAATAAATGTCGTTCCACTTCATGATTGTGTCCCACTTGTTGTTGATTCTTCACAAAAAAATACAGTTTGTTATCTTTATGTTTGAAGCCTGAAATGTGGCAAAAGGTCGCAAAGTTCAAGGGGGCCAAATAGTTTCGCAAGGCACTGTATATGTTGTTTGTCATGAACATGCAGGAGGATGTACTTAGCTATAATTTGCTGTGTCTCAAATCCGCTCCTTGGGCTCTAAACAAATCATCTAGGGGTGATGCATCTACCAGCTTCATTATTGCAATAATTAATAGATGTTATTAATACAGTGGCTTGCGAAAGTATTCACCCCCTTGGGATTTTTCCTATTTTGTTGCCTTACAACCTGGAATTAAAATGTATTTTTGGGGGGTTTGTATCATTTGATTTACACAACATACCTACCACTTTGAAGATGCAATTTTTTTGGATTGTGTCCCACTTGTTGTTGATTCTTCACAAAAAAATACAGTTTTATATCTTTAAGTTTGAAGGCTGAAATGTGGCAAAAGGTCGCAAAGTTCAAGGGGGCCGAATACTTTCGCAAGGCACTGTACCTGTATATGGAATGGGTCACAAGGTTAGGATTTGTATGAAAGATGACAATAATTCACATTAGACAGTATCTGCTGTAAAGACAGTTCTCATTGTGTAGAAACCAGGGTCTGGCCCCCAAAACAAAGTTCCTCTCATCATTATCCATACCCGAGCCATCTTCACCTTGGTACCTCCTGGCACACAAACACCAACTCCTTCTATGGAATGCGGGCTCTGAGAGAGGACAAGACCATCTTAAATCAGTTGCTAGAGTTAAATCTCAGAAGCTCCTCTCAGTTCACACAGACACAATAGAGTTCTAAGAACCCTAACAGTATAATTAACATAATCTTTTAATTTCTCCACGATATGGGTCAATGCATATAGTCCGGGTAGCTATTTGGATAAACTATTTAACAAACAATTTAAGAAATCGTATGGCTTGAAACAGGGAAAAGGGAGTACAGAAGGTGGCTAAGCACACACCCCTGATGCCACCGTGTTGAGGGTCAGTGTGGCGGAGGTGTTGTTGCCGACTCTTACCACCACACACCAGAAAACACACGCACTCTGCACACACGTACACATGGGTTTTGTGTTGTAGATATGTGGTAGTAGAGTAGTGGCCTGAGGGCACACGTTTAATGTGGTGTGAAATCTGTTGTGAAATGTATTTATGTGTTTTTATGTTTTTATGTGTTGTAATGCTCTTATCCAGAGCGACTTACAGTAGTCAGTGCATACATTTTCATACTTTTTTCTTCTTGATACTGATTCCCGGTGGGAAAATATACAATTTAAAATTGTATATAACTACCTTAATTTTGCTGGACCCCAGGAAGAGTAGCTACTGCTTTGGCAGCAGATAATGGGGATTCATAATAAATACAAATACCTGGTGTCAACCCGTCAGGAAGTCCAGGATCAAGTTGCAGAGGTGGGTGTTCAGTCCCAGCCTGGTGATGACTTTAGAGCGCACTATGGTGTTGAACGCTGAGCAGTAGTCAATGAACAGCATCCTCACATAGGCACTGCTCTTTTCAAGGTGGGAGAGGGCAGAGTGGGTTGGGGTAGTATGCAAGTTGGAGTGGGTCCAGGGTGTCTGGCATGATAGACTTGATGTGTGCAATGACCAGCCTTTCAATGCCCTTCATTATTACAGATGTGAGTGCTTGAGGGTGGAAGTTACTGTGGCAGGATGGCTTGGAGTTTTTTGGGGGATAGGAATGATGGTAGTTAGATTGAAATGTGGGGATTACAGACTGGGACATTGAGAGGTTGAACATATCTGAATACGCCTACCAGCTGGTCTGCACATGCCCTGAGGACATGCCCTGGAATATCGTCTTGCCCTGTGGCCTTACAAGTGTTGACCTGTTTAAAAACCTTACTCATGTTAGCCTCGGAGAGAGAGATCACCGAGTCCTACAGATTAGCGTGGAGCCTTACGCAGGGCTCCTCGTTGTTCTTTGTCGAAGTGTGAATAAAAGGCATTAAGTTTGTCTGGTAGAGAGGTATCGTTGGGCAAGTCACGGCTAGGGCTTCATTTGTAGTCCGTAATGCACTGTAGCCCCTGCCACGTGTGTCGAGCGTCGGAGCAGGTATAATAGGATTCCGATATTGTCCTTTTGCCTGTTTGATGGCTAGGCGGAGGTCATAGCGATACGTCACAATATTCATTTAAAGTGTATTATGATTTACATTAAATGAAACTTGGAAGTTCCCCATTTGAATGCACTCATATGCTGGCATAATCAATAAACAAAGACATAAGCTATATTTGTAATACATCACTCTAAAATATTGGAAACACAGAAAATGCCCTGGAAGAACTTCGCTTTATTGGATGGTACCACAAGCAACATATATCTTCAACAGTAATGTCAATGAAGAGGAAACACTCTGTTTCTGAACCTTGGTGAACAGCTTGAGAATAATAAAAGCTCCTAAAAAACTTTGTATGATTTTTAAAATTTTCTAAGATAACTAATATTTACTATTATTAATAAAAATAAGTGACAATTAATCTAATCTAAAAATGTTTTTGATAAACTTAGTGTTATTTATTATACAAACTGGCTATATGGATTCAATCCATTTCACTATCAATTTCTAGTACTGTGGTTTGTAGGCCTTGGTATGCTACATGAGAAACAGAATGGCTATAAGCACCTGGACAGGGTGACCATGTCAGATGTGATGAATGGCAAAGACCCCTTTGAGGTAAATGCCTGGCGTATAATATCACCAAGAGACATAGTATTTAAAACATAGCTAAGTTTGAAAGACATATTGATCTTGAATAAATACTGTTCAAAATGTTTCTAAAAGCTATCAAACAGATATCGTCTACTATCCATGTATCCCATACACTGCAGACATGATGGGGTGGGTTGGTTCTCCCTTGACATTGCGTATTATGCGATATGAGTGTGATGCTTTAAGAGGGCATGTACGGAGAGGGATTTCTCCCAAAGTGTGCACTCATGCACTCCTCCACATGCATGAAGGGAAGTGAACAAGTGACCTGAAGGGAAGTGAACAAGTGACCTGAAGGGAAGTGAACAAGTGACCTGAAGGGAAGTGAACAAGTGCACACTCAGAGCAGAAGGATAGAGAATTGGGACGCATAGAAAGAGTGGAGGTGGTCATTTCTTTGTAGCTATGAGGGTCTGGTAGAGTGGCTTCACCACGATGTGTAGATGGAGGGAACCATCGACCAGGTACTCAGATGTCTTACGGTGCAGATCGGCTTCCACCAGGAAGTCACCAGTCTCCTCGGTGCTCTGGTGGAAATTATAAACATGTCTCACCACCATCTTTCCCTGCTTCCTCGTCATCACCACCACCGTCTTCTGGAAGCTCACCCCGGCAAACTCTGCACTCGATGTAGCGGGAGTAATAATGATGCGCAGGCGGCCTCCATCAACACGTGTCGGCTGTGTGGAACCTTGTTCGGAGTACATTGGCCTCATGCTGAGGGGCAACCAACGGGGCGAGAACAGGGAGTTCCAGGTCACCCTCTTGTTGGCATCATGGCCGCTGGGGCCCAGCTGCGTCTGGAAGCTGGTGCTGCGGTCGTCCCTCATGGGGTTGTTAATGACCCAAGGACTCCCCCAGGCAGGGGAGAGGTAGTTCCTGGGCATGAAGAGACTGCAGTTCACGTCAAAGTACTTGGCCATGTGGAGGGGAGAGGAGGAGTGGAACTGGTAGGACTGATAGAGGAGGTCCCGGACCGACTCCTGGTAGCGGGCCAGAACAGGAGACTGGGTCTGCAGGCGAAAGAGCTCCAGAGGGGGCATCATGGCATAACGGACGGCTCTCAGAGCGTTCTCGGCCGTTAGAGCATCCGGTTCGTTCTGGTTGATCCAGGCCTCCAGTGCCGCGAAGAGCTCCATTTCACTCTGCAATTCAAAGTCACATTTTTAAAACATTATTGTTCCCACAGGCCTGGGAAATTAATTTTGCAGACAGTATTATAGTAGACACAAATATAATCGGAAAGTATTCAGACCCTTTGCTATGAGACTCAAAATTGAGCTCAGGTGCATCCTGTTTCCATTGATCATCCTTGATATGTTTCTACAACTAGATTGGAGTCCACCTGTGGTAAATTCAATTGATTGGACACGATTTAGAAAGGCACACACCTCTCTATATAAGGTCACACAGTGGACAGTGCATGTCAGAGCAAAAATCAAGCCATAAGGTCGAAGGAATTGTCCGTAGAGCTCCGAGACAGGATTGTCTCGAGGAACAGATCTGAGGAAGAGTACCAAAAAATGTCTGCAGCATTGAAGGTCCCCAAGAACACAGTGGCCTCCATCATTCTTAAATGGAAGAAGTTTGGAACCACCAAGACTCCTCCTAGAGCTGGCCGCCCGGCCAAACTGAGCAATCAGGGGAGAAGGGCCTTGGTCAGGGAGGTGACCAAGAACCTGATTGTCACTCTGACAGAGCTCCAGAGTTCCTCTGTGGAGATGGGAGAATCTTCCAGAAGGACAACCATCTCTGCAGCACTCCACCAATCGGGCCTTTATGGTAGAGTGGCCAGACGGAAACCACTCCTCAGTAAAAGGCACATGACAGCCCGCTTGGACCTAAAGACTCTCAGACCATGAGAAACAAGATGAAACCAAGATTGACCTCTTTGGCCTGAATGCCAAGCGTCACATCTGGAGGAAACCTTCCACCATCCCTACGGTGAAGCATGGTGGTGGCAGCATCATGCTGTGGGGATGTTTTTCAGCAGCAAGGACTAGGAGTCTAGTCAGGATTAAGAGAAAGTTGAATGGAGCAAAGAACAGAGAGATCCTTGGTGAAAACCTGCTCCAACAGGACAAGAACCCTAAGCATAAAGCCAAGACAACGCAGGAGTTTCTTTGGGACAAGTCTCTGAATGTCATTGAGTGTCCCAGCCAGAGCCCAGACTTGAACCCAATTGAACATCTCCGGAGAGACTTGAAAATAGCCGCACTCCCCATCCAACCTGACAGTGCTTCAGAGGATCTGCAGAGAAGAATGGGAGAAACTGCCCAAATACAGGTGTGCCAAGCTTGTAGCATCATACTCAAGAAGACTTGAGCCTGTAATCACTGCCAAAGGTGCTTCAACAAAGTACAGAATACTTATTTATCTCAGTTTTTTTTTTTATATAAATTTGCCAACATTTCTAAAAACCTTTTTTGTTGTTGTAATTATTGGGTAGATTAATGAGGAAAACAACAATTTAATACATTTTAGAATAAGGCTGTAATGAAACAAAATGCGGAAAAAGTCAAGGGGTCTGAATACATTCTGAATGTACTGTAGACCATTCTCAAGACCAATTCTTGTTAGTCTACATCAACTCATTGCCTAAAGCTTGCAGATATATTTTCATTATTTTTATGGAGTCAGATAAACATTTTAATAGGTTAATTGCTTATTCTTATTACGAGTCGTGTGATGTGAGATATTTATAATATCATATAAACTTTATATGCACATGTAAAAAATTACTGCCCACTACATAAGCTAATTTAGCTTTGCACTTATGTTGTCATCTGATGAAAATGAATCTATTTTCTGCCGAATGTGTTGCACTAATGTATTTTGTGTAAAGGAAAACTACAGTTGCACATCCTTGATCACTCTATTGAAGAAAAATAACACTGTTGACTTTCAATGGTTAAAACGCAGATTTTTTTATTGGCCTGCGTTTTGAAAATGCGACCCCGTTTTGCTATTACGGCCCCTGCTCATAACAGAGCAAGCAGTAAAGCTTCATATGACAGTAATTTTTGCTTTGCTTTCATCTACAGATGAAATGCCAAAATGTCATAAATATGCAGACTTTCATTAATTATTTCTCAAATATGCATTAAGAAAGGACTATTCAATGGATTACATTTTGTGAAAATCGCCCAAATTATGGTATTTGTTGTTGTCTGAGTTTTGTGAGGAATGACTCTCAAACAGATCTGGGATCAGGCGTACCTGCAGGATGAGGTCTGAGCGCTGCAGCAGGGTCATGAGCAGGTCGTTGCTGACATGCGTCCACTCCCCACTTTGCAGCACAGAGGACAGGTTCCAGGACAGGTACTGCAGACAGCTGTCCCGCAGGGCCACGTCTCCAGTCTGCAGGGCGTACTGGTACCTGCAATGTTGTCAACAAAAAGTCCAGACCATATTTCCATGATACCAACCGATGCACTTAGGTAATAGTACCTGCAATGGTTTCAACAAATAGTCCAGTCCATGCTTTCATGTTACCAACTGATGCATTTACGTACTTGTACCTGGAATAGTGATAACAATTATTTAAGTCAAGTATATGTTTTACAAGTTGAACTAGTTGTTAATAAATGCAATCTTTATTGTAAAGACTAATGTATGGATGTCATAATGAAAATACAGGTCTCTCTTGTGAAAGATGTCTTCTGACCTCAATGGGACTTGGTAAAATAATGGGACCTGGTTAAATAAACATTAAATAAATAAACGGTACAGTACCATTCCACCACGTGTCCAGAAGGGGAGTTGCTGGCCAGGTTCTGGGTCATGTACTGGGTGACCCCCTGCTGAAGGCCCTGGACGCGGTATTTAGTGGCCAGCTTGTGTAGAGAGGTGGCCTGCTCCAGACACAGGGAGATCTCTCCACAATACAGGTACCTGGATAGAGAGAGTGAGAAGGGGGAGATTAATAGATATTCAACATCTCTTAGTTGGACAATGGAACAACAAATATACTGTATACTGAACAAAAATGTAAACATGTAAAGTGTTGGTCTCATGTTTCATGAGCTGAAATAAAAGATCCCAGAAATGTTCCATACGCACAAAAAGCTTATTTCTCTCAAATGCTCTGCACCCATTTGTTTACATCCCAGTTAGTGAGCATTTCTCCTTTGCCAAGATAACCCATCCACCTGACAGGTGTGGCATATCAAGAAGCTGATTAAACAGCATTAGCATTACACAGCTGCACTTTATTCTGGGGACAATAAAAGGCTACTCTAAAATGTGCCGTTTTGTCACACAACACAATGTCACAGATATCTCAAGTTTTTAGGGAGCATGCATTTGGCATGTTGATTGTAGCTATGTCCACCAGAGCTGTTGCAACGTCTGCAACGTCGTTGTAGAGAATTTGGCAGTATGTCCAACCGGCCTCAGAACAGCAGATCACGTTTAACCACGCCAGCCCAGGACCTCCACATCCGGAGACCAGCCACCCGGACAGCTAATGAAACTGATGAGTATTTCTGTCTCTAATAAAGCCCTTTTGTGAGGAAATACAAATTCTGAGTGAGTGGGCCTATACCCACCCAGGCCCATCCATGGCTGCGACCCTGCCCAGTCATTTGAAATGCACAGATTAGGGCCTAATGAATGTATTTCAATTGACTGCTTTCCGTTATATATGAAGTGTAACTTAGTAAATCTGTTGAAATTGTTGCATGTTGCGTTTTTAATTTTTTTTTAATTTAACTTTTATTTAACCAGGAAAGGCTCATTTAGATTTAAAATCTCTTTTTCAAGAGCGTCCTGGCCAAGATAGGCAGCACCAAGTCATTACAAAAATTACAGACAAACAACATGAAAAACTACAAGTAATCTAGTAAAAACCATAGAATTCACAAGAGTATAACAAAATCAAAAACAGCAAATTAAAAACATTGACAGGTCAGGGAATCAGTCTCAAAATCATTCATCAATGATTTAAAAATACCAATCGGGACAAGTTCTTCCAGTTGAAATTTTTGTTCAGTATATTATGTTAAACCCAAGGAGAGGAAAACAGCCATAGGGATACACAGGAAGATCCTTCCATAATACTAGGAGAGAAGGATAGAGAGAAAGAAGAGCAGGGGGTCAGAGGTCAGTCTCTCAGAAACTAGGTAACTTGGTTAGGGATAAATACTGTTTACGTTTGCACTTGATGCAGTCTATATCATAACTGAACTGAACTGACAACTGAAACAGTACCTCTAACACACACACACAGGTAACATACACAGTCTTTGATCATCTAACATACATGTAAAGTTTTACTTGTGTTTGAAGCCAGCACTTTCAGCCTGAGGATTTTGAAAAGGAACTGAAGTCTCAACTCATGGTCACGTCATAGCTAGCGAACTACATTTGTTTATTTATCTAAACTAAAATCTATCTAGCTAACTTTCATAATACGCTGGCTAGACATTCCGAAGCATATCAATGTAATTAGCAAGCTGCTATCTGGCGATGTGATTTGTAACTTTGCAAGCTAACATTAGCTTCGTTAGGTTACGTTAACTAAGCGCTAGCTTGTTAAATAACTACTGTAGAGGCTAATGTGAGTATATGTGTTATATTTAGAGTCTGATCCCAAGAATATCTGCAGCGGCCTCAACATCAAGCTCAGCACCAGGAAATAGTGTGTCACCTTATAAAATCTTACTAAAATCTACTAAATCTTTCAATGACTCCATGATGAGCAAATAAATATACTGGAGCTAGACATAAACATGGTCCATGTCTTGTTGTCATAGTTGCTGTGTTTACAAGTAGGCTACAACTTCTACTGTAGTTTTCTCTGTATTATGGAGGCTTAGTTGATTGTTCAGGCGAAGTCTACATTTGAGAAAATTAGGTATTAGTAAGGAGGGGATGGTGTCTGTTGGGTGGTGGGTATTGTGTGTGAAGGTTAATATGCATGATCTATTGACACAAAGAAGAAAAAAATCACCAATACACTAAACTGTCTACCAGACAAGTATTTCTCAACCTTTTCACACCTTTGCAGTCAGTTCGTTGGCATGGGGGAGAGTGGTTGTTAGTATACTCTTCTAGCCTATTCACTATATTGTTGGCAGTGCTTGTCTACTCAACAGCACAACTGTAGGTGCTCATATACAATAATACACAACTAGACTCTACAAGTCAATCCCCCCTCAAACTTTTCACATCTTTGCTAAAAGCCGATCTCAATGCTCCATCATTGACTCATTGAGTGTAACAAAACGCATACCAGTCTACTGTACCCTTTTTTGTTTACAGACTAACATGGTTTATTGTATCCTCATGATCAGTCTTCATGACTTTCCAGGAGACTTGCAGTACAAACAAATATTTTGCAAGCGGTTGAAGCAGAAGATGGTGAAGAATGTGGACAACAGGCTTGTCCACCTGGCTGTGGAGTGCAGAAAGGACCAGACGGTTGTCTACAAGGAGCCAGAGTCACAGCCCCCGAAACTCAACATCCCTGCCAACATCGCCACAGCGCCAAAGCCGGCTAAACCAGCTGCAATTACCGAACACAAGAAGAGGTTCACCAGTTGAAGAACATTCTGGAACCTGCCTGGAACATTCAACCAACATAACATCCATATTCGGTTAGACTGGCGTTATAGTATAATATCCACTGAACAAAAATATAAATGCAACATGCAACAATTTCTAAGATTTCAGTCAATTGAAATAAATTCATAATCTATGGATTTCACATGACTGGGAATACAGATATGCATTTGTTGGTCACAGATACTGTAAAAAGAGGTAGGGGTGTGGATCAGAAAACCAGTCAGTATCTGGTGTGATCACCATTTGCCTCATGCAGCGCAACACATCTCCTTTGCATAGAGTTGATCAGGCTGTTGATTGTGGCCTGTGGCATGTTGTCCCAGTCCTCTTCAATGTCGGTGCGAAGTTGTTGGATATTGGCAGAAACTGGAACACGCTGTCGATCCACAGCATCCTAAACATGCACAATGAGTGACATGTCTGTTGAGTATGCAGGCATGGAAGAACTGGGGCATTTTCAGCTTCAGGGAATTGTGTACAGATCCTTGGGACATGGGGCTGTGCATTATCATGCTGAAACATGAGGTGATGGCGGTGGATGAATGGCACGACAATGGGCCTCAGGTTCTCTTCACGGTATCTCTGTGCATTCAAATTGCAATCGATAAAATGCATTTGTGTTAATTGTCCGTAGCTTATGCCTACCAATACTATAACCCCTCTGCCTCCATTGGGCACTGTTTATAACGTTGACATCAGCAAACCTCTTGCCCCCATGATGCCATACACGCTGTCAGTCATCTGCCTGGTACAGATGAGCACATTTCTCCAACAGTGGCAATTGAAGGTGAGCATTTGCCACTGAAGTCGGTTATGACACCGAACTGCAGTCAGGTCAAGACCCTGTTGAGGACGACGAGCACACAGATGAGCTTCCCTGAGACGGTTTCTGACCGTTTGTGCAGAAATTCTTCATTGTGCAAACCCACAGTTTCATCAGCTGTCTGGGTGGCTGTTCTCAGATGATCCCTTAGGTGAAGAAGTTGGATGTGTAGGTACTGGGCTGGCGTGGTTGGAGGCAGGTTATGGTAGAGAAATGAACAAAGTCCTTTGGGTGACTTTTGGAAATCTCCAAGTGGGCTGTCATGTGCCTTTTACTATAAGAGTGGCTTCCGTCTGCCACTCCACCATAAAGGCCTGATTGATTGAGTGCTGCAGAGAAGGTTGTCCTTCTGGAAGGTTCTTCCATCCCCCCATTTTCAACCTGAGTTTCTGGGATCTTGTTTTTGCACAGTAGCTGTATAGCCCTGCAGAACTTTACGTTTGTTTATCTTTTGTTGTTTTTTAGTGTTTATTTTAAATAAAGAAGATGTACACTTTCCACACTGCGCTTTGGTCTCATTCCGACAATGGACGTAACAGCCACTATGTTCTTGGGGACCTTCAATGCTGCAGAAATGTTTTAAGGTGGACTCCAATCAAGTTGTCGAACCTTTTCAAGAATAATCAATGGGAACAGGAAGCACCCGAGCTCAATTTCGAGTCTCATAGCAAAGGGTCTGAATACTTATGTAAACAAGGTATTTTAGTTTTTATTACTTAGAAATGCAAACATTTCTAGAAACCTGTTTTCGATTTGTCATTATGGCGTAGAGTGTGTAAATTGATGAGTAAAATGTTTTAATTTTAACGTAATAAAATGTGGAAAAAGTATACTTTTCGAATGCAGTGTATATAATGGTGTTTTCTATAAAAAAAAATACAAGTGTACTGACAAGTGACTAAATACAGTCAACATGTTTTAATAAAACAGTCCATTAGTGTGTCACTATAGGAAATAAGTTTTTGCTCTGACCAGGTAATCAAATGGATATCCGGACTATTTGCACTGAGCCTGAGTAACCGGTTCCCCAGCACATTGACTCTGTACCAGTACCACCTGTATATAGCCTCGCTACTGTTATTTTCACTGTAATTTTACAGTTTTTTTTATTTCTTTACTTATCTATTGTTTACCTAATACTTATTTTTTCTTAAAAATTGCACAGTTGGTTAGGGCTTGTAAGTAAGCATTTCACTGTAACGTCTACACTTGTTGTATTCGGCACACGTGACAAATAAGCTTTGATTTCATTAGAAATAAATAGGGCTGTATGTTCCTATTTAAAAATAACATTTAACTGTCACGTTCTGACCTTAGTTCCTTTGTTTTGTCTTTGTTTTAGTATGGTCAGGGCGTGAGTTGGGGTGGGCAGTCTGTTTGTTTTTCTAGGTTGGTTTTTGAGTTTGGCCTGGTATGGTTCTCAATCAGAGGCAGGTGTCGTTAGTTGTCTCTGATTGAGAATCATACTTAGGTAGCCTTTTTCCACCTGTGTTTCGTGGGTGTTTATTTTCTGTTTTGTGTGTCATCACTAGACAGGACTGTTTCGTTTGTTCGTTCTTCCTAGTTGTTATTTTGTTTAGTGTTCAGTTTTGATTATATTAAAAATCATGAACACTTACCACGCTGCACCTTGGTCCTCACCTTCTTCCACCGACGGCGGCCATTACATTAACATTTCGACGTCCAGCTCTTCTTGGAAGGAGGAATCATCAGATTCATAATAATTATTTAGCCATCTTTGAGGATAGTCAGTGACATCGCAGTAACATCGCACCTGTAAACTAGTTCCGCCCCAATTTTCAAAAGACTGCCTTCAAGGGTGGGAACAAGGAAGTTTGGCTCCTGTCAGGTTGTAGTCTTTACAAAGCCGGGGAAAATGAGTCAACCAAGATATCCTGCAATGGCCTGGCAGCAGTGGCAACCGGTCATTCAAGGAAGGTTTTGAGCCTCAACTGTTTAGCTAAAAACCTATCAAAAGATTGGACACACCTACTAATTAATGGGTTTTTCTTTCTTTTTTTAAATGTTCTACATTGTTGAATGATAACGTGAACATCACAACTATGAAATAACACATATGGAATCATGTAGTAACCAAAAAAGTGTAAAACAAATCAAAATATATTTTATACAGTTGAAGTCGGAAGTTTACATACACTTAGGTTGGAGTCATTAAAACTTGTTTTTCAACCACTCCACAAATTTCTTGTTAGCAAACTATAGTTTTGGAAAGTCGGTTAGAACATCTACTTTGTGCATGACACAAGTCATTTTTCCAACACTTGTTTACAGACAGATTATTTCACTGTATCACAATTCCAGTGGGTCAGAAGTTGACATACACTAAGTTGACTGTGCCTTTAAACAGCTTGCAGAAAATGATGTCATGGCTTTAGAAGCTTCTGATAGGCTAATTGACATCATTTGAGTTAATTGGAGGTGTACCTGTGGATGTACTTCAAGGGCTGCCTTTGCTTGACATCATGGGAAAATCAAAAGAAATCAGCCAAGACCTCAGAAAACAATTGTAGATCTCCACAAGTCTGGTTCATCCTTGGGAGCAATTTCCAAATGCCTGAAGGTACCACGTTCATCTGTACAAACAATAGTAGCAAGTATAAACACCATGGGACCACACAGCCATCATACTGCTCAGGAAGGAGATGCGTTCTGTCTCCTAGAGATTAACGTACTTTGGTGCGAAAAGTGCAAATCAATCCCAGAACAACAGCAAAGGACCTTGTGAAGATGCTGGAGGAAACAGGTACAAAAGTATCTATATCCACAGTAAAACGAGTCCTATATCAACTTAACCTCAAAGGCCGCTCAGTAGGGAAGAAGCCACTGCTCCAAAACCACCATAAAAAAGCCACACTACAGTTTGCAACTGCACATGGGGACAAAGATCATACTTTTTGGAGAAATGTCCTCTGGTCTGATGAAACAAAAATAGAACATTCAAGCCGAGAACACCATCCCAACCGTGAAGCATGGGGCAGGCAGCATCATGTTGTGGGGGTGCTTTGCTGCAGGAGGGACTGGTGCACTTCACAAAATAGATGGCATCATGAGGCAGGAAAATTATGTGGATAAATTGAAGCAACATCTCGGGAAGTTAAATCTTGGTCTCAAATGGCTCTTCCAAATGGACAATGACCCCAAGCATACTCCTAAAGTTTGGAATTGAACCAGGGTCTGTAGTGACGCCTCTAGCACTGATATGCAGTGCCTTAGACCGCCGTCCCACTCAGTTGCCACTTCATGAAGTAGTCACATGGAAAGAATTTCAATTAACAGGCGTGCCTTTTAAAAGTTAATTTGTGGAATTTCTTTCCTCTTAATGCGTTTGAGCCAATCAGTTGTGTTGTGACAAGGTAGGGGTGGTATACAGACGATAGCCCTATTTTCTAAAAAGAACAAGTCCATATTATGGCAAGAACAGCTCAAATAAGCAAAGAGAAACGACAGTCCATCATTACTTTAAGACATGAAGATCAGTCAATCCAGATGATTTGAAGAACTTTGAAAGTTTCTTCAAGTGCAGTCGCAAAAACCATCAAGCGCTATGATGAAACTGGCTCTCATGAGGACTGCCACAGGAAAGGACGACCCAATATAACCTCTGCTGCAGAGGATAAGTTCATTAGTTACCAGCCTCAGAAGTGGCAGCCTAAATAAATGCTTCACATTGTTCAAGTAACAAACATATCTCAACATCAACTGTTCAAAGGAGATTGTGTGAATCAGGCCTTCAAGGTCTAATTGCTGCAAAGAAATCCCTACTAAAGGACACCAATAAGAAGAAGAGACTTGCTTGGGCCAAGAAACACGAGCAATGGACATTGGACCAGTGGAAATCGGTGGACTCTGAGTCCAAATTTGAGATTTTTGGTCTTTGTGAGGTCTTTGTGAGACGCAGAGTAGGTGAAAGGATTATCTCCGCATTATTTAGAATTCAAGGCATACTTAACCAGAATGGCAACCACATCATTCTGCAGTGATACGCCATCAAATCTGGTTTGCACTTAGTGGGACTATCATTTGTTTTTCAACAAGACAATGATGCAACACATCTCCAGGCTGTGTAAGGGATATTTGACCAAGAAGGAGAGTGATGGAGAGCTGCATCAGATAACCTGGCCTTCACAATCACCCGACCTCAACCCAATTGAGATGGTTTGGGATGAGTTGGACCGCAGAGTGAAGTAAAAGCATCCAACAAGCGCTCAGCATATGTGGGAACTCCTTCAAGACTGTTGGAAAAGCATTCCAGGTGAATCTGGTTGAGGGAATGCAAAGTGTGTGCAAAGCTGTCATCAAGGCAAAGGGTGTTTAATTTTAAGAATCCCAAATATAAAATGTATTTTGATTCATTTAACACTTTTTTTGCTTACTACATGATTCAATATGTGTTATTTCATAGTTGTGATGTCTTCACTATTATTCTACAATGTAGAAAATAGTAAAAATAGACAAAGACCCTTGAACGACTATGTGTGCCCAAACTTTTGACTTGTACTGTTTATTATGTAAATATATAATTTTTCCTTGTTTTGCATGTTATTTTGGTATTATTAATACATACATGTCACATATCAGTTTGAGAATGTAAAAATATAAATAATCATTGAGTTAATGTACATGTACAAATTTGGTCTCTTTTTTGCATTCTTGAGTATGGCAGCTCCAAAATGCAGGTGTTTCAGCCTAGCCCAGTGCTTTGTCTGGTGGTGGGGCAGCCAGCGGATAATACGGAGCGTAGGGGTTGGTAATGTTTTCTAGTTTGGGTATCATTTTGGTAATGAGTATTGTGATGGTATTAAGTATTGAGATACTAAACCTAGTATCGGTATCGAAGCCAAAAATGATGGTATCGTGACAACACTACTATGATCAATGATTGATGTGCTGACTCCTCCATTGACCATTAGGTTTTACTACTCATTGATGTACTGTATTCTCACACCAACCAACCATGCTGAATTAGTCAAGAGGCTGCAGTTACTTAGTACACCCACAAGATGTCACACAAGCTATATGAAAATACAGAACTGTTGTACACTTTCATAAATACTGTAAAGCATTTGTGACATATACAGAAAAACTCCCTCTCCTCCAATTTTTTTTCAATTAACCCTAAACCTTGGTGTGTAATGCTTGTCAGGAGGGGAATTCCTCATTGTATAATTCCCTCTGACTTATTACCTACTTCCTCTAGTGGGGAGGGCAGCGGTCCACATGGTTAACCAGGCTACTTCCTCTAGTCTCCCTCAACTGAAGAACTTGATATGGCAACACACACTGTGTATGTATGTGTGTGTGTGTGTGTGTGCGCGCGCATGCAAGTGTCTCCCTTTTCACCCAAACTTAGAAGGCAGCACACTCAATGCTCTCCCTCACTTTAGCACCTTTGATGTGAGAAATATGCTTTATAAATCAAATGAATCATTGTGGGGCTTGCAAAGCAAAGCCCCAGCTTCAATCGCACTTGAGTTGCTTCTTTACAACTTTTGATCACTTTTATGCTTTTTAAAATATTACACATTTTGTCCTCCATTTCCTTGTTTGGGATTTCCTCAAGATTCTAAAAAGCCCCATCGTGACATCATCACTTCCATCTTCCATTCACTGTAAATGCAATAATGCAACTTTTGACACCAATCAGCTACTTTGACCATGTTGCAACAACTTAGGGAAGAAGTTAAAGCGTTTACATCTTGGTCTACTTCTCTATTACTCAAATATGGGTTTTGAACCCCAAAAATGATTCTACACGTACGCAGGCCTCCTAATTGTCCCTAGAATTTCAAAGCAAACAGCTGGAGGCAGGGCTTTCTCCTATAGAGCTCCATTTTTATGGAATGGTCTGCCTACCCATGTGAGAGACGCAAACTCGGTCTCAACCTTTAAGTCCTTACTGAAGACTCATCTCTTCAGTGGGTCATATGATTGAGTGTAGTCTGGCCCAGGAGTGTGAAGGTGAACGGAAAGGCTCTGGAGCAACTAACCGCCCTTGCTGTCTCTGCCTGGCCGGTTCCCCTCTTTCCACTGGGATTCTCTGCCTCTAACCCTATTACAGGGGCTGAGTCACTGGCTTACTAGGGCTCTTTCATACCGTCCCTAGGAGGGTGGTGTGGGGGCTGTGCTTTGGCAAAGTGGGTGGGGTTATATCCTTCCTGTTTGGCCCTGTCCGGGGGTGTCCTCTGATGGAGCCACAGTGTCTCCTGACCCCTCCTGTCTCAGCCTCCAGTATTTATGCTGCAGTAGTTTATGTGTCGGGGGGCTAGGGTCAGTTTGTTATATCTGGAGTACTTCTCCTGTCCTATCCGGTGTCCTGTGTGAATTTAAGTATGCTCTCTCTAATTCTCTCTTTCTTTCTCTCGGAGGACCTGAGCCCTAGGACCATGCCTCAGGACTACCTGACATAATGACTCCTTGCTGTCCCCAGTCCACCTGGCCGTGCTGCTGCTCCAGTTTCAACTGTTCTGCCTGTGATTATTATTATTTGACCATGCTGGTCATTTATGAACATTTGAACATCTTGGCCATGTTCTGTTACAATCTCCACCCGGCACAGCCAGAAGACAACTGGCCACCCCACATAGCCTGGTTCCTCTCTAGGTTTCTTCCTAGGTTTGGGCCTTTCTAGGGAGTTTTTCCTAGCCACCGTGCTTCTACACCTGCATTGCTTGCTGTTTGGGGTTTTAGGCTGGGTTTCTGTACAGCACTTTGAGATATCAGCTGATGTACGAAGGGCTATATAAATAAATTTTATTTGATAAAAAATTACAGCTGATTTAGTAACCACATCAACATTTTCTGATTTTTTTTTTTGCAGACATCTGCCACTTTGACCACTGCCCCAACAAGTTAGACAAAAAGTTAGAGGGTATGACATCTTCGTCTACTTCTCTGCTATTCATATCTGTTTACGGAACAAAAATATTCACTACGGAACTAACGGTACAGCTGTTTTAGTAACTGCATTTACCACACTTTTTCCAAACAACTGCCGCTATGACCACTCCCCCAGCAAGTCAGACAAAAACAAATAAATTATAAAATGTTCATCTACTTATCCGATTTTCAAAACAAAAGAAATATTAGGAATAGCTTGTATCAATCTGTAGATATAGCTTTTTATTTAAGTTACCCATCAACTGCTTTCTTTCTAGATGCAGCAAGTCATGTCAGAAGCTAGCGGAATAATTATTTACCAATAACATCTCCAAATTCCAATAAACTACATCGCGTTGAAGTTCACTTTTCTTGCTTTGTCTATAAACACTGTCACGAATCTAGCAAATACGTTTTGTGGGTCTATGTGCAGTATTTATTTAGTTTTAGCACAAACAAACTGCATTTTAGCATGGGCGGCAGGGTAGCCTAGAGGTTATTGCGTTGGACTAGTAACCGGAAGGTACAAACCTGTCGTTCTGCCCCTGAACAGGCAGCTAACCAGTGGTTCCTAGGCCGTCATTGAAAATAAGAATTTGTTCTTAACTGACTTGCCTAGTTAAATAAAGGTAAAATAAAAATGAATTAGCTACAGTATAAGGGAGAAGTGTTGACAAGGCTACAGTTGCCTAGCAACTGAACCATACAGATACTGACCACAACTACTAACCATAACTAGTCTACTGACCATAACTATGACTGTATTGTATGTATCAAAATAGGCTCACTCGGTGAAAAAAAATTGTTATGTCCACAACTAAGAATGGGCGGACAAGCGCTTTCATTTTCTGCTGCCGAATAAAATAGCCAAAATGTCGGAAAAACCAAACTAAAGGAATGAAAGGACAGGCAATGAAAGACATTGAGGCCTTCGGGGAAACCCTATATTAATCATAAGGGGCAAAAAAAAACTGGGAAAACTTGTCCAAAAGAGGCATGTGAAAGAACCATATATCAACCAAGCTAGCTTGCTAGCTGGTTAACGACGTTATTTAGTTCTGTTTAACTAGCTGCAGCGAAACATATCAGTTAATAGGCAATACATTAAGAAAGTGGTTGCTAGATTAGTCCGGAGAACGTATCATTTACATCTATCTATCCACCTGATGATTCGGTAACATTACACTGATTCCTGCATAAGGGCGAGTGTGTGGCTATAATGTTTCGTGCAGAATTGATTGTGTAAAGTTGACGGAGGAGCGCAGGTTGCAGCTTTGCAGCGGATTCTACACAGTCCCATACGAGAAGGAGCAAGCTTGGATTCTCTCAGGCTTGGAGTGACTGAATAGGTATATTATTGTACACTCAATGAACGTGAAGCAGATGATACAGCAACAGAAGTTGCAATCCTGCAGCTGCTGGTCTAAAGAGAGAGTGTATGACCATTACTCAAGTAGTGTAAGCTAGACAAGGATATTCAAGCAGATTGTCTATCATCATTGTTACTGTTCGTTTTGGGTTAATGGACCTGTATAGACGCTACTTTGTTTTAGCTTATTTTTCGTTCACATTATTATAATATTATTTATGCTAGGCTTGTTAGGGACATGTAGAATTATACAGGCATCAGTTTATTTTTGTACCTTAATGAGATATTAGTGCCTGACATGAACGCAGGTCTTTGCGACTGTCAAGAGTGGGATGGCGCCCTAATGAGACCATCATCAAAACTGTCAAGGCTCTTGGTGTAATGTGTTGATTGACAGACACAGGGACTGAGGTCCTGGTCAGTCAGTAATGATACAATGTTGCAAACCTGGAGAATGTGTGTGTTGTGTAACTAAAACATACCAATACTAGTAGGAATAGTTAGGTGTGCTTCATATACATTTTAGCTGCAAAACTCCAGATGTGGTTCACAAACAAAAACAATTAGAAATGATTGATTATCTGAAAATGGGGAATGATGCAAATATATGGTTCTTTGTCTGCAGGGCTAGATTAAGCTATAAAATCAACTTTAAAACATTCAGGCTATCCTAACTTCAAGTGTTTGAAAGATATTTATCAACTATAACTATATACAGTTGCATAAATAACCCACCAAGAGTAAACTCGAGACACTAAAACAACTTTTACATGTTCAGGCTATCCTAACTTCAAATTCTTAAATTGTTCATTGTCTAAAACAATGGAAATTAGCATAATACAACTCACCAACAGTAACTCTTGAACCTTTCAATCTAGATACAGCAAACCAACTTTTACATGTTCAGGAAATCCTAACTTCAAATTCTTTAATTGTTTGTTGTCTAAAACGATAGAAATTAGCATAAATTAGCACAATATAACTCACCAACAGTAACTCTTAAACCTTTCAAGCTATTCTAACTTATCATCTACTTACCTTTTCAACTATAACCAGTCACTACAATTACTACTGCAAACACTATCACTACTATAACGTTTTTCAAAACCATACATACTTTAGAACTGCTTTGCTTTAAATAGTAAAGTATAACTTTTTAAGCTTCTACCACTACTACAAAAATATGTTTAAAGTGTTAAAGCAAGTCCCATCAATTGTACTTCATGTACAATTACCATCTAGTTGTTGTTATTATTATTATTATTACCTGATGAACTTGTCGAAGACGGCAGCACACTCAGCGGTCTCCAGGAGGACCAGGGTGGTGCCGTTACGGCTGAGCAGCAGTTCCTCAAACACAGGGCTCTGCAGGGACAGCATCAGGGAGTGGGCCTGGATCACCTTTACCTGCTCTGCTCCCACTGTCTGGAAGAAGAGGAGGAGGAGGAAGAGAAGATTACTTTTTTAAAAGTCACAAACACTGTGATTTGTCTCTTTCCTTTATCCTCCCAAGACACATACATAAATACACAGAGAGGTTCAAGAACAGTGTCAGCCACCAGATTTTTCCCAGTAAGACCTAGGATTTAAACCGGTAACCCTCCGGCCCGCCTCTTTAACTCTCTAGGCTAGTTTCCTACCTGCACCCTGAGGGCCACATCACTGCCATTCCCCTGAGCCAGCAGGGCCTCCAGATGCTGCACCAGGGCCAGGGAGTGGCTGATGGTGTCCCCGCCACCATTCTGGGTCTCATCAGCCTTCATTATGCCTAGAATAGGAAGTTTTAGGTTTTAAAGGGCAATGACATTCTATGGTTTAACTTTTTGTTTCTACAAAACCAAAACATTTACCGTATTCACATGCAGACACTGGTATGATGCTGGAGATAATTAATATGAGGTTGAAAAGTGGTGTATTTGCCCTTTAGCAAGGGCATAGACGCAGGAGATGGCCTGGGCACCCTCACCAATGGATAGAGAAGGATGGGGAAAGGATGGTCGTTAAATAAAGAAACGGGACAAAGCCCAATCTATGCCCCCTCAACCTTCACCATGACTATTGGGAGTAGGGGGGTAGAGTCCCAATCCATGGGATCAATCATCACAGCTGTGCACACTGGGTGATCGTAGGTCAGTTTTAATTCAACTTTGATTAATGTGCTGCTAATGTAGGCTGTGATACATGCCCTGACCAGATTCAAATGGGACTCAGAGACTGTATATTATTTGAATTGAAGATCTATTTTAGCTTTTATTAATTTGTCAGAGGCAGTTCCTCTTTTTCTGTTGGTCAAACTTCCTTTTCCGGAAGAAAGGGGAACAAGAAACATCAGTTACCTTTGTGTAAATTTACACTTTAACTTAATGTTTCCAGAAATCTCAACCAGTACTGATTCACACAGGCATGAGGATGACAGTGTAAATTACTATAAGACTGCACTAATTGTTGAAAACAATTAGTAGGCCTGCGGATCAACTTCCCAAAACTCAGTCGGGGTCTCAACTTATTGTTGATAGTTAGAATGGTACAATCCACAAGGTGCAATTTTGAAATTTGGTTGTGCATCAGCAGTTTTTCTCTTGTTATGTCAGTCACTGACATTCAAGTTTTATTACTGGTATGTACAGGATACACATGGTATACACCGCCCACCGAAATGCTTACTTGCAGGTTCCTTCTGGACAATGCAACAACAATAAGAAATAACATAAGATAAGAATACAAACATAAAGTAAATGGCTCAGTAGAATAGATTAAACATTTTATAGTACAATATTTACACTTGTTTCGGGGAAGGGGGAATTGGAAAATTGGGGGCAAGTGTTGAAATGGTGCATTATTTAGCAATCGTAATAAGAGCCTGGTAGCTGCAGTTGTGATATGTGTGTAGCATGAATGTATGTGTGTGTGTGTGGATGAGTGTATATCTGTGTGTGCTTGAGTTAGTGCATGTGTGCTAAGGTGCAGAGAGTCAGTGCAGGTGGTCAGTCCAATTCAAGTGTTAAGCACGCTGATGGCTTGTAAATACCAACAGGCTCAGAGACAGTTTCAATCAGACCTCATGAAGTAGTTGTTTCCCTTGCTCTGCTTTTGTGGAACGATAGGCAACGATGCTTCGTGGGAGGCAGTTGTTGATGTGTGCAGAGGGTCCCTGGTTTGAGCCCAGGTAGGGGCGAAGAGAGGGACGGAAGCAAAACTGTTACATTGATGCTGTTGACGTGGATTACTGGTTGCTGCAGAAAAGGAGGAGGTCAAAAGGGTGGTGAGTGTAACTGGTGGGAAATGGCTAGCTAGATAGCGGGGTGTGCGCTAATAGCCTTTCAATTGGTGACGTCACTCGCTCTGAGACCTTGAAGTAGTTGTTTCCCTTGCTCTGCAAGGGCTGCAGCTTTTGTGGAGCGATGGGTAACAATGCTTTGTGGGTGTCAGTTGTTGATGTGTGCAGAGGCCTCCTGGTTCAAGCCCAGGTAGGGGCGAGGAGAGGGATGGAAACAATACTGTTACACTGGCACCACAATGCCAGTTCACTTACCTCCTCCCTATAGGCTGACTATAGGTTATCAGGCCAACAAGCATGATGTCAGCAGCAAACGTGATGATAGAGTTGGTGTCATGCAAACAATGCAGTCGTGGGTGAATTGGGAGTACAGCAGAGGGCTGAGGACACACCCCTGGGGTGCCCCTGTGTTAAGAGTCAGTGTGGAGGAGGGGTTGTTGTGGTCTGCCCATCAGGAAGTCCAGAATCCGGTTGCAGATGGTGGTCTCCAGAACCAGGGCTCTGAGCTTTGTGTCAAGCTTGGAGGGAACAATAGTGTTGAATGCTGAACTGTATTCAATGAACAGCATTCTCACATAGATGTGTTATGGCTGTGTGAATAGTGATGGAAATGGCATCTTCTGTGGATCTGTTGGAGCGGTAGGATAATTGGAGTAGGTCAAGTGTGTATAGCATAGCATATGTTTCTTAGAACTTGGTGAGTGCGTGGTGGTCCTATGGTTATTTTGCATACAACTTTCCCATAACTTTCTGGGAATTGTGCAGGATACCCAGCTAGCGCCTAAGAAACAACGTTCTTCCGTGGGTATTTCAGTACTTCGGCATAACATTTTCTGCAGGTTTCCTCATGGTTCTATTTAAAGTCATGTACTCAGAACTTCAAGAAGACGTTACATAAAAACCACAAGAAAACATTAGTAATGTTCAAAGAACGTTTTAAGAATATTATTCTGGTGGCACAGTGGACTAAATCCATGGATAGGGAACAGAAGATTATTGGTCTTTATCAATAAAACATCACAATACGGTACGGAGTGTTTGATTTGGCTGCTGGGGGGAAGCTTCGCTAAAACATTGACAACTAGCTACATGCAGTTTTCAAGGGATTGTTAAATAAATGTTAGCTATACCTATTTGGTTTTAATATCATCACCTCATGAAGAGCATAGTTACACATTTCCAATTATTCCACATTTAGCTCTATCATCCGAGTTATAAAGCAAGTAACTGTTTATCTATATCATCAGAGTTATACAGCAAGTAACTGTTTATCTCTATCATCAGAGTTATACAGCAAGTAACTGTTTATCTCTATCATCAGAGTTATACAACAAGTAACTGTTTATCTCTATCATCAGAGTTATACAGCAAGTAACTGTTTATCTCTGTCATCAGAATTATACAGAAAGTAACTGTTTAGCTCTATCATCAGAGTTATACAGAAAGTAACTGTTTATATCTATCATCAGAGTTATACGGAAAGTAACTGCATGCTTTTAATGACCAGTAAACATCAGTTGATCATGTAATTTCAGATACGTGAGGGTAGCCTATTCATTTGGCATGTTATTTAACTTGCTTCATCAGAAATTGGGCTTTTGGAAAGAGCTTGACATTGGCAAGCCCTGGTAAAGTTGTCTGTCGGACTACTGTCATCATCACTATAGACGGCAAGCAAATCAAACAATATTTGTTAGCTAGCCAGTTTGACGTGGTCAATCAATCAATGTAGCCAATCATGTCTGTCAGCAGCAGTCTTGAAAAACTCTTAAAAACAATGTTGAAAAAGGGATGTTAGCTAATGCCGCTAGGTAGGCCTAAATTGGTCAGTGAAAAAAGTACATTAGGTCTACTTAATATATGTTTAGCCAACTGTACAAAGTTTCTACTGGTAGCTTGCAAAGTAAACATTATTGGCAAATGTGCCCTTCTGATGCTTGACAGGCAGAGCCCACAAAGGATGGAAAATGACCTAAACCACTCATTCTTGTCAGGTATAGTTAAACTTTATTTTATATCACTCAAATATCCAATTAATGGTGGCCAATATTGAGAGATATTGTGTGGCTACCCTCACGTATCTGAAATTACATGATCAATTGATGTTTACTGATCATTAAACACATGGAGTTACTTTCTGTATAACTCGGACGATGGAGCTAAATGTGCACAATTGTTTTACATGGAATAGTCAGACATTTGTAGTTCTGACTACGCTCTTTAAGATGTGACGATACTAAAGTAAATAGTTAACATGTATTTAACAATCCCTTGAAAACTGCACCATCAATGGTTTTAGCGGAGCTTAGCGTTTCCCTGCCCCCCAGCAGGCAAATCGAACGCTCTGCACCTTATTTTATTGATAACAACCTATAGTATTGCATCTCACTGATGCTGTGCCACAATAAAAAAATACATCTGTTTTTTGATGATTAATGCCCAAGGAAATGTATTTCCATGTGTCCTGTCTGTACTTGGAGTTCAAAAAAGTTAACCCAAAATAAGCCAGCAGTGGTATTAAAAGTCTTATTGAAACATTCAGTGAAAGTTTTAAGAAAGTAATAGCGCACTGGAAAACTCAAAATCAGAGTAAAACTTTCCGGCAACCTAAAAATACGTTCCCAAAACTTCCAAGGAACCAAATGTGCTAGCTTGGTACGGATCAAACACTCCCACTGTTACATTTACTATGCCCCCAAGGTTTATATGCACCTACAATGACCATCTACAATACATTGCTCTGAAATGTTTTGTTATCTCAATTCAACCCTGTGTTGCTGTCATCCTACCCAGCAAGGTGAGTTGTCACTGGGGTCAGACAGACAGTGGTGGTGTTGGGTGGCCTTACCTCCAGTGACGGAGCCGGTGTGGAGACAGAGAGACAACAGCAGCGTGCTGATCAGGTTGGTCTGGGCCAGGGGCACTCTGGGTCTGAGATGGGCAGCAGGCATCTCTCCTTCTTTTCCTCTACTCTTACAGAAAGTACTTTTCTTCTGTCTCACTCGTCTCCCTTTCTCCTCTCAATCTCTCTACCTCCCTCTCTTTGTCTATTTTCCTCTTCTTCTTTTTCTCCTCTATATCCCCTTCTCTGTCTCTCTCTTCTCCCCTTCTTAGCTGGGCATGTGGTATCCTATGGCTGTCCTGCTCTGTCGGTCGGTCTGGCCTGATGCTGAAAGTGGAAAGAGGGGTCTGTATGTGGGACACTGGCTCTTCTAGGTCTATAGACATTGGCACACATCCGCTAGTTCCAGACCGCAGGATTCTGCACATGCACAGATACAATAGAACCATCCATCGATTGGTGGAATGAATCTGTCTCCAGCCCGCCCGGGTAGGCCATTGTCATGACGACCGCTTTGATTTTTGTAGTACTTTCTCTTATTTGGGTGAATTGCTGCTCAGTGCATGTCATAGATCTGGATCTGTATATCAGGCCTTGGGCGGACATAGCTGCGATGTGAAGGATATAGAGTATTAGGAAGGTGCTAGGATAGAGCTTCTTCACTGGCAAAGGAACTACTGCATCAATTGATGGTAACATGTCATGCTGTGGTGTACAAAACAAATCTATGTGCCTGAGTGTGTTAGTGCGTGTTTGATTGTGCGTGTTTGTTAGTTTGTGTGTGTTAGTACATGTGCGTGTGGTCTGCTCTGAGCCAACCAAAATATCATAATTTTCTAAATAATATACAGTATATCTCATTCAATTATTTAATCATAGCTAGTATGCTGGCATCATCAGGTTACTATACAAATGGGACAATTGAGGCCATAGAACGTATTGACTAGGTTTGGTAGTGTTAGTCTGCACATTACATTGTATATGTGTTTGTGTGTCAGTGTTACCAGCGAGCTCAGTCCCTATGCGTGACACAGTGACCCAAGCCAATAATGTATCTAAGGCTTCAGGCGAGATCACGTTTAATTAATTAGAGAGACAATAAATGAGGCAATCAATGTTCAATCGTTCCATCTGTTTGTGTAGAGCAAACATCTTTTGGAATGTGACCTATACACAGACAAAACACAGATCTTATGACCCCACTAAAGAATGATAATTTAAGTTTAGGCACAGGGGAGAGTGGGGTACATTAAGCCAAAGGGGTAAGTTTGTTTCTAGGAATACATACACCAAATTAATAATTTGACAAAATATTTAAGAAGATGTTATCATTTCATGGAGTTTGTAAAGGAACCAACCAAATGGAAAAAGTGTTAAACAAGTTAGGTACAAAAAACAGATTTTCAACAAGTCAAATAATTTTTTAGTGTTAGTGGTGATGATGCTTGCATCTAAACCAAATTAGATCATTTAAAATAAATATCGATACATAAATTGGGGTCTCCATAAGCTTCAATATGAGGTCCTAAACATAGTATGAAAGTGCATCCTGAGCTAATATAGTTAAAATGTTGGCCATGGGGTAAGTTGAGCAAATAGATGTTTTTTGTTCCAAGGCACTATCACTGGAATATTAATTTTTTGACCTTTATTTAACTATGCAGGTCAGTTAAGAACAAATTCTTATTTTCAATGACGGCCTAGGAACAGTGGGTTAACTGCCTTGTTCAGGGGCAGAACAACACATTTTTACCTTGTCAGCTCAGGGATTCAATCTTGCAACCTTTTGGTTACAAATCCAATGCTCTAACCACTAAGCTACCTACCACCCCAATATGAGATAACAACAGGGCTTGGCCTATATCCGTTTTCTGCGGGAGACACCATGTGACCACTTGCTAAATATGGTCCCTTACGGCTATTCTTCAACGGAAATGCGTAAAAAGACGTCACACTGCTGTAGACACCTTGGGGAATACGTAGAAAACATAAGCTCATTCGTAGCTCATTCACAGCCATATAAGGAGTCATTGGCATGAGGCGGTTTAAGAAAATGCGGCACTTCCAGGTTGGATTTTTATCTGGGTTTCGCCTGTAACATCACTTCTTTTGTACTCACAGACAATATCTTTACAGTTTTGGAAACATCAGAGTGTTTTCTATCCAAAGCTGTCAATTATATGCATAGTCGAGCATCTTTTTTCGTGACAAAATATCTTGTTTAAAATGGGAACGTTTTTCATCCAAAAATGAAAATACTGCCCCCTAACACCAAGAGGTTGCCTGTGTTAAAAGATGCTGAACATGATTACAAGACAAAATTAAATTGTGAATGTGTTGAATTAAGTGTTTGGGAAGTAAAGATAGACATTGTAGTCGTAATATTTAATTCTGTACAGAAATTTGTAGGCAGGCAGGTTAACTTAGCTTGTCTCGCGGCTCAACTTACCGCATACGCAGGTTGTGCCACGAGACCACTTTTTATGGACAAGCTATGTTTTCAAAACGGTTATGTTTACATGAATGCTGATTATTTCCAGGGATACACAACATGCTGAATGTAGATATCTTTGTTAGAAAGAATACTATATTCTTTACTGAATTTAAAAAATGGCTCAACTTACCCCATTCTCCCCTAAGAAATCAAATGTATTAATGTTAGGTTTAGGAAAGAGTAAGGTTAAGGTAAGGGTTAGATAAGATAATGACTTTATTTTCCCCATTAACATTTTGGTTGTGGCTCTGCATAGATAACACATAATCGAAGATAGACAAAGGAAATATACAGACAATATATAGGGTTAGGGAAAGGCATAAAAATGTACATTGCCCCCATTCATTTTCTGCCGGTTATTAAACATGCACTGGCTTTAATTTACCCCAAGATCCCACAAAGACCCAAACTTTAACATGATAGTCCAGGCAGAATATAATCAATGGCTGGCTGCGGAAGCAGCAGCAGTAGCAGTCAGTGGTCCAGTATCATATCAATGTTGACCTTAGTCTATTCTGGCTGTCCTGGGGTGATTATTGATTACGTATGATGAACCTGTCAAAGTCAATAACCATCCAAGCAGGAAGTCACATTGTCTTTTGGGTTTTTAATTAGGCTTTTAGGAGAGGAGAGGGGTCAACATTGTCTGGCTGGGATCCCAAAGAACAAATTCCTGGTCAGCAGAGAGTGCACGGACTTTAACCATGTGGGCAAGAAGTACTCTGGGATGGGTCTCAGAGAAAGCTCTCCTCTTTTTTCCCTCTCCTCTATTTTTTCCCTCTCTTTCCTAATGTGTGTTCAGATATACATTTTTGTGCCAGAACTCAGAAAATACACAATAAACCCATTGGTTTTGATTATACATTTTGCACAGGAGTCCTAAATCTGGCCAATCATCAATACTAGCATCCTATTGCCACAAGAGGGTAGGCTCACTTCACGTCAAACACAAACCGTCTGCTTGTCTGTATGATCGAAAGGAGTCACAGCCTTATAGCCTCTGTGCTATCTAACTCTTGGCATCAACATTAGTCCTTGCATTCGTCATGGAAACAGTCTGAAGATAATGATGTCCATCTGTGAGTCCTCACCAGATAAAGAGATCCCTTCCCTTCGCCCTGATGATAAAGTCATTCTCTGTATCTTGTTTTGACTGTTTGAGTTTGTGGGTGTGTGTCTGATTGCTTGTTTTGTCATTTTTAACCCCCTGTTAACTAAATCTGTGTTAATGAACTAACTACTAAATTAATTCTGTGTACTGTAAGATGTTGTTATGTAACCAATTACATTAGTGTATGTACACATTGTAGGTTAACAGATGAATTCATTCGCATAGCAAATCAGCTCATTCCATCTAATGGCTCCCTATCAGCCAGAGAAAGCACTTCTGTGACAATTAATTATTTACACAAAACACACCGAAGACAAGAAATCCCTCCCAAAAGTAGGGTTTTGATAATACCAGTATCGCGATATTTGATTTTCCATGTCAAATATTATGTGATATATATAAAAAATAATAAAAGCCAACAAAAAATTATAAGGATGTTTGTTTCCAACATTAGGGCAGTTTTCCTAAAGAATTTAAAACTACTTCATGTTTTGTTTCCTTGCCATTATACCACTGTGTATTGTGATACTGATGTCGTCACAACCCTGCCCAAAAGGAAACACATTTTAGCAGACACTCTTACCAGTGCAATTAGATTTAAGTGCCTTGCTCAAGGGAACATAGAAAGATTTTCCACCTAGTTGGCTCTGGGAATCAAACCAGCGACGTTTCAGTTACTGGCCCAAATCTCTTAACTACTAGGCTACCTTATCCCTATATAGAGCCCTGGTCAAAAGTAGTGCACTATATAGGTAAGGCATTTGGGACACCATCAAGGTATCTGTGAGTACATTTTTATGGGACGTGTCAGCCAAGAGGAGTGTCATTGCAGTGGTATGAGTCTGATAACATGCAGGAACCAGCACTGTAAGCTCTAAGGCTGCATCTCAATTGGCACCCTATTCCTTGGACAAGGTATGACAGCAGGCCTCTGGTCAAAAGTAGTGCACTATATAGGGGATCGGGTGCCATTTGGGATGTCGCCTTACTGCATTATCACTCAGATAGGCCTTAACTAGGAACAAACAGAAAATAACTCCAGTATTTGGAGATCAAGCTCGTCTTAAAGGGATAGTTCCCACAAATTACAAAAAATTGCACATTAGTTTACTTACCCTGTAAGCAGTCTATGGATAAGATATGACAGCATTCCATGCTTTGGTTAAGTTTCCCTGGCAGTGGTTGGCACTGTTCCCAAACACGTAAGCATTTGTAAGTAGTGCCAGGGGAACTAAACCAAAGCATGTATTGCTGGCATACCTTGTCCATAGACTGCTTACAGGGTAAGGAAACTAATATGTAATTTTGTAATTTGGGTGAACTATCCATTTAACCTTTTCCAGCAGGACATCAAGTTTACATATTCATGTCCTCCCATACTGTCACGACTCCCGCAGAAGTCGGCTCCTCTCCTTGTTCGGGTGGCGCTCGGCGGTCGACGTCAACGGTCTTCTAGCCATCGCCGCTCCTTCTCATTGTAGCAAACAATCTCCACTTATTTAGTTTGGCCTAAACTATAACACGAGAGCTGTAATGTTTTGTACATTTTGACATTGGAGGACCAAAACATCTTACCCTCAGAAGAGTATACGTATATATATATAAATCTAGACCATAGACCGCTGGGAGAGACAGAGAGTCCTTCCAGCGCCTCCACCAGCACAACAAGGGTTACCACTACTCGTCCCTCCTGTACCCGGTCCCAGTGGGATGCGTCTCGCCCTTCCCAGGGAATATGATGGGACGGCGGCACGCTGCCAAAGTTTCCTACTACAGCTGGACCTATATCTGACCACTGTTTACCCGGCTCCCTCGGGAAGGGAGAGGGTGTCCGCCCTCGTCTTGTGCCTCTCAGGGAGAGCTCTGGAGTGGGCTAACGCTTTGTGGGGAGAAGGAGATGCGGCGTTGGAAGACTTCAAGGAGTTCACCCTCAGGTGAACGCCTCTTCCACCTGAGGCAGGGGACAAGGAGCGCCCAGGAGTTCGCCCTGGAATTTCGGACCCTGGCCGCCGGAGAAGGATGGAAAGACAGGGCCCTTATCGACCACTACCGCTGCAGCTTGCACGAGAATGTCCGTCGGGATTTGGCCTGCAGGGATACCACCCTCACTTTCGACCAGCTGGTGGACCTGTCCATTCGGTTGGACAACCTGCTGGTCACCCGCGGACATCCAGAGAGGGCTCTGTCGGTTCCCTCTCCCAGCACCACCGCTCTGGTGCCTATGGAGCTGGGAGGTGCTGCGCTCAGGGAGGCCGGAGGAGGGGCCTTCACGTGCACCATCTGTGGCCGCAGAGGTCACGATGCCGGTCGGTGCCAGGTTGGTTCATCTAGGGGTCGAGACAGCAGGCAGGGCACTCTGGCGTCACTCCAGGTGAGATTGCACCACTCTCATCCAGAGCTCTTTGTTGTACACCTGTTTGTGCATGTAAAATTTCCTGAGTTTTCCCTGCATTCCCAGCATAAGGCGCTTGTCGATTCAGGCATGGCTAGGAATTTTATTGACAGAGCATTCGCCCATAGTTTAGGGATCCCATTGTTCCAGTGGTTAGGCTTTTCCCAGTTCACGCTTTGGATAGTCGACCATTGCGGTCCGGGTTGATTAGGGAGGCCACCACTCCCCTGGGCATGGTGACGCAGGGGGGTCACGAGGAGAGAATCAGTCTCTTCCTCATTGAGTCTCCTGCATTTCCCGTGGTACTTGGCCTTCCCTGGTTAACTCGTCATGGCCCCACCATTTCATGGCAACAGAGGGCTCTCACTGGGTGGTCCCGGGAGTGCTCGGGGAGGTGTTTAGGGGTTTCCGTTGGTGCTACTACGGTGGAAAGTCCAGACCAGGTCTTCACCATTGCGCATTCCCCCTGAATATGCCGATTTGGCTCTCGCCTTCTCCAAAAAGAAGGTGACTCAATTACCACCCCATTGACAGGGGGATTGTGTGATATATCACCTGGTAGACGCCACACTTTCCAGGAGTCACGTGTATCCCCTGTCACAGGTGGAGACTGCGGCGATGGAAACATATGTCTCCGAATCCCTGCGTCAGGGATACATTCGGTCCTCCACTTTACCCGCCTCCTCGAGTTTATTTTTTTTGAAGAAGGAGGGAGGTCTGCGCCTGTGTATTGTCTTTTGAGGTCTAAACCAGATGACTGTGAGGTACAGTTACCCACTACCTCTCATAGCCACAGCGAATGAGTCAATACACGGGGCGTTCTTCTTCACCAAGCTAGATCTCAAGAGCGCTTACAACCTGGTGCGTATCCGGGAGGGAGACGAGTGGAAGACGGCTTTCAGTACTACCTCAGGCCGTTATGAGCACCTCGTCATTCCGTACGGGTTGATGAATGCTCCATCAGTCTTCCAAGCCTTTGTAGACGATATTTTCAGGGACCTGCACGGGCAGGGTGTAGTGGTGTATATTGATGACATTCTGATATACTCCGCTACACGCGCCGAGCATGTGTCCCTGGTGTGCAGTGTGCTTGGTCGTCTGTTGGAGCATGACCTGTACGTCAAGGCTGAGAAATGCCTGTTCTTCCAACAGTCCGTCTCCTTCCTAGGGTACCACATTTCCACCTCAGGGGTGGAGATGGAGAGTGACTGCATTTCAGCTGTGCGTAATTGGCCGACTCCCACCACGGTAAAGGAGGTGCAGCGGTTTCTAGCTTTTGCCAATTACTACCTGAGTTTTATCCAGGGTTTTAATCAGGTAGCGGCTCCCATTATCTCACTGCTGAAGGGGGGACTGGTACATTTGTGGTTGGCTGAGGCGGACAGGGCTATGGTCACCTAAGAGCTCTGTTTGCCTCGGCTCCCATGCTGGCCCATCCGGATCCCTCTTTGGCGTTCATAGTGGAGGTGGACGCGTCCGAGGCTGTGATAGGAGCCGTGCTCTCGCAGGCTTGGGCACGCCACCGAGGCCAAAACTATGATGTGGGGGACCGGGAGCTGTTGGTTGTGGTCAAGGCTTTGTGGTCAAGGTGTGGAGACATTGGCTTGAGGGGGCTAAACACCCTTTTCTCATCTGGACTGACCACCGCAACCTGGACTACATCCGGGAAATGAGGAGACTGAATCCATGTTTTTTTTACCCGTTTTGTTTTCACCCTGTCCTACAGACCAGGTTCCCAAAATGCGAAGGCAGACGCACTGTCCCGGCTGTATGACACTGAGGAGTGGCCCATGGATCAGACTCCCATACTCCCGGCCTCCTGCCTGGTAGCGCCGGTGGTGTGGGAGCTGGATGCAGACATTGAGCGGGCGTTACGTGCAGAGCCCGCTCCCCTCCAGTGTCCCGCTGGGCGTCTGTATGTTCCGTCTGCAGTCCGTGACCGGTTGATCTATTGGGCCCACACGTCACCCTCCTCTGGTCATCCTGGTATCAGTCGGACGGTGCGCTGTTTGAGTGGGAAGTACTGGTGGCCTACCTTGGCCAAGGACGTGAGGGTTTATGTCTCCTCCTGCTCAGTGTGCGCCCAATGTAAGGCTCCTAGGCACCTGCCCAGAGGGAAGCTACACCCCTTACCCGTTCCACAACAGCCTTGGTCACACCTGTCGGTGGATTTTCTAACCGATCTTCCTCCCTCACAGGGAAACACCACGCTCCTGGTCGTTGTGGATTGGTTCTCTAAGTCCAGCCATCTCCTCCCTCTGCCCAGTCTCCCTATGGCCCTACAGACTGCGGAGGCCTTGTTTACGCACGTCTTCCGGCACTACGGGGTACCTGAGGATATAGTGTCTGATCGAGGTCCGCAGTTCACTTCAAGGGTCTGGAAGGCGTTCATGGAACGTCTGGGGGTCTCGATTAGCCTTACTTCAGGGTTTCATCTCGAGAGTAATGGGCAGGTGGAGAAACCAGGATGTGGGCAGGTTTCTGCGACCGGCCGGGGGAAGTTCGTGCCCTTGGCCGAGATGGCTCAGAACTAGCTCCGCCACTCCTCCACTAACCTCTCCCCTTTCCAGTGTGTACTGGGGTACCAGCCGGTTCTGGCGCCTTGGCATCAGAGTCAGACTGAGGCTCCTGTGGTAGACGACTTGTTCAGGCGCGCTGAGGAGACATGGTACCGCCCATGTTCACCTCCAGCGGGCCGTGCTGCGCCAGAAAACCAGCGCAGACCGCCACCACAGTGAGCCTCCGGTGTTCGCACTGGGGGACCGGGTCTGGCTCTCGACCCGAAGCCTGCCCCCCCGCCTGCCCTGCTGGAAGCTGGGTTCGCGGTTTGTGGGCCGATTTAAAGTCCTAACCCCTGAACGGGGTTAGTTACAGGTTACAGCTTCCCCCCGATTACTGTATTAACCCCTTGTTCCATGTGTCTCTCCTCAGGCCGGTGATGGCTGGCACACTCCAGTAGTCTGAGGTGTGGGAGTTTCCTCCACCCCCTCTGAACATTGAGGCGTCGGGCGAGGGGCCTTCACTACCTCATGGAGTGGGAGGGGTACGGTCCGGAGGAGAGGTGCTGGGTTCTGTTGGAGGACGTGTTGGATCCTTCAATGCTGCGGGAGTTCCACCATCTCCGGGCCGGATCGCCCTGCGCCTCGCCCTCCGGGACGTCCCCGAGGCCGGTGTCGGTGCGCTGCTGGGGCCGCGCGTAGGGGGGGGGGGGGGTACTGTCACGACTCCCGCCGAAGTCGGTTCCTCTTCTTGTTCGGGCGGTGCTCGGCGGTCGACGTCACCGGTCTTCTAGTCATCACCGCTCCACTTTTCATTTTCTATTTGTTTTGTCTTGTTTTTCAGCACACCTGTTTTGCATCCCCTCGTCACTCTACGTGTATATATTCCTCTGTTCCTCCCATGTCTGTGTGTGTAATTGTTCGTTACGTGTCATGTGTGACGCCTCATGCTGGTTTTTCGCCGGGTCTTGTTTGGAACCCGTGGTATTGTATGCTGTACATTATTTGTGTGACGAGTGCACTATTCGCTTTTGCCTTTGGCGGGAGTGTCATTACGCAGTTGCGTCTGACTGTTTTCCTTCTGCCAAATAAAGTGTGCCTGTTCACTCATCTCTGCTTTCCTGCACCTGACTTCAGTTTACCAGTTGCGCACACTGTTGACACATACTACTTATTGCCCTGTTTCTCTCGACAGATGTACACATCTCTACAACTAGCAGAGCTAAGTCTACTTATTCCCCAACTTCTACGATTATGTAATAACTTGTCACCAATCAACAAAGGCTCAACAAACAGGCCCTGATTTTTAAACATTTTTAACATTTATTTAACCTTTATTTATTTAGGCAAGTCAGTTAAGAACAAATTCTTATTCATTACTCTAATTATGAAGGCATCCTACACCAAAACCTATGCCTAGATGTATTGTGTCCGCTATATTTGGCTTGGATTGACTAACCTAATACAGCAGACACAGAAATGCAGTTTCAGAGAAGATGTAATGTCACGTGTCAACCTCAAGGCCCGGCCCGCGAAATGATTTAAAATGGCCCCTATGTTGTATATATATAATATATAAAAATATATTTAAAAAACATTTTGGTGGGGTTGAAAAAAATACTCCTTGGGTTATTAAAACCAGATATAAACTACGTAGAAATGACAATGGTAACAGCATTCATTAGCTTGCTAACAATCACTTAAATGAAAGCTAGACAATGAATGAACATACAACATTTAAAAAAAACAAAAACATTTGATGGCTAAACAAAGGCTTCGGTATTAGAAACCATCAGTCATTGCAAAAATGACCCCCATGTTTTATATAATGTACTCTCTTATAGTTTTTACTTGCCATTTTCCTTAAAGCTACACTAAAGACACTTGTTTTGGTAAACATCTGATGGATGGGGCTGTAGAGACGTAAACATACACATTTATAGACAGAGCTATGGACTGAATATCCATGAGATTGAAATAATACTTTTAACCAGAGCCATAAACAGTGCCTAGTGAACAGTGCCTACACAACCATTACACCCATTGTGTTCTCATTATGCTGCCTTAAATTATATCTAAAAAGGGATTAAATCAGATTTTTACCCCTGATCTACACAACCTACTCCACATTTCAAAGTGAAAGAAAATTAAAACCAAGATGTCTATATATTGTATTTTCATGTATTAAATCTTATTCTAAATTATTCACCGCTGTAATAGCTGCCAAAGATGCTTCCACCCAGTGTTAACTCTGGGATGTGAAAACATACAAATTCATTATTTTGTGTTAATTTGGAAAATGTCCTATAATTGTTTGTTCACTTTGAAAATGTGGAGCAGGTTGTGTAGATTTGTAGGGAGAAATTTCAAATGAATCCCTTTCTACATTTAATTTCAAGGCAGCAAAATGTGAAGACTGAGCAAGGTGTATGTAGACTATTTAGATGGCTCTGGTTTGAACCATGTTTTGAGTCTATTCATGGGTTGCACCTCCGTTACACGGTTGTGCCATTGTTGTGAACGTTCTAAAAATGTCTCAACCATAGGGGTACGAGGTAGTTGAGCTAATATGTGCATGTAGGTAGAGGTAGACGTGACTAGGCAATCAGGATAGATAATTAACAGAGTAGCAGCAGCACACATATGAAGAGTGTAAAAGTGTGTGTCTGTGTGTGTGTGCACGTATGTGTCAATATGCATGTGTGTGTGAGCATATGTAGTGTGTGTGTGTGTGTGTGTGTGTGTGTGTGTGTTGGAGTGTAAGTATGTGTGAGTACAGTACAGAGAGTGTGCATATAGTCAGGGCAAGAGAGTAAGTGCAAATAAAGGGTCAATGCAAATAGTCCGGTTGGCGATTTGATGAACTGTTCAGCAGTCTTATGGCTTAGGGGTAGAAACTGTTCAGGAGCCTTGGTCCCAGACATTGCGTTCCAGTACCGCTTGCTGTGCAGTAACAGAGTGAAAGTCTATGACGTGGGTGGCTGGGGTCTTTGATCATCTTCCCGGGCCTCCCTCAGACACTAGCTGGTATAGAGGTCACCAGTTCTCAAGAGAATCTTCATAACATTAAGACGCAACCTGCAACCCATGAATACACTGTTTACAATTCAATTATTTGCAGACATTGGAGTAAAATAAGCTTTATTTTTTTATTTTTTTAAAGTAAGCCTGTCATAACCCCTCAATTCAGTCTTGGTTAAAACTTAACAGCCCTTCACTGACAGGAAGGTAGCCTTAAGAGTGCATGGTGGGTAGAGGAATTGACCGACAAATCTATGGATATAGCAGCATATAGCCTAATTTTGTCTGTCAAACAGGTAGGTCTACCTCTTATTTCTAAACTAGAAAGAATGGGGCTCCAACACAAAGCCCTCTTGCTGTTAGTAAAGTCTAATTAAAGACGGTTGAAATTATGGCTACTCGAATTTGCCTACTTTCAGCACCATGAGTTGTCCATTTCCGATTGATTGTCCCGCAGCTGCTTCTTCAAGTTTCAGCATCACAATGTAAGTTACTTGAATCTGGCTTATTGTGAGGTCAATAAGTGATAAATAGGCATACATCATGGGTAAGAAACATATTTTTATTAATAAATTAAATTATAGTAGAAGCAAGATATCAAAGTTGACCTCGGTCTTCCTTCTCATCTTCGTGCTCTCCTTCTGAAACTGAACAGAACATAGGTTATAGGCTAGTCCGCACGCAATAACGTTTTTTTGGACTAGGCCTAATCAACAACAAATAAATCAGAAGAAGCCTTTGATTCCGTAGGCCTGCCAATGTAGGCCTAAACAGCACAGCCTGTAACGATTTTCTGTATGAGAAGGAGAGTCGGACGACAATGCAGCGTGTCGATTGCGATTCATGTTTAATGAAAAAAACACTCTAAACACAAACACTACAAAAACAATAAACGTAACGAAAACCGAAACAGCCTATACTTGTGTAAACTAACGCATAGACAGGAACAAGGACACTAAGGACAATCACCCACAAAACCCAACAGGCTACCTAAATATGGTTCCCAATCAGAGACAATGACGAACACCTGCCTCTGAGAACTATTTCAGGCCAAACATAGAACTAGACATGAAACATAGAATGCCCACTCAGCTCACATCCTGACCAACCAAAACATAGAAATATACAAAGTAAACTATGGTCAGGGTGTGACAGTACACCACCACCCCCCCCCCCCCCAAGGTGCGGACTCCGGCCGCAAAACCTGAACCTATAGGGGAGGGTCTGGGTGGGCATCTGTCCGAGGTGGCGGCTCTGGTGCTGGACGTGGCCCCCACTTCACCTTAGTCTTCCCCCACCTTATCCTCTTCCGTGGCTTCCTCACCATGGCAACTCTTCTCAATGGACAGAAGGACGGCAGCTCGGGACAGAGGGGCGGAAGCTCTGGACAGAGGGGCGGCAGCTCCTGGCTGACTGGCGACCCCTGGTCGACTGGCAGATCTGGAAGAGTCTGGCCGACTGGCAGATCTGGAAGAGTCTGGCCGACTGGCAGATCTGGAAGAGTCTGGCCGACTGGCAGATCTGGAAGCTCCATGCTGACTGGCTGCTCTGGCTGCTCCATGCTGACTGGCTGCTCCATGCTGACTGGCAGCTCTGGCTGCTCCATGCTGACTGGCAGCTCCATGCTGACTGGCTGCTCCATGCTGACTGGCTGCTCCATGCTGACTGGCTGCTCCATGCAGACTGGCTGCTCCATGCAGACTGGCTGCTCCATGCAGACTGGCTGCTCCATGCAGACTGGCTGCTCCGTGCAGACTGGCGGCCCTGGCTGCTCCGTGCAGACTGGCGGCCCTGGCTGCTCCGTGCAGACTGGCGGCCCTGGCTGCTCCGTGCAGACTGGCGGCCCTGGCTGCTCCGTGCAGACTGGCGGCCCTGGCTGCTCCGTGCAGACTGGCGGCCCTGGCTGCTCCGTGCAGACTGGCGGCCCTGGCTGCTCCGTGCAGACTGGCGGCCCTGGCTGCTCCGTGCAGACTGGCGGCCCTGGCTGCTCCGTGCAGACTGGCGGCCCTGGCTGCTCCGTGCAGACTGGCGGCCCTGGCTGCTCCGTGCAGACTGGCGGCCCTGGCTGCTCCATGCAGACTGGCAGCTCTGGCGGCATCCTGCAGACTGGCAGCTCTGGCGGCATCCTGCAGACTGGCAGCTCTGGCGGCATCCTGCAGACTGGCAGCTCTGGCGGCATCCTGCAGACTGGCAGCTCTGGCGGCATCCTGCAGACTGGCAGCTCTGGCGGCATCCTGCAGACTGGCAGCTCTGGCGGCATCCTGCAGACTGGCAGCTCTGGCGGCATCCTGCAGACTGGCAGCTCTGGCGGCATCCTGCAGACTGGCAGCTCTGGCGGCATCCTGCAGACTGGCAGCTCTGGCGGCATCCTGCAGACTGGCATCCTGCAGACTGGCAGCTCTGGCGGCTCCTTGCAGACTGGCAGCTCCTTGCAGACTGGCAGCTCCTTGCAGACTGGCAGCTCCTTGCAGACTGGCAGCTCCTTGCAGACTGGCAGCTCCTTGCAGACTGGCAGCTCCTTGCAGACTGGCAGTTCTGAACAGGCGGGAGACTCCGGCAGCGCTGTAGAGGAGGAAGGCTCTAACAACGCTAGACAGGCGGAGGCTCCGGCAGCGCTGGACAGGCGAGGAGCATTGTAGGCCTGATGCGTGGTGCTGGCACTGGTGGTATTGGGCCAAGGACACGCACAGGAAGCCTGGTGCGGGGAGCTGCTACCGGAGGGCTGGGGTGTGGAGGTGGTACTGGAAAGACCGGACCGTGCAGGCGCACTGGAGCTCTTGAGCACCGAGCCTGCCCAACCTTACCTGAATGCTCACGGTTGCCCTGCCAATGCAGCGAGGTGGAATAGCCCGCACTGGGCTATGCAGGCGAACCGGAGACACCAAGGGCAAGGCTGGTGCCATGTAAGCCGGCCCAAGGAGACGCACTGGGGACCAGATGCGTAGAGCCGGCTTCATGGCATTAGGCTCGACGCTCAATCTAGCCCGGCCGACGTGGAGCTGGAATATACCGCACTGGGCTATGCACCAGCACTGGAGACACCGTGCGCACCACTGCATAACACGGTGCCTGTCCGGTCTCTCTAGCCCCCCGGTAAGCACAGGGAGTTTGCGCAGGTCTCCTACCTGGCGTAGCCATACTCCCTGTTAGCCCCCCCCAATACATTTTTGGGGCTGACTCCCGGGCTTCCTTGCGCGCCGCCGTGCTCGCTTCGCCAACTCCATTCTCCGATAACCTTCCTCGCACTGCTCCAGCGAATCCCAGGCGGGCTCCGGCACTCTCCCTGGGTCGACCGCCCACCTGTCTATCTCTTCCCAAGAAGTATAGTCCATACTGTACTCCTCTTTGGGCTGCTCCTGTTGCCTCTTCTCCTGCTGCACCTTTGGGCGGCTACACTCCCCTGGTTTAGCCCAGGGTCCTCTCCCGTCGAGGATTTCCTCCCATGTCCAGAAATCCTTATTACGCATCTCCCACTGCTGCTGCTGCTCCTGCCTCTGTTCCTTCTCCTGCTGCTGCTGCCTGTTGACACACCGCTTGGTCCAGTTGTGGTGGATGATTCTGTAACGATTTTCTGTATGAGAAGGAGAGTCGAACCAAAATGCAGCGTGTCGATTGCGATTCATGTTTAATGAAAAAAACATACTAAACACAAACACTACAAAAACAATAAACATAACGAAAACCGAAACAGCCTATACTTGTGTAAACTAACGCATAGCCAGGAACAAGGACACTAAGGACAATCACCCACAAAACCCAACACCAAACAGGCTACCTAAATATGGTTCCCAATCAGAGACAATGACGAACACCTGCCTCTGATTGAGAACCATATCAGGCCAAACATAGAACTAGACAAACTAGACATGAAACATAGAATGCCCACTCAGCTCACACCCTACCAACCAAAACATAGAAATATACAAAGTAAACTATGGTCAGGGTGTGACACAGCCATTGGTTAGACAGCACACAAAACATTATTGATCAGCAAGGGCAGAGCAGGACGGTGCTCAGGGTTGGAATATCCATTGCAGTGTGTAATTCAGCCTAGTTTTCTTTGCACCATCCCAGCAGCTACGTTAGAAATATAACTTTGCTCTGTGCTTCCCCCGAGCATGAACTTTGTAGCCTATAGCCTATAGGCTATGGATAATTTGATTGAAGCCACACAAAGTAACCTATAGGCGCACTTGATATTGTGCGCCCAGTGGAGAATCAGAGATTAGGAGCTGCATTGGGTATACATTGATATAAAGCCTAATAAGTACCTAATTCTAAAACTGAGAAATATAGAATGTAATCAACTACAAATGACATGAGCCTCCCCTGGACTAGGTTTAAAAAATACTAAACCATCCCCTTGACTGAAATTGAAAAAGTGTGACCCTCCTCCATTTTCCTCCAGGTACCCATTATGTACATTTTGATCCATCCCTACATTCTTTTGCGATGATGTGCTATTTGGCCGTTTCACCTTCCTTGGTTGAATGCACTTGTTGTGGCTTTCTCATCCCTCCTCCCTCATGTAGACTGCAAAGCCAGTCGAACATGAACAAGAAACATGTACATACATACAGTATGTATGACAGCTAGTAGTGGGCTAGTAGTAGTCTTGGTCTTGCACAGAGCATCTGCTCTTTTTTTACCCATTTCTTCTGGCTTGATTGGTTGCCGTTGCGGAGGGTGGGAGAAAAGGGAAGTGGGCAGGGCATTCGAAGAGGTGAGGAAAGCTCATTGGTAGTTAATAGTAACAAGTACAAAATATAGTAAGAGAACTGCAACATCCCAAGACAGACTGGAAGTTAAAGCTTGGTCGCAAATGGGTCTTCCAAAGGGACAATGACCCCAAGCATACTTCCAAAGGTGGCAAAATAGCTTAAGGACAACAAAGTCAAGGTGTTGGAGTGGCCATCACAAAGCCCTGACCTCAATCCTATAGAAAATTTGTGGGCAGAACTGAAAAGTGTGTGTGAGCAAGGAGGCCTCCAATCTGACTCCGTTACACCAGCTCTGTCAGGAGGAATGGGCCAAAATTCAACCAACGTATTGTGGGAAGCTTGTGGAAGGCTACCCGATTTGTTTAACTCAAGTGAAACAATTTAAAGGCAATGCTACCAAATACTAATTGAGTGTATGTAAACTTCTGACCCACTGGGAATGTGATGAAATAAATAAAAGCTGAAATTAATCATCCTCTCTACTATTATTCTGACATTTCACATTCTTATAATAAAGTAGTGATCGTAACTGATCTAAGACAGGGAATTTTTACTAGGGTTAAATGTCAGGAATTGTGAAAAACTGAGTTTAAATGTATTTGGCTAAGGTGTATGTAAACCGACTTCAACTGTAGGTCTAACAGTTAACTTTGCACAGATCATCCCCAAAGCCAACACTTCCGTTGGCCGCCTTTCCTTCCAGTTCTCTGCTGCCAATGACTGGAACGAATTGCAAAACATCTCTGAAGCTGGAGTCTTATATCTCTTACACCTCTCTAATTTTAAACATCAGCTCTCAGAGCAGCTTACCGATCACTGTACCTGTACACAGCCAATCTGTAAATAGCACACCCAACTACCTCATCCCCATATTATTACTACCCTCTTGCTCTTTTGCACCCCAGTATCTCTACTTGCACATCATCATCTGCACATCTATCACTACAGTATTAATGCTAAATTGTAATTATTTCGCCTCTATGGCCTGTTTATTTCCTTACCTCCCTACTCTTCTACATTTGCACACAATGTACATAGATTTGTATGTTGTGTTATTGACTGTACGTTTGTTTATGTGTAACTCTGTGTTGTTGTTTTTGCTTTATCTTGGCCAGGTCGCAGTTGTAAATGAGAACTTGTTCTCAACTGGCCTACCTGGTTAAATAAAGGTGAAATAATATATATATATATATAAAAACAAAATGTATCTGAAGTTGGAACCACATTTCAAAATGGCAAAACATTATATTTCATGCTGAGTCAATTCGATCACATGATGAAAGGGACAGGGTTCAGTGATAAAGGTAACTCACTAGACACTGTTCAGACGACACTTCTGCTGCTGCAGAAACAAGAAAACAAATGGGTGCTCTAAAGTATATAGGGACCGGTTAGATTATTTTGTACGCTACATATTTGCCCTAGAGAAGGAAGGCATCTCATCCTGATTGCAGTATCTGGTGAACACTGAAGCCTTACCACTACTGACCAGCAGCAGGTACAACTCAAATATGCAGATGGCTACCAGCCTTATCCAACGACTGACATCTACTCTAAAGGAAAGTGAAGTCATTTGCCTGTGTGTTACACTGCACTCATTATTGGGGCAGGGATTATGGGATGCAAGTCTGAGGGGCGAGCAACAATCTGCACAGCATCCTGCTCAAATGGATGGATCGTTAAAGATGCCACGACCAGTGTGACTTTTAATTGCACAGAGCAGCCTTTTAAGTAATCTACTCTACCCAGCCGTAGTGACGGATGTACACAAGTCACATTGTTTGCAGAGTGTGTAGCAAGGGTGAATGCAGGGATGGTTGCAGTTTTCTTTCCTGTGGAGGCAATGCCAAATGCACCACCACCAATCACGTCTGCTTGGATTGGGGACCGTGGAAATGGCTGGGGTTGCCAGGATAAGCCTCTACGTTAAGAGAGCTCTTCAGGAGTACCATACCGATGTATGTGTGTAGGTGAGTACTTGCTCCTATCCTTTAACATAGTATACCATGTTACAGATACATGTACAGTACCTTCATTTTGTTGTGTTACAGTGTATTTAATATATATAATATATATATATTTGTATTCTCACCTATATACACACAATACCCCATAATTGTGTGTATATGGGCAAGAGCATATATTTTTAAATCCATTTTAAATTCAGGCTGTAACACAACATGCTGACCACACCAGTCGCATCACGTGCATGAGCATTGCAAAATAAATGTACACATGCATTTTATTCAGGCATTGGACCCACATTGCTCGCACGCGCCAACGAGCCTCTGCATTGCCAGGTGCTAAAATATAAGTGTATTATATTTGTGGCGCAGAATGCGCTGCAATTCCTGCCTCTCCCATCTCAGCATTGGCTTTTAGAAGGATATACCCACGTGCCATTACCCACATGGGTGATTGAAAGATGAACTGAGGTCGGTTATGGTAATACGCCTTATTATGAAAGTTAGTTGCCAATCGCCATAAAATGTCCAAAGAAGAAAAAGTCTGTAAGGAGGAAAGATGACTAGAAATGATTCGGTTGACCGTTTTATGTGTGGATTAAATGTCGGAGAAGAGGACCTTGTGCATTTCAGGTAAAATAACAGCTCAATGTGTATATCCCTGTATCCCAGTACAAGTTAGCTAGTAACAGCAAGCTATCTATCTAAATAGGACAAATTAGCTAGCAACAGCAAGCTAGCTCAATTGCCATAAATGTTTAATGCTTTTCGACCTGTCCCCAAATTAATATAATTGATTCAGAGTTTGTTTAGATATTTCAACCTGCGTGTCGTTATCGCTTTTGGTGTAGGAGAACAAAATAAATTTGCGCACGATGGCGCAAGCGGATGCACGCACGCATCCGGTTTGGGCATAGTGTAAGAGCTTTCTACACCTGGTTTGTGCAACATTTGCACATTATTCTTTCCAAAAATGTTTAAGCTCTGTCAAATTGGTTGTTGATCATTGCTATACAACCATTTTTAGGTCTTGCCATAGATTTTCAAGTAGATTTAAGTCAAAACTGGAACTCGGCCAATGATTTTACCTGTGCTTAGCTCCATTCTGTTTCTTTTTTATCCTGAAAAACTTCCCATTCCTGAACAATTACAAGTATTCCCGTAACATGATGCAGCCACAACTATGCATGAAAATATGTAGAGTTGTGCTCTGTAATGTGTTGGATTGGATTTGCCACAGACATAACACTTAGTATTCAGGACAAAATGTTATTTGCTTTGCCACATTTTTTGCAGTATTGCTTTAGTGCTTTGTTGCAAACAGGACACATGTTTTGGAATAATTTTATTCTATACAAGCTTCCTTCATTTCACTCTGTCAATTAGGTTAATATTGTGGAGTAACTACAGTGTCGTCGATCCATTCTCAGTTTTCTCCTATCACAGCTATTCAACTCTGTAACTGTTTTAAAGTCACCATTGGCCTCATGGTGAAATCTCTGAGTGATTTCCTTTCTCTCCGGAAACTGAGTTAGGAAGGATGCCTGTTTCTTTGTAGTGACTGGGTGTATTGATACACCATACAAAGTGTAATAAAAATGTCACCAGGCTCAAAGGGATATTCAATGTCTGCTTTTTAAAAATTGTTTAACCATTTACCAATAGGGGCCCTTCTTTGCAAAGCATTGGAAAACCTCCCTGGTCCTTGTGGTTGAATCTGTGTTTGAAATTCACTGCTCGACTGCAGGACCTTACAGATATTTGTATGTGTGGGGTACAGAGATGAGATAGTCATAAAAAATAATGTTAAACACTAATACTACACACAGAGTGAGTCCATGCAACATATTACGTGATTGCACATTTCTACTCCAGGAACTTATTTAGGCTTTCCATAACAAAGGGGTTGAATACTTATTGACTCAAGATGTTTCAGCTTTTAATTTTTTATTAATTTGTAAACATTTCCACTTTGACATTATGGGGTGTTGTGTGTAGGCCAATGACAAAAAAATATCAATCTAATCCATTTTAAATTCAGGCTAAAGCAAATGTGGAAAAATGTATTGGGTGTGAATAACTTCTGAATAACTTCTGTATATAATCAATCAATATCAATCAAGTAGTAAACCCACTAGGTTTTGTGTAGATCTTGTGTAGTGGTGATGAGTAGTGATTAAGGAGTACTTTTTCATGCGGGAAGGAGGACATTCTAACATCATCCACTTGAGTGAGAAATAAAAAGCTGCTTGTCCCTCAGGGCAACATCAAATACATCTAAAAATGACATTAACTGATAGAAAACCAATCTGACATTGGAAGTCAGAGATAACGCTGACCTACATGTATATGGGAAACAACTTAAAAGAGATAGCCAAGTAGCAAAGTGTTATTTCTGGAAAATATCCTTCATAGCCTTAGATATTAAATCAATTAAACTGAGCATTCTAAATTATTCAATCCATGACATAGTAAGTTCCTTTTTATACATGCCTTTTTTTAGTAGAGCATTCATCCAGAAAAAAAGAATATCCATGCTTATAGAGCCCCATAATGGACTAAGGCTGTTATAATGTGGACACAAGGGATCATCAACAATTCAACCACATAATTTCCGTGCGCATACAGTTCAACTGAGCTCTCAATCTTGTCTTTACTTCATGCATGTTTGACATTTAGCCAGTTATATAATGGGTCAGGGACAGGAAAGAGGAAATTGCAGTTTGACTGTTTGTCAGCAGCAGAACACCTGGTTTCTGCATTGGGATGATCAGCTGATAGCCCACCCCAGAAGTCATTCTAGCTTGCTTGGAATGTGTGATCAGGGAGTGTGTTTTTGCAGAGCATGTTGCCGATGCTAAAAATGAATAATGGGGACTAAACTATTGCACACTATTACTCTTAAAGGAGTGCTGACAAATGGCTGTAGCAGTGATTGAGGCTGTCAGAAACTACACGCTGCATTGTTAGATATTTTTTTGGGGGTTCCGCCAAGATATCAAATGCAATAATTGCTTAACCATAGGAAAAAACAAAAAAGTGAGGGTTGGAGCGTGTGTGTGTGTGTGTGTGTGTGTGTGTGTGTGTGAGAGAGAGTGTATGTGGGCGTGTGTGTGACCGACTGTGCAAGATATCAGCAGGGCTTCGGATCCAGGATAACTGAGAGATGGAAAAATACAGAGTACAGGCCAGGTTACTCTCAGGTTTACATCTGACCATTAGAGGCAGAGAGAGAGAGAGAGACAGGTTGTGTCCCAAATAACACTCTATTACCTATAAAATCCACTACTTTTGACTAGGGCCCATTGGGCTCTCGTCAATAGCAGTGCACTATGTAGGGAATAGGGTGCCATTTGGGACATAGACAGCTTGCTGTGAGTGTGAGGAGATGGTATCATAAAACAGCTTGTTAAATGTGACCTCCTGGAAAAATATAAAATATTATGACTTTGAAAGGACAGAACTGATTAATTTCTGTCTGATTCATTCTTTCTTGAAAACACATACACACACACACAAACCATTCCTTCTTAACGAATGACATCAACCCCTGAAGTGAGACCTCTGTAGCTGTTGGAGGTAGCAGGCAGTGACTGAGTAGATTGAAACTAGACTGTGATGGGGCATATTTGCAGAGAGATTAGCAGGTATCATAAAACTGTATGTTCAGAATAAGCAGATCTCGCATCCACTCTTCTTGTGTTTGTGTCAAGACCCCCCTAACGCATATTCTTCCTACCACGCACCACCCAGGCCCTGGCCATCGGCTCTGCCTGATTGAAAGCGACCTATGCCTGTGCACGATCAATGGCTCTGGGGTTCATTATCTACTTGACTGAGCCTGTGGTGCAAGAAGCGGGGCGGTAGGATGGTAAACATATAGTACATACAGTGAGGAGACCCCCGCTCCGCTCTGACGATCCCCATCTATCTCCGACCCCCCACCTAGCCCTCCTTGCTGTGTTCTCTGATCTGCAGTCCTACCTGAAACCACAGGAGAGATATAATGGGACAAATCACCAGTAAAATACATTGGTCTGGTGATCCCCACATCTCTGACCCCCTCGAAGTCCCTCTCACTCCCATCTCACCGCCACATCTCATATCTGCAATGTAACACCGCAGGACAGCCATAATGGGACAAATTGTAACAATTGTCCTCTTCTTCTGACGAGGAGTAAGAGAGGTCGGACCAATGTGCAGCGTGGTAAGTGTTCATTTTAATATATAAAACTGAACACTACAAAAATACAAAATAACAATGTGAATGAACAAACGAAAATCGAAACAGTCCCGTATGGTACAGACACAGGAAACAATCACCCACCACTCAAAAGTGAAACCAGGCTACCTAAGTATGGTTCTCAATCAGGGACAACGATTGACAGCTGCCTCCGATTGAGAACCATACCAGGCCAAACACAGAAATCCCAAAACATAGAAAAAGGAACATAGACATCCCACCCAACTCACGTCCTGACCATGCTAAAACAAAAACATTACAACAGAACTAAGGTCAGAATGTGACAGTACCCCCCACCCCCCCAAAAGGTGTGGACTCCGGCCGCAAAACCTGAACCTATAGAGGAGGGTTTGGGTGGGTGTCTGTCCGTGGTGGCGGCTCTGGCGCGGGACATGGACCCCACTCCACCATAGTCTTTCTCCGCTTCTTTAACCGCCTCCGTGGCCTCTTTAGAGCGGCGACCCTCGCAGCCGACCTCGGACTGGGGACCCAAGCCACGGATCCCGAATGGACGGGAGATTCTGGCAGCACCGGACAGGCGGGAGACTCCGGCAGCTCCTGAGTGAAGGGCGATTCCGGCAGCTGGCGAGCGGCTCTGGCAGCTCCTGACTGACGGACAGCTCTGGCAGCTCCTGGCTGACGGACTGCTCTGGCAGCTCCTGGCTGATGGGCGGCTCTGGCAGCTCCTGGCTGACGGGCGGCTCTGGCAGGTCCTGACTGATGGGCGGCTCTGGCAGCTCCTGGCTGACGGGCGGGTCTGGCAGCTCCTGACTGACTGACAGCCTTCTCCCGGCTGTACCCAGGGTCCCTTGCCATCCAGGATCTCCTCCCATGTCCAGGAGTCTGGAGATCGCTGCTGCTGGCCGTTACCACGCTGCTTGGTCCTTTGGTGGTGGGTGATTCTGTAACGATTGTCTTCTTCTTCTGACGAGGAGTAAGAGAGGTCAGACCAATGTGCAGCGTTGTAAGTGTCTATTTTAATATATAAAACTGAACACTACAAAAATACAAAATAACAATGTGAATGAACAAACGAAAATCGAAACAGTCCCGTATGGTACAAACACAGACACAGGAAACAATCACCCACCACTCAAAAGTGAAACCAGGCTACCTAAGTATGGTTCTCAATCAGGGACAACGATTGACAGCTGCCTCTGACTGAGAACCATACCAAGCCAAACACAGAAATCCCAAAACATAGAAAAAGGAACATAGACAACCCACCCAACTCACGCCCTGACCATACTAAAACAAAAACATAACAACAGAACTAAGGTCAGAACGTGACACAAATGTACAGTTGAGCACATTGGTGACCTCTTCTGCAAAGAAAGTGTTGGTGACCTCTTCTGCAAAACCTAATGCTTGAAAACAAAAACTATTTTCATAACTATTTGTAATATTCCATACTTGGCTCCAGCTAGAAGATCTAATTATTCAAACTGTTGCTTTATTGCTTACTCAAGCTCCCAATGCCAAAAAACTACAGAGCAATGAGGAACAGATAATTATTGTTATAATTGTTTTATTAAAATGTCTTGTATTAGTGCTAATGTAATGCAATGCAAATGTAATTCACGTGCACATTCACTTAGTTTGTCTATACGCCACTCACTATTATCAAATCAAATCAAATTTTATTTGTCACATACACATGGTTAGCAGATGTTAATGCAAGTGTAGCGAAATGCTTGTGCTTCTAGTTCCGACAATGCAGTAATAACCAACAAGTAATCTAGCTAACATTTCCAAAACTACTACCTTATACACACAAGTGTAAAGGGATAAAGAATATGTACATAAAGATATATGAATGAGTGATGGTACAGAGCGGCATAGGCAAGATACAGTAGATGGTATTGAGTGCAGTATATACATATGAGATGAGTATGTAAACAAAGTGGCATAGTTAAAGTGGCTTGTGATACATGTGAACAGGCAGTGGCTCGGGTGGTTGTTGTCCTTGATGATCTTTATGGCCTTCCTGTGACATCGGGTGGTGTAGGTGTCCTGGAGGGCAGGTAGTTTGCCCCCGGTGATGCGTTGTGCAGACCTCACTACCCTCTGGAGAGCCTTACGGTTGTGGGCGGAGCAGTTGCCGTACCAGGCGGTGATACAGCCCGACAGGATGCTCTCGATTGTGCATCTGTAGAAATTGGTGAGTGCTTTTGGTGGCAAGCCGAATTTCTTCAGCCTCCTGAGGTTGAAGAGGCGCTGCTGCGCCTTCTTCACGATGCTGTCTGTTTGGGTGGACCAATTCAGTTTGTCTGTGATGTGTACGCCGAGGAACTTAAAACTTACTACCCTCTCCACTACTGTTCCATCGATGTGGATAGGGGGGTGTTCCCTCTGCTGTTTCCTGAAGTCCACAATCATCTCCTTAGTTTTGTTGACGTTGAGTGTGAGGTTATTTTCCTGACACCACACTCCGAGGGCCCTCACCTCCTCCCTGTAGGCCGTCTCGTCGTTGTTGGTAATCAAGCCTACCACTGTTGTGTCGTCCGCAAACTTGATGATTGAGTTGGAGGCGTGCGTGGCCATGCAGTCGTGGGTGAACAGGGAGTACAGGAGAGGGCTCAGAACGCACCCTTGTGGGGCCCCAGTGTTGAGGATCAGCGGGGTGGAGATGTTGTTGCCTACCCTCACCACCTAGGGGCGGCCCGCCAGGAAGTCAAGTACCCAGTTGCACAGGGCGGGGTCGAGACCCAGGGTCTCGAGCTTGATGACGAGCTTGGAGGGCACTATGGTGTTAAATGCCGAGCTGTAGTCGATGAACAGCATTCTCACATAGGTATTCCTCTTGTCCAGATGGGTTAGGGCAGTGTGCAGTGTGTTTGAGATTGCATCGTCTGTGGACCTATTTGGGCGGTAAGCAAATTGGAGTGGGTCTAGGGTGTCAGGTAGGGTGGAGGTGATATGGTCCTTGACTAGTCTCTCAAAGCACTTCATGATGACGGAAGTGAGTGCTACGGGGCTGTAGTCTTTTAGCTCAGTTACCTTAGCTTTCTTGGGAACAGGAACAATGGTGGCCCTGTTGAAGCATGTGGGAACAACAGACTGGGATAGGGATTGATTGAATATGTCCGTAAACACACCAGCCAGCTGGTCTGCGCATGCTCTGAGGGCGCGTCTGGGGATGCCGTCTGGGCCTGCAGCCTTGCGAGGGTTGACACGTTTAAATGTTTTCCTCACATCGGCTGCAGTGAAGGAGAGTCCGCATGTTTTAGTTGCGGGCAGTGTCAGTGGCACTGTATTGTCCTCAAAGCGGGCAAAAAAGTGATTTAGTCTGCCTGGGAGCAAGACATCCTGGTCCGTGACGGGGCTGGTTTTCTTTTTGTAATCCGTGATTGACTGTAGACCCTGCCACATACCTTGTGTCTGAGCCGTTGAATTGAGATTCTACTTTGTCTCTATACTGACGCTTAGCTTGTTTGATTGCCTTGCAGAGTGAATAGTTACACTGTTTGTATTCGGTCATGTTTCCGTTCACCTTGCACTTATTAAAAGCAGTGGTTTGAGATTTCAGTTTCACGCGAATGCTGCCATCAATCCACGGTTTCTGGTTTGGGAATGTTTTAATCGTTGCTATGGGAACGACATCTTCAACGCACGTTCTAATGAACTCGCTCACCGAATCAGCGTATTCGTCAATGTTGTTGTCTGACGCAATACGAAACTTATCCCAGTCCACGTGATGGAAGCAGTCTTGGAGTGTGGAATCAGATTGGTTGGACCAGCGTTGAACAGACCTCAGTGCGGGAGCTTCTTGTGTTAAGACACTAAGATAAATTATATCAAGTATGATGTAAAAACACTTTGGAATACTTTAAATTCAATTATGGGCAGAAAGACTAATTCAACTCCATCTTTCATTGAATCAGAAGGCTCATTTATCAGAAAACCTTTTGATATTGCCAATTATTTTAATGACTCAGACATAAAATGCCAACATCAAACTTTGAGCCATCATATTCATGCATAGAAGTCCAAATAATTAAAGAAAACATTGACATTTTGAATTCTGTAAAGTTAGTGTGGGAGAGGTGAAAAAAGGATTGTTTTCCATAATAATGAGAAAACACCTGGTATTGACAACTTAGATGGAAAGCTACTGAGGATGGTGACTCCTGTTTGTCATATCTTTAATCTGAGCCTTGAGAAAAAGTTTTGAAGCTAAAGGGAAGCTAAAGTATTTTGGCTACCCAAGAATGGCAAAGCATCCTTTACTGGTACTAACAGTCGGCCAATCAGCTTGCTTTTGGCTCTCAGCAAACGTTTTGAAAAGATTGTGGTTGACCAGATTCAATGCTATTTCTCTGTGAACAACGGACTTTTTGCATGTTTATGGAGAAGGGCACTCAACATGTACTGCACTGACACAAATGACTGATGATTGGCTTAAAGAAATTGATAATAAGATGGTGGGAGCTGTATTGTTAGACTTTAGTACAGCCTTTGATATTACCCTAATCTGTTATTGGAAAAATATATGTGATACTGTATGGCTTTACATCCTCTACCATATAATCGGTTTAAGTTCTATCTATCCAATATAACACAGAGGGTCTTATTTAATAGAAGCTTGTGTGGTATCCTGCAAGGCAGCTGTCTTATTTCTTAACTGTTCTCTATTTTTACTAATTATCTACCACTATCTAACAAAGCCTGTGTGTCTATGTACGCTGATGATTCAACATTATAGAAGTCGGCAACCACAGCTAGTGAAATCACTGCAACTCTTAACAAAGAGTTGCAGTCAGTTTTGGAATGGGTGGCCAGTAGTAAATTAGTCCTGAACACATAACAAATGAAAGCATTGTATTTGGTACAAATCATTCCCTAAGTTTCAGACTTCAACTGAATCTGGTAATGAATGGTGTGGCGGTTAAGCAAGTTAAGGAAACAAAACTTATTGGTGTTATATTAGATTGTAAATTGTCATGGTCAAGGCATATTGATTCAATTGTTGTAAAAATGTGGAGAAGTCTGTCTTTGATAAAGAGAATCTCTGCTTTTTTAACCCCACATTCGACCTAACAAGTCCTGCAGGCTCTGGTTCTCTAAACGATTACCTGGTTTATGGTCAAGTGCTGCAAAAAAGGACCTAGGAAAGCTGCAGCTGGCCCAGAACAGAGCAGCACGTCTTCCCCTTCACTGTAGAAGGGCAAATGTCAACAAGATGCATTTGTTTTTGTATTTGTATTTATTAAGGATCCCCATTAGCTGCTGCCAAGGCAACATTAAGGCAGCTATATACAATTTAAAATATGACATGACATTACATTTCGTAACACTTTACCCAATACATTTAGTGTGTTCCCTCAGGCTACTACTCCATTACCATACATTTACAATACAAAATCCATGTGTACATGTGTGTAGAATGCGTGTCTAATCATGTGTCTGTGCCTGTCTCTCATGCCAGTCTCACTTGGCTTAAAGTAGTAGAAGAAAGATTGACTCCATCACTTCTTGTTTTTATGAGAAATATCAATGATGAAAATTCCAAATCGTTTGTATAATCAAAGAACATAGTTCTGACAGACATACATACGTACATACCCCACCAGACATGCCACCAGGGGGTCTCTTCACAGTCCCCTGATGTCCAAAACAAATTAAGGCAACGCACAGTATTGTATAGACTAGAGCCATTGTTACACGGAATGCCCTTCCATCTCAAATTAACAGACAGCAAAATCAGCTTTAAAAAAATAATAAAATAACACCTCACTTAACAATGCCTCCCCCCAACTGCCCTAAATAACTTGTATAAAGTAAAGTAATATGTTTTTCCTAAATGTATTTGTATTCTGATCAAATTGGAGCTCATTAGTGTTCATTTTCACATGAACATTTTGGTCATTTAGAAGACACTCTTATTCAGAGGGACTTCCAGTCAGTGCATTGAACTAAGGTAGATAAACAAGAACATGTCACATTCATGCAAGTAAAGATATTATGTTACCGTTACCGAGAATGTTGTTATAGTTAAGCTACTTGCATGTTTGTTTTTTGGGTTTTTTTAAACACAAAATATATGTGTTCTAATTAAATTGTTACAAAATTAATGAAATGTAGTTTAGGCCAGTGAAATACAAATTACATAATAGGTATTGAAAGTATTGTAATACATGACATAGACAAAAGTAGGTGGATACCCCTTCAAATTAGTGGATTTGGCTATTTCAGCCACACTTGTTGCTGACAGGTGTAAAAAATCAAGAGCACAGCCATGCAATCTCCATAGCCCGTACTGAAGAGCTCAGTGACTTTCCAAGTGACATACAATACACACACACAAACACACAGACACACACACAGACTGATTATATGCTTTCTGAGAACAAATATCTCCCTCCTCCATAGAATATCTACCGTAATGCTGCCACGAGCCAAATACACTATATATGCAAAAGTATGTGGACACCCCTTCAAACAGATGAATAAAATTGAGCACACCGCCATGCAATCTCAACTCATCACAACTTGCCTACCTGGTTAAATAAAGGTTAAATAAATAAAAATCTCCATAGACAAAAATTGGCAGTAGAATGTCCTTACTGTAGAGCTCAGTGACTTTAAACGTGGCACCGTCATAGAATGCCACCTTTCCAACAACTGAGTTTGTCAAATTTCTGCCCTGCTAAAGCAGGCCAGTGAAATGTAAGTGCTCCCAAGTGGCACAGCGGTCTAAGGCACTGCATCTCAGTGCTAGAGGCATCACTACAGACCCTGGTTTGATTCCAGGCTGTATCACGTGATTGGGAGTCTCATAGGGCGGTGCACAATTTGCCCAGCGTCGTTAGGGTTTGGCCGGGGGTATGCCGTCAATGTAAATAAGAATTTGTTCTTAACTGACTTGCCTAGTTAAATAAAGGTACAAAATATATATATAAAAAAATATATATTGTGAAGTGGAAACGTCTTGGAATAACAACAGCTCAGCTGGGAAGTGGTAGGCCACACAAGCTCACAGAATGGGACTGCCAATTGTTAAAGTGGGTAGCACATAAAAATCATCTGTCCTTGGTTGTAACACTCACTACCGAGTTCCAAACTGCCTCTGGAAGCAACATCAGCACAAGAACTGTTCGTTGGGATTTTCACGAAATGGGTTTCCATGGCTAAGCAGCCATACACAAGACTAAGATCACCATGCGCAATGCCAAGCTTTGGCTGGAGTGGTGTAAAGCTCGCCGCCATTGGGATCTGGAGCAGTGGAAAGGAATCACTCATCACCGTCTGGCAGTCTGATGGATGAATCTGGTTTTGGGGGAATGCCAGAAGAACTCTACCTGCTCGAATGCATACTGCCATCTGTAACGTTTGCTGGAGGAGGAATAATGGTCTGGGACTGTTTTACATGGTTCGGCCTAGGCCCCTGATTTCCAGTGAAGGGAAATCCTAACGCTACAGTATACATACCCTCGTAAAACTGACCATCCTACGATTCTTGACTTTGGCGATGTCATTTACAAAATAGCCTCCAACACTACTCAGCTAATTGGATGCAGTCTATCACAGTGCCATCCATGTTGTCACTAAAGCCCCATATACTACCCACCACTGCGACCTGTACGCTCTCGTTGGCTGGCCCTTGCTTCATGCTCATCGCCAGACCCACTGTCTCCAGGTCACCTATAAGTCTATGCTAGGTTAAGCCCCACCTTATCTCAGCTAACTGGTCACCATAGCAGCACTCACCCATAGCACGCACTCCAGCAGGTACATTTTACTGGTCACCCCCAAAGCCAATTCGTCTTTCGGCCGCCTTTCCTTCCAGTTCTCTGCTGCCAATGACTGGAACGAACTGCAAAAATCACTGAAGCTGGAGACTCCTATCTCCCTCACTAGCTTTAAGCACCAGCTGTCAGAGCTGCTCACAGATCACTGCACCTGTACAGCCCATCCATCTACCTCATCCCCATACTGTTATTTCTATTTTTTATTTTGCTCCTTTGCACCCCAGTAACTCTACTTGCACACTCATCTTCTGCACATCTATCACTCCAGTGCTTAATTGCTATATTGTAATTATTTAGCCACCACGGCCTATTCATTGCCATACCTCCCTTAGCCTACCTCATTTGCACACTCTGTATATATACTTTTTCTATGGTATTATTGACTGTATGTTTGTTTATTCCATGTGTAACTCTGTGTTGTTGTTTGTGTCGCACTGCTTTGCTTTATCTTGGCCAGGTCGCAGTTGCAAATGAGAACTTGTTCTCAACTAGCCTACCTGGTTAAATAAAGGTGAAATATATTTATATTTTTAAAATCCCTGACGTCAACCCCATCGAACACCTTTGGGATGAATTGGAACGCTGACTGCGAACCAGACCTAAACACCCAACATCAATGCCCGACCTCACTAATGCGGTTGCGGCTGAATGGAAGCAAGTCCTCGCAGAAATGTTCTGACATCTAGTGGAAAGCCTTGCCAGAAGAGTGAAGGCAGTTATAGCAGCAAAGGGGAGACCAAATCAATTTTATTGGCCATGATTTTGGAATGAAATGTACGACGAGCAGGTGTCCACATATTTCTGGTATTGTATTATACGGTACAGTGCATTCGGAAAGTATTCAGACCCCTTCCCATTTTCCACATTTTGTTACATTACAGCTTTATTATAAAATGTATTTAAAAAATGGTTTCAGTAGACACAATACCCCATAATTACATTACATTATATTACAAATAAAAACAGAAATACCTTATTTATATAAGTGTTCAGGCCCTTGGCTATTGAGACTCGAAATTGAGCTCAGGTCCATCCTGTGTGGACATTGATCATCCTTGAGCTGTTTTTACAACTTGAGGTGTTTGTTTCTCAAACTAGACACGAATGTAGTTGTCCTCTTGCTCACTTGTGCACTGGGGCCTCCCACTCCTCTTTTTATTCTGGTTAGAGCCAGTTTGCGCTGTTCTGTGAAGGGAGTAGTACACAGCGTTGTACGAGATCTTCAGTTTCTTGGCAATTTTTTAACGTGCCATTGGAACACAGGAGTGATGGTTGCTGATAATGGACCCCTGTACACCTATGTAGATATTCCATAAAAAAATCTGCTGATTCCAGTTACAATAGTCATTTACAACATTAACAATGTCTACTCTGTATTTCTGATAAATTTTTGTTATTTTAATGGACACAAAATTAGCTTTTCTTTCAAAAACAAGGACATTGGGGTGGCAGGGTAGCCTAGTGGTTAGAGAGTTGGACTAGTAACCAAAAGGTTGCAAGTTCAAATCCCCGAGCTGACAAGGTACAAATCTGTCGTTCTGCCCCTGAACAGGCAGTTAACCCACTGTTCCTAGGCTGTCATTGAAAATAAGAATTTTCCTAACTGACTTGCCCAGTTAAATAAAGGTAAATTAAAACATTTTAAAAGTCTATGTGACCCCACACTTTTGAACGGAAGTGCATATATAAATACTTATTTTCCACCACAATTTGCAAATAAATCCATTAAAAATCCTACAATGTGATTTTCTGGATTTCTTTTTCTCATTTTGTCTGTCATAGTTGAAGTGTACCTATGATGAAAATCACAGGCCTCTCTCATCTTTTTAAGTGGGAGAACTTGCACAATTGGTGTCTGACTAAATACTTTTTTGCCCCACTGTATATGTGAACTGTAGCGTTATTGAATAAAAGCTTTCCACAAACAGTTTCCCTCCTTTACCTGTTTCTATCCATCCTAAGATCAATATCCCTTTTCTTGATCCCCACCCCTCCCTCTCTCTCCCTCTCTCTCTTTCTCTCTCCCTCTCCTCGGTCTCACCTCTCCTCTCCTCTCCTCCTCTACTCATTCACTTACTCTTGCACTCACCGCAGTGATGAGCCTGCTGCAGGGAGCTCAGTTCTGTTCTTCTTCCTCTCCTCTTCCTCTTCTCCAGTGGCTGTGTGGGTCGTTAGTGTCACTGGCAGCTGCAGCGGTAGGGAATCGGCTACGATGGAGGTCAACAGACACTGGGACCCATGAGACAGATGGGAAGATACTGTGAAGAACGGTTGTAAAGGTAAGAGTCTTACTTCTCCTTTTACCTGATGACACATGATGACTAGTTTAGTCTGGCATCACAGGTACAACAGATGCTGACCGTATAGAGTACAAGGGAAAGGCTGCTATCTCTTCAAATGTTTATATACTGGATTCGTACTGTATGTTTTACTGTTCTTTGAGGTACACAGTTGTGTCAGTTCTATATTTTCTGACATTATATTTTACATTCGTTTTACTTTTATTGTTAATCCTTGTAGTGCACAGGATTGTAAAAGTTTACACCATGGAGGAAAAACTCCCTAGTAGAAGGTAGAAGGGTGGCAGGTAGCCTAGCTTTGGGCCAGTAACTGAAAGTTGCTCTTTTGAATCCCTGTGCTGTCTAGGTGAAATGTCTGTCCATATGCCCTTGAGCAAGGCACTTAACCCTAATTGCTCATGTAAATCTCTCTGGATAAGAGTGTCTGCTAAATGACATGAATATAAAATGAACCAGAGAGCGAGTCTGACTAAAAAGTACTTTCTGGGAATCTGCACATCTATGATATGTTATTTTCAACAACCTCAAGTTTAATATGGAAGAGCTACTCCAGAAGGATTTGTGGAGTAAAAATGGCAGCCAATTACTTCTGATGCCAAAGTGTACTTCTGGATTATGTCATGTTAATATCTGTGGCCGCCTGCCCTGGGAATACAGGTCAGTTTCAGAGTTGTAAAATATGAACAGCAGTGCTCCGTCCAGTGTGTGCATGTGTGTATGTGTGCGTGTGTGCGTGTGTGAGTGAGTGAGTGAGTGAGTGAGTGTGTCTAACTATGAACTGAAAGGAGTGAATTGAAGGCTTCTTTAACTGGCACATTATGGTGTCTAGTCAGCTTTTCCCTTTGTCCTCCTGTCACAACCAGCACTGTACTGTACGCAGCAGCCTTAGCTGCCAAAATGAAACCTGAACTCTCACCCCACTTTCCTCTCAAAAGGTGAAATATATTCTTCTCCTCTCCTTTCTATGATCTTCATCTGAAATGGTGAGATCACCGAAATGCACAATATCACTATGTTGACCGCACCAGCCGGCATCTGTCCTTGAGCCTTGCCCTAGCTATCTCTATCTCCCAGTCCCAGGCCGTGAGAAGAGCGCCCAGCAGGTGAACTGGAACTGCCCCTTTGCATGAATAATTGAGAAGACTGAGTGGAGCAGAGGGGCTAATCTAAAGATAGAGGTTATTTCAGCTCAAGGGTGGACACAAGATACCAAACCCCGCTCAGATCTAGCCTTGTCGCAGGACTGTTCATGCACAGCAAATCGGCCAGTGTTACCTAGTGTTGATTTTTCAGTGTAGCATTTCTATTGTTGATGCAGGAGTTAAATTAACTCTCTAAGAATGGAATTAGCACTCAATGGTGTAAAGGAACCCCAGTGTTGGTGTTAATAACCAATGTTGAGCAGACCTAGGCCAAAAATAGTTATATTTTGTAGTTTATTTGAAAATACCAACTTTTGAAATTCTCACGGTAGTCGAATATAGTTTATAAAGAGTTTCAACCAACACTGACTCAACTCCAGCCATTTTAAAAATGGGAAGTGATGGGAAATGATGTAAAATATATCACTAGCCACTTTAAACACTGCTACCTAATATAATGTTTACATACCCTACATTATTCATCTCATATGTATACGTATATACTGTACTCTATATCATCTACTGCATCTTTATGTAATACATGTATCACTAGCCACTTAAACTATGCCACTTTGTTTACATACCCATCTCATATGTATATACTGCACTCAATACCATCTACTGTACCTTGCCTATGCCACTCTGTACCATCACTCATTCATATATCTTTATGTACATATTCTTTATCCCCTTACACTTGTAGTGGTTTTGGAATTGTTAGCTAGATTACTGTTGGTTATTACTGCATTGTCGGAACTAGAAGCACAAGCATTTCGCTACACTCGCATTAACATCTGCTAACCATGTGTATGTGACAAATAACATTTGATTTGATTTGATTTGATTTAAAAGGCAACTATTTTCTTTGCTATTCAAATACGGGTTCCAGAAAAACAAATCATTTTTGAAAGTATTTTGAATACCTCTCCAGAAAACCAAATCATTTTTGAAAGTATTTTGAATACCTCTCCAGAAAACCAAATCATATTTGAAAGTATTTTGAATACCTCGCCAGAAAACCAAATCATATTTGAAAGTATTTTGAATACCTCTCCAGAAAACCAAATCATATTTGAAAGTATTTTGAATACCTCTCCAGAAAACCAAATCATATTTGAAAGTATTTTGAATACCTCTCCAGAAAACCAAATCATATTTGAAAGTATTTTGAATACCTCTCCAGAAAACCAAATCATTTTTGAAAGTATTTTGAATACCTCTCCAGAAAACCAAATCATATTTGAAAGTATTTTGAATACCTCTCCAGAAAACCAAATCATATTTGAAAGTATTTTGAATACCTCTCCAGAAAACCAAATCATATTTGAAAGTATTTTGAATACCTCTCCAGAAAAACAAATCATTTTTGAAGCTATTTGAATATATACAAATGATTTACTCGATGGCTGCCAAATATTAAATGAAGAACTAAAAACTACAACACTTATTTTAATTAGTCTAAATCTATGATCATAAGCACATGGTTTGGAGGGCACTTAGATATGAATCTTAATCTTATAGGTATAATTAAATACATGAGGAACATGGCATCACCTCAACATGAGTAGACCACCTTTGCAGCTTCAAAATGATGTAACACATTTTTTTCTTAATAAGTGAGACATAAGGTAATACTACACATACAGAACTTGATGTCAAGTGTTACCGTATCTTCGTGATTATTACAATAGAAACATTGTTGTTGCATTGGACTTTGGCAATTGCTTTATAATTGCAACATAATGGAGTTATTACATACGTTTTGTGGATTATAATTACCTAAGGCAATTCAACTCAAACATTTCAGTAACGGGGTATAACAAATCTACCTGGCTGATTAGTTTAGAAAAATGTATGTTTATTTATGTTTGTGTAGCACAAGATTAATCAATGTGCAGTACATGCACAAACAAAGATATTGAAACAAACCATTCTAACCAACATTGTGCCTGCAATTCAGGGGTTTTCCTGCATGTGGACATTCCTGCATTTGTGAAATGAATTATGAGAGAAATGGTGGTGGAATAGCCTACACGTGCCAAGACCAGAGTAGGAACATTTGCTATTTAAAGCCTTTAACAAAACTATCGGTAGAATTAAAAATGTGATGGAAACACATTGAACTTGAGATTTTTATTCAGTGTATGAAAACTTAAGTGAAACATTTGTTTTTGTGTACTCTGTCATCACACACTGACTTTTATCTGCAGCAACTCCGTCTGTTGGAAACACACCTGGTGTGAAAATGCACATACTTTCTTCATGCAGATTTTTGAATATTCACATGAAAATCTGTCGCCAATTGGATGGAAACCTAGCCAATGTTACTTTATTATTGGAACTGAACACTGATTAACCAAAATAACAAAGAGAATGAACGAAAACCGAAACAGTCCTGTCAAGTGCAGGAAGACACAAAACAGAAAACAACTACCCACAAAACCCGTGTGGGAAAAAGCTACCTAAGTATGGTTCTCAATCAGAGACAACGATTGACAGCTGCCTCTGATTGAGAACCACACGGCCAAACAACAAAGAAACACAAAACATAGAAACTGAACATAGAATTCCCACCCTAGTCACACCCTGGCCTAACCAAAATAGAGAATAAAAGCCTCTCTATGGACAGAACATGACAGATATGCCTGTAGAATATATTATGTTCAACAATATATTTTAACATTTGCGAAATCAACATATTTATTTTAAATATAAATTTTTAATAAATTAATGTAAAAAAAATAAGTAATTGAAATCCAAGTAGTACTCATTCTGTATTATAGAGCAAGCTAGTTCTTCTGAATGCAGGTTGTGAGTGAATAAAAAGTCCACTGTTGGATCTACCTGGATTCAATAAGAATCACTTTGACAGACAGCATACTGTAACTTTCAGGCCCGTAAACCAGAGGTTCCTAACACCCCTGTGTTAAGGTAAAACTTGGCCATCAAAGTAAGGACTTATGATATATGTATTGTCATAACAATTAATTTTAATGATAACATTCACCTACAGTAGGATCTCTTTTGGTGAAGTCCACAGGACTGAACATGAACAAATTCAACAAACATATCTCTGTCACTAACAACTACAGTCATGGGTGGTCACTCGAAAAGGCATACTGGGAAATTATATTGGAGCAGTGGCGATTTAACATTTAAATCTTGGTGGGGCATAAAAATGCATGCCAGCAAAGCCACAACACAACGCTAAATAATATATTAATTGCACTGTAACGGTGACAAACAGGGCCCAGAAACGGCCTATATAAACCTGTCCCAACAGCAGTCCCAACATCTTTCAACTGCTAAACCTAGCTGTCAGTGGAGCCTTGTCTGGCAGCAAAACATTTCATTCAGCCTCATTTACTGCCTTTAAAAAAAACATAGCTGATATGGCTGACTTGCTTAAACAAATGTGGTTTCTACTGACAATTGAGATGTACAAACTATGGCATAAGGGGACAACAAGCGGATAAGAGGCAATCTGTCATTTTGATTAAGACATTAATGAGCGAGCTAGGATGGACATAGTCAATATAACTATTTGTTTAGCACTTTTGAAATGTACAGCGACATAATTCTGAACATGGGCCATTCTTACAATATTCTCCCTGTGCACCAAGTCAGAACCGTAGGATAAATAAAGGGGGGCTTATAAGTGTAGTATCTGGGATCTACATCTGTTTATATTAGTTACTGTGCTGTTACTAAGCAGTAATGCCTTACGGCAGTGTTACGTTACTACACCTAATAGGAAATGTACATGCGCACTGGAGTGCCGGGAACTGTAGAGCACGAGGGGTTTTGACTAAACGAAAACTAACTGTACTCCCGTCTCCTGCCTGGTCATTTCTCCACAACACAAATATTACAATAAGCAGACAATGAAAGCTCTTACAATATTCAATGATTACATTTCTCTAAAACAAGTTATAGGCTACATGTACACACAGTCAGAACAGTAGGCAAAATTAAAATGGGTAAATAGACCAAATTATTAGAGTGAGGCAAATGGGTTACGAAGATCTTACTACACAACATACACTAAGTATTGCTTTCTTAGCTACAGTATACATATCTCCCTGGCATATTACACCATTTATGCAGCATTTATGCAGCAGCAAACAATACATTATTGAACAAGAAGGTCTTTCATGAGCAAATTTTGTCGTCAAAGTCTGGCATTCTCAGGATTTATGGTGCAAAACAACTGGGAACTTGGAAAAAACAAGGTCGAATCATGATGACGTCATTGATATTCAGGTTGTCGCTCTAGAAAAAGGCCGGATTTACAATTCCGAGTTGGATGACCGTTCAAAATGTATTTTGCCAGTCAGAGCTTGTTTATTCCCGACTTCCCAGTCTTGAACTCACCGAAGTCAAGTTTTCGCAGTTCCGAGTTAAGTTGTTTTGAACATTGACAGCATGGCCAATGTTGAATGTTTATAATTTTAGACCTGGAAAAGATCCCCTTAATCCCAGATTTGGGACCACACAGCCACTCCACTGAATAGCATGCTAGTGATTGCTTCGCAATGCTTGCAGTTAGCCACTGTCAGTGATTCATTCCAAACCACTCATTGTTGAATTTGATTTAATGTAATGTTTAGGTCCAATGGCCAATGAGCACCAATATGTTTTATCTAGAATTTCGCTTCATTATTTCTCTTCATATGACAAGGATTAAAAAGTATTTGCCAGTAGATTGTCAACTTGATTCATGATGATGACTGCTAGCTACTGTACATATAACGTGATTTACCGTCATTTTATCTGTGCCCAATGACCTTGAGCCTTTTTGGATGGGCACTTCTAATGTAACTCTATGGCAGCACCCAAGGGGCTAGAATTTTCTAGCTCTACCCTTGGACTTGGCGATGACGTAATGTCCGCATGAGTGACAGATCATTGAGCAAATCACGGCGCAACGCTCCATTTTTTCTGCTGGCTTGCCCCACCACCACAGAAAGCACTGAGCTAGGCCGAAACATATATATATATATATTACGATGTTTGTAAACTGATATGTGACATGTATTAATGCCAAAATAACATGCAAAACAGGCTCTGCCCCACCTGCCCTGAATGACGGGTTGTCACTGTATTGGAGGCATGGCTTGTTGGGGGTGTGGCTTTCAATATGTTATTTTTGGCACCCTGTGAATGGAAGTGTTGTACCAGTTTAAGTGATATACTTACATACGGGCATGTGGCAATAAAGACTTTTATTGTATTGTCCTTAACCCAACACTGAGTGAGTGACCTTGTCAAGAGATATGTACCTTTTGGTGTCATGGTTAAAAATCATATATGAAGTGTTATTGCATAACACCATTGGTGTTAACTATATACCCTTTCTAGTGTTAAAAATACTACATGAGATTGTTGTGTCTTTACTATCATTAAATTGAAGACTTATAGTTTTTTCAAAGATTCTCTGTAGTTAGTATTACGCGATTAAACCAATTTAATCATGTAACTGTAATTAACTAGGAAGTCGGGGCACCAAGGAAAATATTCAGATTACAAAGTTATCATTTCCTAAAATAACTTTTCAGATATTGTCATATCTGATCAATAGTCTTCTGATTAATGAATTATTTACTTTACCTCACGTTAGTCTCATTCCAAACGTCATAAATGGTTGGTTATCTGCATGAACCCAGTCTTCACTATGAGTCATCCATACATCAATTGTCTAAAAATCATTTATTTATTACTAACTAAGTAATTCACAGAAATGCATAAACAAACCAACAAGGTAAATATGGTTACAAGACATTATAGGAGAATGTGCCCTAGTGGGCTAAACCGGAAGGGTGGCTTGTTAGACAAAAGGAGGAGTGGGGGTTCAGCTGAGAAGTCACTACAGAGTTGATAATTATAGCAATTGAAATGCTAATCTTTTGCACATGAACGCTCACTCATTCGGGAACAAATGCAATCAATATATATAGTTAAACTCAGTGTGTCGTCTTGATCACTGTTGAAAAGTTTGTTTCTTTTGTAGAATTGTCCGTCTCTCTCTCTCTCTCTGTCGTGGTTATAGTGGATAGTTCAGAGTGACATTCATTCATGTTGTTGTAGAATGGATGTTTCGGCTGTTGTCGTTCTTCGCGTTCAATGATACCGAATTCCTAGCTGCAGACTAGTAATTAATATCAAAGACTTGTTCTTATTATGTCGGTATCGATAGTCTAAGAGTTTAACCACGTGGTATGGTTAAAAGATTCATCAATGGTCTACAACCTTTGTACTCCCGTGATTGAGAGAAACATGTTCTGGTGATAATTTCTCAAAGTTGGGTTTTATTTGGAATTGCAGAAAAGGTCTGTCCCAGGATGCCTGACCCTAACTGAGCTCTGATTTAGTTAACTCCAATTCCCTTTTTGAGTTTTCCTTCATTAAACAGTCCAAACTCACATTGTAAAATTGTGTAAACAGTATCATACTCACTCATTCATCTTATACAACAATTAGATGTAAACCTCATATCTGAGGCTATTACATAAACAGCGTTATCGTAATGTGGCCACACCGTCTCCCATGAGCTTCCCCAAGTCGTAACAAACGGACCAGTTTGTAGCTGGATTCTTCACCGATCTTTTATACTTTCTCTGGAACATAAAATCTGTTCGTACCTCAAGTTCTGTGAGGTGGAAGAAATTCCTTTGTTCTCTAGGAAAATGTACTCTGTCTCTTATACTGTGTGGCCATGCGGCAGGGTCTTCTCCTCGGGAATTTACGACCTCTCTCTGACCACAGCAGCCTAGTTGAAGGAGGCGAGGGGGAGGCAGGGAGAGGGGGATGGGGCTTGCTATACCCAAAGAGGGCAACATCATGATAAGGTGTTATTCATAAAACTGAAAGTGTTAGTTCTGTAACTGACTAAGTGTAACTGTGTCCGCACTAAGCACAGTGTTCATTTCACACTCAAAAGTGTGGACCCATATGGACACTGGAGAATTTGCTCTGTGTTGTCTTGCCAACTCCTGCTGTATATGGTCATCGATGGCATGGGTCGTTGGGACCAGGCTACCTCTGCTCCACTCACAGGCACTCCACTCCCCCACTGTTCATCTGGATGGAGCTGAACCCCAGGGCAGCCCTTTTCTTTATTATAATAGTGCCTGAATACAGTCCCATACACTACAGGCATTTGCATATGAGACCCTGCATGGGTTGGGTAGTGGCTATTAATTTGGTTGTCTTGAATGAGGCGTTTTCCTCATTTACACATAGATTTCCACAGAGACCTTTGTCTCGGCTCAGGCTGATGCTTTGCTGGCAAACCAGCCTGGTGGGAATGGAGATTGTCTATGAGTATATCAGATCTATACAATAGGACTATATTTCCCCTGGGTAGCAAGACTTTAATGGTGGTGTAGGCTTTACAGACTGCTGCTATAGAGCAGTATGGTGTCGTTGCTCTAACACCAATTAAGGTGGGGACAGTCATTCTCAGTGGAGACAGAGCAGCGAGCCAGTAATCCACAGTCCAATCCCACCCTCAGCATGTGTAGCCTCTCTGGGACACATCATTTCTGCCAATGATCCTGAATCCACTGGGGGAAACCTTACAGTTGGAGGACCATGCCTTTGACCTAGCACAAGAAGGACTGTCCCAATGTTCAATGTCTCAGGCTGTACATTGACTACTAACCTTATAGTAAGTAGTCAATAACTTGGTACACAATGTCTCAGGCTTACAGTCTTATCGTTGACTATATATGCTGACTACTGTAATAAAGAACATCTTGCTAAAAAAAAGAATGTCCTTCCAGGAATCTAAACATTCACAGCTGCCTCTTGTAATAAGGGAGTAGTAGTCTGAAAAATACTGTGAATAATACAAATCCATATGCAGGCCTCGTTTTGTGTCTGCACTTTCCATTGACATTGAGGATTTGAATTAAAACCAATATCAATGGCTGGTCTTGGATTTGTATATAGTGGAATAGTTTTCTGTGGATAATTCTACCTCTTATAGACAATGTTGTATTACAGAGAGTATAGCAGGTTTGTTGACTCGCGACTGCTAGATGGTTTAGTCATTGTCACTCCATCATACTTGAGACAAAGTAGAGAAATGTGTTTCTCTCATCACTATAATTTTTCTCAGAGCTTGTCCTAAGATGAGCATCCCAAACAGCAACCTATGCACTACTTTTGACCAGAGCCCATAGCATTGTAAACACACTAAGAAAAGAAGGTTCCTTTAAGGGTTGTTTTGAAAGGGTGATTTTTCTATGTGGAACCATAATGATTCAAAGAACACTGAACCCTTCAATGGTTTTTTGCAGTTCAAAAAAACTTTCTTTCCTCTATTAGAATATTTAGGTGTTTTTTTTCGCACAGCTCATTTTGTGCATCCATGAGTGAGTGTTGTTCCAGTTTATCTAATCTGTTGTGTTATGCCATTACATGTTACAGAGGGGCAAAAAAGTATTTAGTCAGCCACCAATTGTGCAAGTTCTCCCACTTAAAAAGATGAGCGAGGCCTGTAATTTTCATCGTAGGTACACTTCAACTATGACAGACAAAATTAGAATTTTTTTCCCAGAAATTAACATTGTAGGATTTTTAATGAATTTATTTGCAAATTATGGTGGAAAATAAGTATTTGGTCAATAACAAAAGTTTATCTCAATACTTTGTTATTTACCATTTGTTGGCAATAACAGAGGTCAAACGATTTCTGTAAGTCTTCACAAGGTTTTCACACACTGTTGCTGGTATTTTGGCCCATTCCTCCATGCAGATCTCCTCTAGAGCAGTGATGTTTTGGGGCTGTTGCTGGGCAACACGGACTTTCAACTCCCTCCAAAGATTTTCTATGGGGTTGAGATCTGGAGACTGGCTAGGCCACTCCAGGACATTGAAATGCTTCTTACGAAGCCACTCCTTCGTTGCCCGGGTGGTGTGTTTGGGATCATTGTCATGCTGAAAGACCCAGCCACATTTCATCTTCAATGCCCTTGCTGATGGAAGGAGGTTTTCATTCAAAATATCATGATACATGGCCCCATTCATTCTTTCCTTTACACGGATCAGTCGTCCTGGTCCCTTTGCAGAAAAACAGCCCCAAAGCATGATGTTTCCACCCCCATGCTTCACAGTAGGTATGGTGTTCTTTGGATGCAACTCAGCATTCTTTGTTCTCCAAACACGACGAGTTGAGTTTTTACCAAAAAGTTATATTTTGGTTTCATCTGACCATATGACATTCTCCCAATCTTCTTCTGGATCATCCAAATGCTCTCTAGCAAACTTCAGACGGGCCTGGACATGTACTGGCTTAAGCAGGGGGACACGTCTGGCACTGCACGATTTGAGTCCCTGGCGGCGTAGTGTGTTACTGATGGTAGGCTTTGTTACTTTGGTCCCAGCTCTCTGCAGGTCATTCACTAGGTCCCCCCGTGTGGTTCTGGGATTTTTGCTCACCGTTCTTGTGATCTTGCGTGGAGCCCCAGATCGAGGGAGATTATCAGTGGTCTTGTATGTCTTCCATTTCCTAATAATTGCTCCCACAGTTGATTTCTTCAAACCAAGCTGCTTACCTATTGCAGATTCAGTCTTCCCAGCCTGGTGCAGGTCTACAATTTTGTTTCTGGTGTCCTTTGACAGCTCTTTGGTCTTGGCCATAGTGGAGTTTGGAGTGTGACTGTTTGAGGTTGTGGACAGGTGTCTTTTATGCTGATAACAAGTTCAAACAGGTGCCATTAATACAGGTAACGAGTGGAGGACAGAGGAGCCTCTTAAATAAGAAGTTACAGGTCTGTGAGAGCCAGAAATCTTGTTTGTTTGTAGGTGACCAAATACTTATTTTCCACCATAATTTGCAAATAAATTCATAAAAAATCCTACAATGTGATTTTCTGGATTTCTTTTTCTCATTTTGTCTGTCATAGTTGAAGTGTACTGAGTGATGAAAATTACAGGCCTCTCTCATCTTTTTAAGTGGGAGAACTTGCACAATTGGTGGGTGACTAAATACTTTTTTGCCCCACTGTATATATATATATATATATATATATATATATATATATATATATATATATATACATATATATATATATATATATATATTAACTGCATTGTTGGTTAGGGGCTCGTAAGTAAGCATTTCACAGTGCCGAATACCTGTTGTTTTCGGCACATGTGACTTATCAAATTGTATTTTGTTTTATTTGATTCACCTGGTCAGTCAATGGCTGCATTCCAAACACTTAACCGACACACCCTCTCTTCTCTCAGCCCTCAAATTCAGTGAGCACTTCTGATGACGTATCATGACGTCTGATGAGTTTATATATATGTATATGCAGTACCAGTAAAAAGTTTGGAAACACCTACTCATTCAAGGGTTTTTCTTAATTTTTTACTATTTTCTACATTGGAGAATGATAGTGAAGACATCAACACTATTATTCTACAATGAAGAAAAACCCTTGAATGAGTAGGTGTGTCCAAACCTTTGACTGGTACTGTATACTGAGTGTGATCTTCACGGATGAATCCCGTTTTCAACTGTAGATGGCAGGCAGTGTGTATGGTGTCATGTGGGCGAGCGGTTTGCTGATGTCAACGTTGTGAACAGATGAAGCCCCATGGTGGGATTATAGTATGGCATTCATAAACTACAGACAACAACCACAAATCAATTTTATTGATGGCAATTGAAATGCATAGAGATACCATGACGAGATCCTGAGGCCTATTGTCTTGAGGCCATTCATCCGCGCCATCACCTCATATTCACCTCATATTTCAGCATTATAATGCACAGCCCCATGTCACTAGGATCTGTACACAATTCCTGGAAGCTGAAAATGTCCCAGTTCTTCCATGGCCTGCATACTCACCATACATGTCATCACCCATTGAGCATGTTTAGAATACGCTAGATCAACGTGTACGACAGAGTTTTGCAGTTCCCGCCAATATCCAGCAACTTTGCAGATGCATATCTGTATTCCCAGTCATGTGAAATCCATAGATTATTGCCTAATGAATTCATTTCAGTTGATTGATTTCCTTATATGTAACTCAGTAAAATTGTAGAAATTGTTGCATGTTGCATTTATATTTTTGTTCAGTGTCATTTTATAGTTATAGTTTTATGGTTATTTTATAGTTATAGTTACAGTGCCTTGCGAAAGTATTTGGCCCCCTTGAACTTTGCGACCTTTTGCCACATTTCAGGCTTCAAACATAAAGATATAAAACTGTATTTTTTTGTGAAGAATCAACAACAAGTGGGACACAATCATGAAGTGGAACGACATTTATTGGATATTTCAAACTTTTTTAACAAATCAAAAACTGAAAAATTGGGCGTGCAAAATTATTCAGCCCCTTTACTTTCAGTGCAGCAAACTCTCTCCAGAAGTTCAGTGAGGATCTCTGAATGATCCAATGTTGACCTAAATGACTAATGATGATAAATACAATCCACCTGTGTGTAATCAAGTCTCCGTATAAATGCACCTGCACTGTGATAGTCTCAGAGGTCCGTTAAAAGCGCAGAGAGCATCATGAAGAACAAGGAACACACCAGGCAGGTCCGAGATACTGTTGTGAAGAAGTTTAAAGCCGGATTTGGATACAAAAAGATTTCCCAAGCTTTAAACATCCCAAGGAGCACTGTGCAAGCGATAATATTGAAATGGAAGGAGTATCAGACCACTGCAAATCTACCAAGACCTGGCCGTCCCTCTAAACTTTCAGCTCATACAAGGAGAAGACTGATCAGAGATGCAGCCAAGAGGCCCATGATCACTCTGGATGAACTGCAGAGATCTACAGCTGAGGTGGGAGACTCTGTCCATAGGACAACAATCAGTCGGATATTGCACAAATCTGGCCTTTATGGAAGAGTGGCAAGAAGAAAGCCATTTCTTAAAGATATCCATAAAAAGTGTTGTTTAAAGTTTGCCACAAGCCACCTGGGAGACACACCAAACACGTGGAAGAAGGTGCTCTGGTCAGATGAAACCAAAATTGAACTTTTTGGCAACAATGCAAAACGTTATGTTTGGCGTAAAAGCAACACACCTGAACACACCATCCCCACTGTCAAACATGGTGGTAGCAGCATCATGGTTTGGGCCTGCTTTTCTTCAGCAGGGACAGGGAAGATGGTTAAAATTGATGGGAAGATGGATGGAGCCAAATACAGGACCATTCTGGAAGAAAACCTGATGGAGTCTGCAAAAGACCTGAGACTGGGACGGAGATTTGTCTTCCAACAAGACAATGATCCAAAACATAAAGCAAAATCTACAATGGAATGGTTCAAAAATAAACATATCCAGGTGTTAGAATGGCCAAGTCAAAGTCCAGACCTGAATCCAATCGAGAATCTGTGGAAAGAACTGAAAACTGCTGTTCACAAATGCTCTCCATCCCACCTCACTGAGCTCGAGCTGTTTTGTTAAAAAAGTTTGAAATATCCAATAAATGTCGTTCGACTTCATGATTGTGTCCCACTTGTTGTTGATTCTTCACAAAAAAATACAATTTTATATCTTTATGTTTGAAGCCTGAAATGTGGCAAAAGGTCGCAAAGTTCAAGGGGGCCGAATACTTTCGCAAGGCACTGTATATCTCCCTCCCTCCCTCCATCTCTTTGTCTCTCCATCTCCCTTCCTCCCTCTCTTCCCATTTCCCACCCTCCCTTCAAATCTTTCCCTCTCTCTTCCAGGAGAACGACCAAGGTCATGTTTGATTGGCCCAACATAACAGTGCCCAGCTCTTCAGAGCAGGGCCTGAAACCAGGAGACGGGGATCTGCAGAGGTCTACATGTGTCCTGGGCTTCTTCCCTGTCATCTATTATAGCTCCCTCCTCTGTGTGGGAGTACCAGGTACATGCACGCATACAGTACACACACACATGCAGTCTCCAAAATGAACACTCCAACGTTCCTGAGCAACAAGACAAAATAACAGTCACATTAATGGATTGTGTTCAGTTCAAGTAAACTGTGTTGTCATTGTCAGTGTTGTTGTGGGGCTACAACATTGGCAGACTGTGATGTGCTATTGATTCAACATAGGCAGGGATGGTTGTAGGGAGGGAGGGGAAGCAGGAGACTAGAGGGCTCATCTGAGATCAGCCGCCTGCATTCCCTCACTCTGAATCCTCCAGCTGACCTTTTGGCACAGTGAACTAATTACTCCCAGTGGGGATTGAGAGGTCTGTGGGTTGGAGCGGAGGGCTGAAGACAGATGTGCACCAATTGTTTTTAGTGGGAATATCGTGCTATTGACAAGTCGCCGAAAAAAAACCCAGACAATGATAGCTGATTACATATAAATACAGCTGAAATCTATGCAGCTACTGTATGTCACACTACTGGAAAAACACACACATACACATACACAGACACAGACATATATACACAGACACTGCAGCCAGGCTATAAAAAAAGGGACTCTTGGAAATACTATCTGCTTCCTGAGAACAAATATCTCCCTCCTCCATAGAAAATATTCCGGTAATACCTCATGAGCCAAGTAGACTATATGTATAAATGTATGTGGACACCTCTTGAAATTTGTAGATTCGGCTATTTCAGCCACACCCATTGCTGACAGGTGTATAATATCGAGCACACGGCCATGCAATCTCCATAGACAAACATTGGCAGTAAAATGGCCTTACTAAAGAGCTCAGTGACTTTCAACGTGGCACCGTCATAGGATGCCACCTTTCCAACAAATCTGTTCGTCAAATTTCTGACCTGCTAGAGCTGCCCCGGTCAACCTCAAGTGCTGTTATTTTTAAGTGGAAATGTCTAGGAGCAGCACTGGCTCAGCCGCGAAGTGACAGACCACATAAGCTCACAGAACTGGACCGTCGAGTGTTGAAGCACATTGTGCGTAAAAATCGTTTGTCCTTGGTTGCAACAGTCACTACCGAGTTCCAAACTGCCTCTGGAAGCAACATCAGCACAATAACTGTTTGTAGGGAGCTCCATGAAATGTGTTTCCAAGGTCAAGCAGCCGCACACAACACTAAGATCACCATGTGAAATGCGAGTTGGCTGGAGTGGTGTAAAGCTTGCCGCCATTGGACAGGGGCTGTTTTTCATGTTTCGGTGTAGGCCTCTTAGTTTCAGTCAAGGGAAATCTTAATGCTTCAGCATTCAATAAGACGATTCTGTGCTTCCAACTTTGTGGCAACAGTTTGGAGGCCCTTTCCTGTTTCAGCATGACAATGTGGTCATGCACAAAGCGCGGCCCACGCAGGAATGGTTTGTCGAAATCAGTGTGGAAGAACTTGAGTGGTCTGCACAGAGCCCTGACCTCAAACTTCGGGATTAATTATATTAATGGCCATGATTTTGGAAGGAGATGTTTGATAAGCAGGTGTCCACATACTTTTGGTCATGTAGTGTATAATGGACTTCAAATGGTGTTTAAATAAATGTTCTCTCTCTATCACTCTCTTACTCACTCTCCCTCCCCTCTCTCCCTCTTCCCCCTCTCCTTCTCCACTCTGCCCTCTCTCTATCCCCCAACCTCTCTCTGCCTCCCGTCTCTCCCTACTCCCTCTCTCTGCCTCCCCACTCCCTCCCTGCCTCTCTCCACTCCCTCCCCCTTCAATCTATCAGTAAACATACTGACTGCAGTGGCTCTATCCCGGCTGGCAGCCCGTACTAAGAAGGCTATGCATGTGTACCTGCTGGCTCTGACAGGCTCTGACATCCTCTCCCAGCTCTTCATTATCTTCGTGGGCTTTCTGCTAGAAACAGCTGTGTTCCACCGTGAAGTAGGTACAGTAGTCCAGTGGTTAAGGAGGTGGACGTATAGCTAAAGGATTGCCAGCTCAAAACCCTGACAGTGCACTGAAAAAAAGTGGGCACAATTAGGTTGAGAAATGAGCAAAGGACAACATTTTATTGTTTGTTGTAATGAATGGACGATAAAGGTGTAGTGATCTGTTTTGGGAGAAAGTTTGAATTCTAATCGACCTGCCTACATGTTGTTTAAAGTACAGTAGATCAACGTTATCGTTTTGCTGTTATTGTGAATTTCCTTTCTCTTTGTCCTGACTTCTCACATAAAATTACATTTTTGTGTTTAATTGTATTCTAGGTCCCTACCCTCCTCCTGCGCTCGGTTAGCATGGCAGAGTTTGCTGCCAACCACGCCTCTATCTGGGCCACCGTACCCCTAACCGTGGACCGCTACGTGGCACTGTGCCATCCGCTCCTCCACCGCCAGATCAGCTACCCGGCACGAGCACGGCGGATTATCACCGTCGTCTTTTTCCTGGCGCTGTTGTCAGGCATACCATTCTTCTGGTGGTCTGACATGTGGCGCGTCGCCCGCCCGCCCACCTCCCTGGACTCTGCCCTCATATGGACACACGTGATGATAATCTACTTCCTGCCGTGTAGCATCTTCCTGGTTCTGAACTTGCTGATCATTCACCGGCTGCAGGCGCGGCAGAGACAGGTCCCGTGCCAGGAGGAGCGTGGTGGTAGCGGGGCCCGGTTGGCCCCGCAGCGGCGCCTGGGTAAGAGCACCGCCATGCTGCTCGCCATTACCTCCGCGTTCGCCATCCTTTGGGCCCCCAGGACTATAGTGGTCATCTATCATCTATACGTGTCCTCAGTCCACAAGGACTGGCGGGTCCACCTTGCCTATGACCTGTCTAACATGCTGGCCATGCTCAACACTGCAGTCAACTTCTTCCTCTACTGTTTCGTCAGTAAGCCATTCAGAGCATCTGTGAGGGATGTTCTGTTGCTCAGGGGGGGGTCCGTTGTACCACCGAAGGATAATCCACAACCAGCAGGCCCAAGACAAAGCCTCTACGTCCTTGCTGTCTAGCGGGACAAATGCTCACACCGAGACTACCAACCGCACCCCCCTAACACCCTGCAGGGCTAACGAGACCATGTGACCCTGACCTTGATCCTTAATCCTGAGATGAGACCCCTCTAATTGAGACCAACCCCCTCGTCCACCCCATCTCTCCATCCCCTCTATTATGCCATTCCTCCAGCCCATGAACAGTATGACTTTGACCTTAACTATGGGTCCTCCCTAATTCAGACAAACCCTGTACCCTCTTCCCTCCTTCTCCTATTCCATGCCTCTATCCGTCCCCTCCATCCCCCCATTCCACTGTCCCCCCAACACCCCATCCCACAGACCAAGTGACCTTGAAGTTTAGACACCCCCTTAATTGAGACCAAACCCTCCACTCACCCCATCCCCTCATCCCACGAACCACGTGACCTTCACCCTGAGACCCCAGATCAACCCCCTTTACCCATCCTCTTATTGCCCCATCTCTCTATCCCTCCATCCCACCATCCATCCCCCTATCCCACGGTTGCCCTAGGCACTTATGACCTCTGAACCACAGAGAACCACAGAGTGCATTCCAGCCATGTTCCGTGGACAGCTGCCAATCACCCTTTGAGGTGAACATTCTCAAAGGGCCTTTTCCTGAACTGTTGTTGGACTCAAAACAAGCAGAATGTTTTCTGATTCAACATGTTATTTATTATGTCCAGCGGGAATCAGTTTAAAATTGCACAAAGTATTTATTTTTAGTTAGGGGGAAGATTTGGCTTGTGACATTACGAGTGCTTGGCTTGACTTTATGTTACTTTCCATATATGGAAGCTTGTTGTAATTATGTAACATGCTATTGTTTATATTGGTAAAAAAATAATGTCATATGGACATTATTTGGTCTTGTTGGCTGCAGATGAACATGGTGCTTTAGTTAACACATAGAGAGAAGAGACGCTGTGAAAAGAGATGATGCTTTCATCATGTGCATGCTACTTAAAGTGAATGGCTCATCTATCTATTTACACATTGAGCATAGCCTCACCATTTCCTCTCAGTTGTCTACAGGGGGACAGTTTAGTTCTATGTGAATCACTTTACAATAGAAGGAAATGCAAAATGCTCTTCCTTTACAGAACATAAGTTAAGGAATAGTAAGAGTGTATTTTCATATAGTGCATTATTCTTTACTATGGAGAGACCACTCCACATGCCTATTTGCCCAAATGACAGTGTGACAGGCTTGCTGAGCAGCACAACTGAACCAATCAAGCAAACAAATAGCATTAAGTACTTCATTTCAACAGTGAGAGCGAGGAGCAAACCACAGCTGTGGTTATTTTTCATGAAAACGCAAGTGGGTGGAGGTTAAAATGAATGCTTGCTGTAAGTGCCTAAAAGCCGCAGCAGGGGAAGAAGACCCTGTTCTACAAACACACTCCCCCTGTGGGCTTCAGCTCAGCTAGCTAAACAAATCTCACATCAGACTGACGGACGACACACAGAAAGTACATTTTCCATCTGCTCCTGTGCAAGCCCCTAGAAACATCAATAAGGCGATAAGGACAAATTTAAATGACAATTTTTAATATGAGATATTTCATCAATAAGGCATGAGAAGAGGTGTCCTCTTGAAACATCCACACTTACTGACAAATTTGCATTATCATGTGTAAATGGGATCAACAAGCACTTTGTGACATCAGTATTTGTTTGGAGCTGAGTGTTCTCTTCTCTATATATGCATCTAATTAATGACTGATTTAACAGTTGGCAAGTGCAATCTGTTGGTGTATTACTTTTTAATGCAATTAATTAATTTAGCCCCAAGAGTTGATGAACAATGTTTAGACTTTGATCTTGAAATAACCATTTAATCACGCACCTCTGGCTCATCGATAAGTCCTCAGTGAAAGGCTTTTAAATAAGGACATACTTTTCTGTCCTCCTCATAGCCATTGTATAACTGGTTTGAGAAGACGTGTCAACTACATAAGATAGTTCATTTGTTTGCACTAATAGGAACAGGCAGTAAGAGAGAAGGACACATTTTTGTTGATTACATCTCCTGTGTTCCTCTGTAGCTCAGTTGGTAGAGCATAGTGCTTGTAATGTCAGAGTAGTGGGTTCAATTTCTGCAACCACCCATACGTGAAATGTATGCACTTGCAAGTTATTTTGGATAAAACTGACTGCTAAATGGCATATATTTTGTCTCAGTTGAATAGAGAGTAAGCTAATTGCCTACTTTATACACTTTTTTTGTGACATCCAATTGCGACCTTGTCTCATCGCTCTCATCGCTCCCCAACGGGCTTGGGAGAGGCAAGGTCAAGTCAAGAAAAATATGACCCACCAAACTGCGCTCCTTAAAACCTGCCCGCTTAATCCAAAAGCAAACTGCACCAATATCAGAGGAAATGCCATTCAACTGACAAGTGAGGTCAGCCTGCAGTTGCCCAGCCCACCACAAGGAGTTGCTAGAGTGCAAAGAGCCAAGTAAAGCCCCCCTGGCCAAGCCCTTTTCTAACCCAGATGACCCTGGGCCAATTGTGTTCCACCCTATGGGACTCTCTGTCACAGCAGGTTATGACCCAGCCTGGGATTTAACCCAGGTCTATAGGGACACTTCAAGCACTGTGATGCAGTGCCTTAGACAGCTGCACCACTCAGGAGTGTATAAAATACATTTTAAACACAGGAGGTTGGTGGCACCTCAATTGGGGAAGACGGGCTTGTGAAATGGTATCAAATGCATCAAACAGATGGTTTCCATGTGTTTGATGCCATTCCATTCGCTCCGTTGCGGACATTATTATGAGCCCTCCTCCCCTCAGCAGCCTTCACTAATTTTAAATCATGAACATGTGAAATCACACTAAAATGACTACCTGCCATGACGATTGTTATAACCTTAAGTCTTTCAGATGGCAGCCTAAATGCTCATTGTTCCCACTACAACTGGATCATTCCTTGCGGTTTAGTGTTTGTAAATAGCTAATGTGTGTTTTATTTTATTTCACCTTTATTTAACCAGGTAAGCTAGTTGAGAACAAGTTCTCATTTGCAACTGCGACCTGGCCAAAACAAAGCAGTTCGACACATACAACAACACAGAGTTACACATGGAATAAACAAACATACAATCAATAATACAGTAGAAAAATATATATACAGCATGTGCAAATGAGGTAGGATAAGAGAGGTAAGGCAATAAATAGGCCACGGTGGCAAATTAATTACAATATAGCAATTGAACACTGGAATGGTAGAATGTGCAGAAGATGTATGTGCAAATAGAGATACAGGGGTGCAAAGGAGCAAGATTAATAAATAAATACAGTATGGGGATGAGGTAGATTGGATGGGCTAATTTACAGATGAGCTATGTACAGGTGGAGAGATCTGTGAGCTGCTCTGACAGCTGATGCTTAAAGCTAGTGAGGGAGGTAAGAGTCTCCAGCTTTAGTGATTTTTGCAGTTTGTTCCAGTCATTGGCAGCAGAGAACTGGAAGGAGAGGCGGCCAAAGGAAGAATTGGCTTTGGGAGTGACCAGTGAGATATACCTGCTGGAGCGCATGCTACGGGTGGGTGCTGCTATGGTGACCAGTGAGCTGAGATAAGGCAGGGCTTTACCTAGCAGAGACTTGTAGATGATCTGGAGCCAGTGAGTTTGGCGACGAGTATGAAGCGAGGGCCAGCCAACGAGAGCGTACAGGTCGCAGTGGTGGGTAGTATATGGGGCTTTGGTGACAAAACGGATGGCACAGTGATAGACTGCATCCAATTTGTTGAATAGAGTGTTGGAGGCTGTTTTGTAAATGACATTGCCGAAGTTGAGGATCGGTAGGATGGTCAGTTTTACAAGGGCATGTTTGGCAGCATGAGTGAAGGATGCTTTGTTGCGAAATAGGAAGCCGATTCTAGATTTCATTTTGGATTGGAGATGTTTAATGTGAGTCTGGAAGGAGAGTTTACAGTCTAACCAGAACCTGGGTATTTGTGGTTGTCCACATATTCTAAGTGTGTGACCAGTTGGATGAGTAATCAAAATACTGTTATGTTTGATTTTTTATCATGCATGTTATAATCATCATATTACCATACCAGTGCTCATGTATTATCATACATGAGCACAAGACCAACCAAACAAATACCAATCTCTGTGAATCTCTTTGAGCAGTACAGTCATATAATGTGATTGTACAGTGGTTGTTTAATACGCTATAGTATAGGGTTAAGCAAGTCAGTCATATAATGTGGTTGTACAGTATTGATTTTAAAAAAGTCCCAAGGGGGGTGTGGTATATGGCTAATATACCCTGGCTAAGGGCTGTTCTTATGCATGACACAACGCGGTGTGCCTGGATACAGCCCTTAGCCATATACCTCAAACTACGAGGTACCTTATTGCTATTATAAACTGGTTAGAAATGTAATTACAACAGTAAAAATAAAAGTTGTCTCATACCCGTGGTTTACGGTCTCATATACCACGGCTTTCATCCAATCAGCATTCAGGGCTCGAACCACCCAGTTTATTGTACGGTATACTACAGGGCTAAGCACAGTCATATAATGGGATTGTACAGTAGTTGTTTAATACAGTATACTATAGGCTTAAGCAGTACAGTCATATAATGTGATTGTAGTTTTTTGATACGTACAGTATGAAGTTCAATACCAACATTAGAGAAGCATAGAAATTAAGTTATTCTGTTTCATGTCTCCAAATGCCACCAGCTCATCGTGTACCCCTCCATTGACAAGTCTCTCTCTAATAGACAGTAACGCACTGTCCGTATTATTGGCCAATGTGCAATAGTCGGAAAACAAACTGGACGATCTACGATTAAGACTATCCTACCAACGGGACATTAAAAACTGTAATAGCTTATGTTTCACCAAGACGTGGCTGAAGGACAGCATGGATAAAATAGAGCTGGCTGGCTTCTCAGTGCATCGGCAGGACAGAGAAGCTACGTCTGGTAAAACGAGGGGTGGGGGTGTCAATTTGTCAATAATATTGCTCAAGGTATTGCTCACCTGAGGTAGAATACCTCATGATAAGCTGTAGACCACACTATCTACCAAGAGAGTTGTCATCTATACTATTTGTAGTTGTCTATTTACCACCACAAACCAATGCTGACACTAAGACTGCACTCAACCAGCTGTATAAAGCCATAAGCAAACAAGAAAATGCTCATCCAGAAGCGGCGCTCCTAGTAGCCGGGGACTATAATGCAGGCAAACTTAAATCTGTTTAACCTCATTTCTACCAGCATGTTAAATGTGCAACCAGAGGGAAAATAATCTAGACCTCCTTTACTCCACACATAGAGATGCATACAAAGCTTTCCCTCACCCTCCAAATCTGAACATAATTCTATCCTCCTGATTCCTGCTTGCAAGCAACAACTAAAGCAGAAAGTACCAGTGACTCGCTCAATAAGGAAGTGGTCAGATGATGCGGATGCTGTGCGACAGGACTGTTTTGCTAGCACAGATATGTTCCTGGATTCATCCAATGGCATTGAGGAGTATACCACTTTAGTCACCGGCTTCATCAATAAGTGCATCGACGATGTCATCCCCACAGTGACTGTAAGTACATATCCCAACCAGAAGCCATGGATAACAGGCAACATCTTCACTGACATTTTTAATCTCTCCCTGGCCGAGTCTGTAATACCTACATGTTTCAAACAGACCACCATAGTCACTGTGTCCAAGATAGCAAAGGTAACCTGCCTAAATGATTCCCGCCCTGTAGCACTCACGTCGGTAGCCATGAAGTGCTTTGAAAGGCTGGTCATGGCTCACATCAATCCCATCATTCCGGGAACCCTAGACCCACTCCAATTTGCATATCACCCCAACAGATCCACAGATGATGCAATCTCAATCACACTCCACACTGCCCTTAACCACCTGGACAAAATGAACACCTATGTGAGAATGCTGTTCATTGTTCATTGTAGCCAAGCATGACTCCAACACCATCATTAAGTTTGCTGATGACACAACAGTGCCTGATCACCTACAACAATGAGACAGCCTATAGAGGGCAGGTCAGAGACTTGACAGTGTGGAGCCAGGACAACAACCTCTCCCTCAATGCGCGCAAGACAAAGGAGCTGTTCGTGGACTATAGGAAAAGGAGGGCCAAACATGCCCCAGGTAACATCGACGGGGTTGAAGTGGAGCGGGTCGAGAGATTCAAGTTCCTTGGCGTCCACATCACCAAGGAACTATCATGGTCCAAACACCAAGACAGTTGTGAAGAGGGCACGACAATACCTTTTCTGAAAAGATTTGGCATGGGTCCCAAAATCCTCAAAAAGTTAAACAGCTGCACCATCTAGAGCATCCTGACCGGTTGCATCACCGCCTGGTATGCAACTGCTTGGTATCTGACCGTAAGACGCTACATAGGATAGTGTGTACAGCCCAGTACATCAGTGGGGCCAAGCTTCCTGACATCCAGGACCTATATACTAAGTGGTATCAGAGGAAGCTCTCCCCCCTCTTTGTTTTTACAATGCTGCTACTCGCTGTTTATCATCTATGCATAGTCAGTTTTCAAATTACCTCAACCTACCTGTACCCCTGCACATTGACTTGGTATCTGTACCCCCTGTATATAGCCTCGTCATTGTTATGTAATTTTCTTGTTACTTTTTGATTTGATTTGATTTTTTTTTACTTTAGTTTGTTTTGTAAATATTTTTTAACTCTATTTCTTGAACTGCATTGTTGGTTAAGGGCTTGTAAGTAAGAATTTCACGATAATGTCTAAACCTGTTGTAATCGGCGCATGTGACAAATAAAATGTGATTTGATTTTGATTTGCTTAGAGCTGTCCCCTCTGTGTGCAGCTGTGTGTGTCCATCCATCCATACTGAGTTCTAAGAGTCTCTCTATGTATTCATCCTGTTAGCTCAGAGGGTGCCCGGCCTCAGGCACAGCCACAGATGTTACCTCATGCAGCTGTGTGTTCATGTCGTCCTGCTAGTGACCATAGCATACTGACTTCTGAGAGTCACTCTATGTGTCCATTCTTCACCCAGCTAAGAGTGTGACAGCACTCGGAGGTGTCCACTCTGCTCTGTGTACAGCTGTCCATCTAACAATGCCCCCCATGTCTCCAGTGACCATAGCCTAATAGGTTCTGTTGGTCTCTCTATCCTATGACCAGTTAAGACAGGGGCTTGGCCTCGGGGTACAGACGCAGATTTTACCGAACGTTTCTTTGAAGATGTCCCCCCTCCAAGCGAGGGGGATGAGAGAGGGTGTAACTGTGGCGACCCCGGGGGGACACACACAGTGGGGACGTCGGCGGTATCACGAGGGATCATGGGAGAAAACAGTTTAGAGTTTAAATGTTAACACGGTGGTGATATATCAGGGCAGGCTCTGATTAGTATCTTAATGGAGGCTCCGACACAGCTTTAGTGATGATGATTACGTCTGTGTCCCAAATGGAACGCACTAGGTAGTGCTCTTTATAGGGAGCAGGGTGCCATTTGGGATACAAGCAATGCTCCTTTATGGAGGAGGGGAGAGAATAGGAGGAGGGGAGCGGAGACGAGGGAGGGAGGGAGGGAGGGACATGGAAGAGGAAGGTTTTCCCCTCTTGCCACACATCCCCAGCTCGTCTGTCTACCTGCTTATCATATGTTGTGTGTCTGCTCAGACACCTGTCTAGGCCAACTGCTATACACTCCACCCCCATCAGTGTGACCTGCTCTGCTCTCTACCAGCTGTTTACATCTCACAATGAGAACCACGGCATAGAAAACATGCTGGTTGTTGATTACAACTCTATAGGAACGTTTCATCTCAATGTGCTCCCCATGCTCAGAAAGGGGGAATGTTAGGCTACTTTATTGTTCCCTGGGGTACAACAAGTTCAAACTACACATAAAGTACCTTTAGATGTACGCATATAATCTCATATGGTACAGTTCGCTAACTTTTAGGGTACATGGGCGGATAATCTAGTATATGGTATATTTTCTGTACCCAATCATTTAGATAGAAAGGTACAATCATCACACTATCACTTTCAAAAAAAGGGGTACGGGGAAGGTACATTTCTGTTTCCCCGGGGTACAAGCATATTCTGTGTACCTCAAGGGTGCACTAATGATTCTTGACGGTTCTGATCTGTACCTTTGCTTAGCAGAAAAGCTCCAAATTGAGAATGTATTGAAGAAAGGTACATACTGTATGTGCCCAACGATAACGTACAATTATGAACTTTTGCTACATTAATGGAACTAACGGCTTTGTCACCGTGGTGCTACCCTAAAAAGGTCATTTGTACCATAAGGTTCAGAGCAAATTGGCCAGTGTTACCTAGTGTGGATTTTTCAGTGTAACATTTCTAGTGTTGTTTTAAATGATTACTCAGTGGTGTAAAATAACCCCAGTGTTGGTGTTAATAACTAGAGTTGAGTGTGAGAGTGTGATGAAGTACGTTTTACTCTGTGGAGGGTAAAACAGTCCCATTAAAACCACGCCCATCATTATCATATTTCCCAGCATGATCTACTGCAGTTAGATTTTTTTTTAAGGATTGTTTTTAATATCTGTGTTTTTACATGTTTATTTTTTATTTAACCTTTATTTAACCAGGTAGGCAAGTTGAGAACAAGTTCTCATTTACAATTGCGACCTGGCAATGTACTTTAATTGATTGACTAATCTTATGCTACACAAAGATAAATACTATATATTTTTTCATAACTAATCCAATCAGTTAGTTAGATTTATTGTACCTGATACTGAAATGGTTGTTCCAGTTTAAATGGTTTAGTTGGTCTCCTTTTTCAATGTTTCTAACCCTGACAGTCTTTCTGAATGTAGTATGTGGGTGAATAAAACAATTCCACATGTTGGATGTTCTAACTAATGGGAATTAAACATCACTTTGCAAACCAGCATAATGTGATTTGCAGGTCTGATGTGGCCACTAAACCATGACCATGTAAACCTGACCTCTTGGTGTAATGGGTGTTTGTTTGACATTCATTCACTGGACCCAGATTCGAGTCCTAGTCAGGGCTACCCCCTGAATTTGCTGCATTGGTGACAGGGATGTAGTGATGGGAAGTTCAGCTCTTTTTACTGACTCTGATCTTTTCAAACTCATTCAGTCAAAGAACAAGTCTTTGAACTTGTTTCAGTAATTCCCAGAGCATGCAAGACCCCCTACCAGCGAACGATGAAGTGAAAACTCGAAAGAGTCATGATTCTACAAGCCTCTCGTTCACATGTCATTCACCATAAGGGGCTAATTGGAGCTGTCATTTGTTATGGGACTTATGAAAGTGTGCTTCAAACAATGTACATTTGCGATTGCTACACATACAAAAAAATATTGTTTATTGATATCTTTGTAACAAGGTCTAGTTGTGGCAGCAACCGGATTAGAATGACTCTTGGCGGAATGACACTGCTTGACTGCAGCAAGGGAGATTAGCACTAAATCTTTTGCGTACTGACGCAGACCCCCAAATGATTCGTTCTCGAGTTTGAGTGTTGAGCAGAGGCAGCCTGTGTATGTTTTGGTTCTACAAAATTGTGTCCATCGATGACACTGAATAATCAATTAATAGCATTCATTCTTTCACTATGTGGTCAATCTTCAGTTCAAAACAATTACTTTCTTGTCTAGGTCGGCCTGCAATTTCTGAACAATTTCTGGTTGGAGCACGTGTCCAGAGCAGCTGAGCCGGAGGAGTGCATATTAACCTTGCTGTAGAATTCCTTGAAACGACACACTCTGAAAAACTATTCATCACTCTCGAGTCAGTAAAAAAAGTTATTCAAAAATAACAAATAATTTGTGAACTGCACATCACTAGAGGTGTGTGTACATGTGAGGGACTTGGTATAGAGAAGCGGGTCATTATTGCCACTTAAAAGGAGCAAACGGCTTTGTCACTGTGGTGGTACCCTGAAAAGGCAACATTGTACCTTTTCTAACATATATACCTGTGGAATATATGTAAGAAAGGTACAAACTGGGGTGCAATTATATACCTTTAACGAATGGTATTAAGGATGTAACTTAAAGGGTACTAACACAGCGACAAGCGATTGTAACCCTTTAAGTACAATTCGGGGGAGAGTGCAAGCTGAAAAAGATGCACTTATCTGTCAACCAACATTGCTCTTACTATAAAACTGTAATTTTCCCCTTTTACAATGCAGTGTGTCCAACACACTAACCTGATGGCGCACTCAGATGATCCCTTTGATATTTACTTAATTGCTATGAAAGTGAAGCTAAGAATGATGTTTTCGTGCTGCCTGCCCAACGTGTTTCTTTATAAGAATGTCATGGAGAATTGAAAACCTAAAGAAAATACCTTTCTATCGGCATGTTGCTCTTGTCTTGCATGTTGCCTCACTGTTGTCCAGTGGCTTCATGATCAATGTTTACTTTGTGGTTTTAGGTTATGAACGCTTTCCTTCACCTGTTCCCAGATCTCTTTGTGCTGTTTTTGCCAAGCGATATGGTCAGTTGGAATTGATAAGACAGCACAAACAGATCTGGGACCAGGATATCTTTTCCCCACCACAGCACAATAATGTAATGCACATAATTATCTTGTCCTGTCATCAAGCACTGATACTAGAGTTGTACTTTTGTATGTAAAGAAAATAAATGTTTAATGGTATTCATTATTTAGTTTACTACTTCTACTGGTGTTGAAGATAACTAAAGGCATCCGCATGCTTGCCATCTGAAACAATCTGGGGAATGGAGGGCTCAGGGAGAGAGTGAGGGTGAAGCTCTAGAAATAACCAAAGCTGAGCTGAGCTGACAGTGCTGAGAGACATGGTGTGGTGGAGCAGAGAGTGGAGCTGAGGAACATAGAGAACAGACTGAGGAACAGCGAGGACATGGTGTACAAAATAGAAATCAATATGGTCCTCAATACAAGAACTGTAGAAGAATTAGAAACCGAGCTGACAACCGCGCAGGCCAAAGTGACAGCCAGTGAGGCAGAGCTGAAGAGAAAGAATGCTGCCATTGAGTCCAGACTGACAGCTAGTGAGGGAGAGTTGGTAGAGCTGAAGAAAGATATATATATATTTTTTATGTAACTAGGCAAGTCAGTTAAGAACAAATTCTTATTTACAATAACAGCCAACACCAGGCGATCACAACGGTGGGCCAATTGTGCACTGCCCTATGAGACTCCCAATCACGGCCGGATGTGATTTAACCTGGAATCAAACCAGAGTTTCTGTAGTGACGCCTCAAGCACTGAGATGTAGTGACTTAGACCGCAGTGCCACTCAGGATCCCCAATGCCACCCAAGCAGCACAACTATCAGCCTTGGAGGCCAGAGTGGCAGCCAGTGAAAGGAAGGTGGGGGAAGTGAAGACAGAGAATGCCGCCCTTTAGTCCAGCCTGAGTGCCAGTGAAAGGAAGGTGGGGGAAGTGAAGACAGAGAATGCCACCCTTTAGTCCAGCCTGAGTGCCAGTGAAAGGAAGGTGGGGGAAGTGAAGACAGAGAATGCCGCCCTTTAGTCCAGCCTGAGTGCCAGTGAAAGCCATGTGGCGGAGCTGAAGAAAGAGAATGTCGACAAAGCAGCAAAATAAAATTGTAGTATAAGGCACTGGTTTTTCACAACATTAGCCCATAGATGAAAAAGCTTAACTGTGAATTACTGTCAGAATTATTGTGTTATTTCAAGCCTGTAGCTAAACTGACGCTGGGTTAGCCTATTACTTTTATTTTGATTTGACCTTTATTTCACCTGGCAGGCCAGTTAAGAATACATTCTTGTTTACAAGGATGGCTAGTAGCAAAACTCCTCGTGTGGCAGGGGGCGAGGATTAAAAGAAAGTGTAAGACAAGATGGACAACACAGACAGAACACACTTGGCGACAGCACAGATACATCAGCAGACGAGAGACGAGAGAGACACCACCTATGACAACACAACATGGTACAAGTATTAATAAGGCAGACAAAACAACATGATACAGGCATTACAGTTTTTGACAATTGCTTACACATGATTTATGAAATGAAATGAAATCAAATGTATTTATAAAGCCGTGGAAAGAGGAGGAAGGGAAGTGCTACTAAGGTACACAATAGTACATTTTGGTAGATAGAAGGTGCTCTTTGGTGAAAGGGGTAAATTGTTCATCAAAAAGAAAGGAGGACCAAGGCACTCTTCATATAATTGATTAAAATGCCTTTATTAGTATGGCATGTTCAATAGAAACAAAGTTTTTAAAAACCGACGCATTTTGGCTGCATGGCCTTCGTCAGGGAGAACATCGTCAGTTCTCCCTGACGAAGGAAGATCATGTCAGTGACCGAACCCACTCAAGTGACGCACCCCTCCTAGGGACGGCATGGAAGAGCACCAGTAAGCCAGTGAATCAGCCCTGTAATAGGGTTTGAGGCAGAGAATCCCAGTGGAGAGAGAGCCAGGGCGGTTCGTTGCTCCAGTGCCTTTCAGTTCACCTTCACACTCCTGGGCCAGACTACACTCAATCATTGGACGTACTGAAGAGATGAGATCAAGACCAAGTCTGCGTCTCTCACATGGGTAGGCAGACCATTCAATAAAAATGGAGCTCTATAGGAGAAAGCCCTGCCTCCAGCTGTTTGCTTAGAAATTCTAGGGACAGTAAGGAGCCCTGTATCTTGTGACCGTAGCGCAGGACCAAATAGGAAAGATAGGTAGGAGCAAGGCCATGTAATGCTTTGTAGGTTAGCAGTAAAACCTTGAAATCAGCCCTTAACAGGAAGCCAGTGTAGAGAGGCTAGCACTGGAGAAATATGATACATTTTTGGGGTTCTAGTCAAGATTCTAGCAGTGGTGTTTAGCAATAACTGAAGTGTCTTTAGTGCTTTATCCGGGTAGCTGGAAAGTAGAGCATTGCAGTATTCTAACCTAGAAGTGACAAAAGCATGGATACAATTTTCTGCATTATTTTTGGACAGAAAGTTTCTCATTTTTGCAAAGTTATGTAGATTGAAAAAAGCTGTCCTTGAAGCAGTCTTGATATGTTCGTCAAAAGAGAGATCAAGGTCCAGAGTAACGCCAAGGTCCTTCACAGTTTTATTTGAGACGACTGTACAACCATCAAGTTTAATTGTCAGATTCAACAGACGATCTCTTTGTTTCTTGGGACCTAGAACTGGCATCTATGTTTTGTCCGAGTTTAAAAGTAGAACATTTGCCGCCATCCACTTCCTTATGGCTGAAACACAGGCTTCCAGCGAGGGCAATTTTGGGGCTTCACCATGTTTCATCGAAATGTACAGCGGTAGCATAGCAGTGAAAGTTAAGATTATGTTTCCGAATGACATCACCAAGAGGTAAAATATATAGTGAAAACAATAGTGGTCCTAAAACGGAGCCTTGAGGAACACCAAAATGTACAGTTGATTTGTCAGAGGACAAACCATCTACAGAGACAAACTGATATCTTTTCGACAGATAAGATCTAAACCAGGCCAGAACTTGTCAGTGTAGACCAATTTGGGTTTCCAATCTCTCCAAAATAATGTGATTATCGATGGTATCAAAGCAGCACTAAGGTCTAGGAGCATGAGGACAGATGCAGAGCCTCGGTCTGACACCATTAAAAGGTAATTTACCACTTTCACAAGTGCAGTCTCAGTGCTATGATGGGGTCTAAAACCAAACTGAAGTGTTTCGTATACATTATTTGTCTTCAGGAAGGCAGTGAGATGCTGCACAACAGCTTTTTCCCCAAATTCTGAGAGGAGTGGAAGATTCAATATAGACCGACAGTGTTTTATATTTTCTGGGTCAAGGTTTGGCTTTTTCAAGAGAGGCTTTATTACTGCCACTTTTAGTGGGTTTGCCGTTTATTATGTTCAACATAGGAGGGCCAAGCACTGGAAGCAGCTCTTTCAGTAGTTTAGTTGGAATAGGGTCCAGTATGCAGCTTGAAGATTTACAGGCCATGATTATTTTCATCAATGTGTCAAGAGATATAGTATTAAAAAACTTTAAACTATGGCTCCTTTTCTCTAGACTGTACACACAAAACGCCAAAACACACACAACAGGCAAAATGTCACACATCTCTTGCAAAAACAAACACTTAATTCAAAACTATTTTAACTTCTCAATGTGTGTTTTTTGCATCAAAACCCTACACAAAAACCAAAAGCTCTTATACACGTCCACTAAACACACAGATGTGACAAATTAAAAACACTACTATCTTGTGTCTTTTGCATGTTCAGTGTGCAGTGGAGTCCACAGCAGTTTGTCATAGCACTCACACGTGCATGTACTGTATGTGCACAGATATATACAGTATGTATGCATGTTCAGTATATATTTACACTATAAACAGAAATGCAAGGGGGGGAAATAAAATGTATTTATTTCTCAAAACGTTGTATTTTCATCCAGATTTCGGGATGAACTGTAACAGACAGAACAAATACAGTAGAAGATAAACAAACAGGCTTTTTACTATAAAGAAAAAAACAATTAGGCAGCATCCTGTCTCATATTTGGGTCTGGCCACAGCACCTCATCAACAAGCGATGTTCTCTCTAGCTAAACAGCGGGGGAAGTAGCATCTGGAGTGGCGTATCCAGCCCTGTCATGCCCCCTCGTCTATGTCACCACAGGCCTCCTCCATCGCCTGAAGAAGGGATATGCAGTGGTGGGTTGGTGATCATATACCATCTAACACCACGCTGAAAATAACTCTTCGAAATGGGTTTAGAAATGGAGAATATGGTGGTAGGTTGAGCATCAAAACTTGCGGATGGTCAATGAACCAATTGCACACTAGAGCATCCCGGTGGAAACTTACGTTGTCCCAGATGACAACAAACCTGGACTGCTCTGGCCCATTCCTCTGGCATTGGGAATGAGGATATTATGCAGGATGTCATGGAAGGTGATAATGTGGGCAGTATTGTAAGGACCAAGAGTGGCATGATGATGAAGGACATCGTTCTGACTAATGGCTGCACACATTGTGATGTTGCCACGCTGTCATTGACGATGGCGTGGTGTCCTATGAGGTTTCTTCCCCTGCGTCTTGTTTTGGCTAGGTTAAAGTCGACCTCATCAACATAGACGAAATCATGATGTTCTGCAGAAGCATCTAGTTCCATAACTATCTGAAACAGACAAGACAAAACATTATTGTATGACAGTATGAATAGACATTGAGCAGTCATTACGTAGCACAATACACTGGAATACAGTACCAATGACAGGATAGTATAGCTTACTTGTACGTATTCATAGCGCAGTTGTTTCACTCTGTCAGAATTTTGCTCAAATGGTATTCTGTAGAGCTGCTTCATACGAATATGATGGCGTTTCAGGAGACAGTCAAGTCTGGATAAACTCACCCTATTTATGTTACTGAATGTTGTGTAGTCGGTGATGACGTGGTGATGCAGTTGTCGTAAACGTATGCTGTTGTTTGAAATGACCTTATTCACTATGTGTTGTTCCTGCTCTGCTGTGAACAGATGGTTTCTTCCTACATTGAAGGGTCGTCTAGCAATTCTGCAAAAACATGATGTGAATGGTTATGGTGCAAGATTTCTTTCATTATGAAATTAAATGTTACCGGAGTCAACACCTATGTGGGACGCTGGGCTGAAGAGAGTTGTAGTTGTCATTAAGCACATATTCAATCTAGTTTCAATCAGCACATAAACTTAGAAATTAACTACAATAATCCGTGGCGCCTGTTCTTTCTAGCTTGGACACATTTTACTCCTGCTACAGACCGCATAGACCACATGAGACAGGAATGTACACAACACAATGACCAGAGGGATAAAGACAGCTTGTGAAAGTCTGCCTTATCTACTCTGAAGAACTAGCACAATTGTTTTGTCAGAAATCTCTACAGCATACGTCAACAGGCTAGCCTAGCTAAATAGGATGACTAAAGACAGTACAGTATGGAGAGCACAGAGACAGCATCAGATGATCTGGCTGTCTGGCTGTGACTGCCTGAGCAGAGATGATGACTTCAAGGAATGAAAAATAATAAAATCATCAAATAGTAATATACACAAATGAAATATGTTATTATTTCATAGTCATTTTCTGTTACTCTATTGATGTCTAACCAGTGTAGACCTGACAGAGACAATTAAATATTTTCAATGTTTTGGTAATTTAATGTTCATTATTTTGGGCTTGAAATTTCCATTAAAAAGCTTTAAAATCATTTGAATTTCATTATTTCATAATGCATTTAATGTTTACAAATGTTTTTCAAAACCGAAATTGAAAATCGTGATAATTTCTTCAATAATCGAACTGAAACCGAACTGACCTCAAAAAGCACTAATCACAGGGCCTCCCGGGTAGCGCAGTGGTCTAGGGCACTCTGTCACAGCCGGCCGCAACCGGGAGCTCCGTGGGGCGACGCACAATTGGCCTAGCGTCGTCCAGGTTAGGGAGGGTTTGGCCGGTAGGGATATCCTTGTCTCATCGCGCACCAGCGACTCCTGTGGCGGGCCGCTAACCAAGGTCGTCAGGTGCACAGTGTTTCCTCCGACACATTCGTGCGGCTGGCATCCGGGTTGGATGCGCGCTGTGTTAAGAAGCAGTGCGGCTTGGTTGGGTTGTGTTAAGGAGAACGCATGGCTTTCGACCTTCGTCTCCCCGAGCCCGTACGGGAGTTGTAGCGATGAGACAAGATAGTAATTACTAACAATTGGATACCACGAAAAGGTGGTAAAATAAAAAATTTAAAAGCACTAATCGCAGAGGACTATTCACTCAATACAAACCATGAATCCTTCAGATAGCCATGGGCTTCCTCATTTGAAATATCTTTGTGTGTTACTTTGTGCATTTATTGCAGTAAGGCCAAATTCAACATTTGCATCAAGTAATTTATACACCTTTGTTTCTGATCCCCCCCAAGTGTCTTAAAATAGAGAATGAAATAGCTTGATTATGCATGTTATTACTATTTAAAGGTCCATTTTTATGTATAAGTATTACATTTCTGGCGAACAATTAAATAACTTAACAAAGAAACAAAAATAGATTCTTAGCAGAGGGCAATTTCTCAAGCAACAATTTAGCTAGGACTGTGGGAGTGGGGAAGGAAAAATCTAAATTTCTTGTTTTTGGCAGATGGGTTTGGAACTGTCTTTCTTATTGGTCTATTAACTAATTTATCGCATGAGGACATCACCAAGGAAGGCCAAAAACTCCATCCCACCTAAACAAGCAGACATTTCAGGTGTTTTTTTCAAACAGCCCTTACACTTAAAGGGGGTTATCATAACTTTAACAATTGCACAGTATTTTGGAAATGTATATAATACACTGGAAAATCATGTTTGTTATTGCACTGGCTCTTTAAAATAGTTATATGTGTTAGGGCAATCATTTTTTACCCAAACGGTCCCCAGAGAAAGAAAGCCATGCCTTGCCGGTCCCTGGCACAAAAAAAATGTTTTTTGATGACGTTAAATCAATGTGGAAAACTGATGCAAGAAGTCATCAATGTAAGGGAATTTTTTATTGATTTCACATTGAATTCACGTTAGTTGCTCTTTAACTTCTTGCCCTTTGTGTTGTCGTCTGTGCCCAATAAAGTTTGTACCATGTTTTGTACTGCTCCCATGTTGTGTTGCTACCATGTTGTGTTGCTACCATGTTGTTGTCATGTTATGTTGCTACCATGCTGTGTTGTTGTCTTAGGTCTCTTTTTATGTTGTGTTGACTCTCTTGTCGGGTGTGTGTTTGTTCTATATTTACATATATATACACTACCGTTCATGTCACGGTATTCGTTGGAAGCACACTCGGTCCAACGTGCAGCGTGATACGGTTTCCACATATTATTTAATTGAAACGCACAAAACAACAAAGAATGAACGAAACAAAAAACGACCCGTGACTACAGCGGTGCAACATTCACTAACTCAAATCAATATCCCACAAAACACAGGTGGGAAAAAAAGGCTTCCTAAATATGATCCCCAATTAGAGACAACGATAACCAGCTGCCTCTAATTGGGAACCATATCATGCACACCAACCTAGAAATATGAAAACTAGAATACCCCCCTAGTCACGCTCTGACCTTAACACCATAGAGAACCAAGGGCTCTCTATGGTCAGGGCGTGACAGTTCAAAAGTTTGGGGTCACTTAGAAATGTCTTTGTTTTTGAAAGAAAAGCACATTTTTGCCCATTAAAATAACATAAAATTGTTCAGAAATACAATGTAGACATTGGTAATGTTGTAAATGACTATTGTAGCTGGAAACGGCAGAATTTTTATGGAATATCTAAATAGGCGTACAGAGGCCCATTATCAGCAACCATCACTCCTGTGTTCGCTAATCCAAGTTTATCATTTTAAAACCCTTTTGCAATTATGTTAGCACAGCATGTCAATATTTGAAATGGTACAGGTGTCTTCTTCAATTTGAGCTAATAACCATATGTGTGAGGTGCAGTGGTAAAATACTACTTGAGTAAAAGTCTTAATGTATTTGGTGTTAAACTTAAGTATCAAAAGTAAATGTAATTGCAAAAATATACTTAAGTATCAAAAGTAAAAGCAAACCAGATGGCACCATTTTCATGTTTTTGTTTTACTTTACAGACAGCCAGGGGCACACTCCAACACTCAGACATCAAACACTTTTCAACCCGTATGATCTAATACATAATAAAAAAAACATACACATATTATGATATCGTAGTGAATTCATGACGTGAATGAACAAGCCTTTTTGTACTTCAGAATTTTCGCTCTTATATAGTTATAGTAGTTATAGTTACAGTCAGTTTTAAAAACATCTAACCAAAATATTTCAACTTCTTTATTACTTTACCCAAAACAGTTGACAAAAGTCAATAAAAAAAGGTCAGCCAAAGCAAATACCTGATAAAATTGTAATTATATTAATGCTGTAAGTACAGAAATGGTTTGTTCTCAAGGAAATTAATATCCAAATAGTCAGTGACAAGTGTATGGAGTTTGTGACAGGTATGTGAACTTACTACAGTATTATAGACACTATGTCCTGGGATTTCCTATGATCTTCTATGTAGAAGAACCCATAACATTCTATCGACGGTTGTGAGCATCATCGAGCAAAACGTGTATGTTCATGAGAGTCTCAGCTTTTCATAGATAGATTTTAATAGTTTGCAGCTCAAACCATTCTGACTCTACAGACGTTTTTGTAAGCTCAGCTACTAGCGTAGTCCCCATTAATTGTAAAAAGACCCAGCTACTAGCGTAGCCCCCCGTTAATCACACAGACTAACGGTAATAGACAAATCCATTGGTACTACCCTGAAGTCTGTAGCTCAAACACACAATGTTTGAAAGGGGTTAGAAGTCCAAAATGCAGGTGTTACGCTGAGATTTGTTGGGTCAAGTTAAATTACACAAGTTGTTTGTTCAGCTAGCTAGGTAGCTACAATGTATTCGGAAAGTATTCAGACCTGTTGACTTTTTCTACATTTTGTTACGTTACAGCCATATTCTAAAACTGATTCAATTGTTTTTCCCCCTCATCAATCTACTCACAATACCCCATAATGAAAAAGCAAAAAACGTTTTTTAGAAATTAAAATTTTTTAGAAACTGAAATATCACATTTAAGTAGTCAGACCCTTTACTCAGTACTATATTGAAACACCTTTGGCAGTGATTACAGCCTCAAGTCTTTTTGGGTATGACGCTACAAGCTTGTCACACCTGTACTGTGTTTGGGGAGTTTCTCCCATTCTCAATCTCTGTCAGGTTGGAATGGGAGCGTCGCTGCACAATTTTTTCAGGACTCTCCAAAAATGTTTTATAGGGTTCAAGTCCGGGCTCTGGCTGGGCCACTCAAGGACATCCAGAGATTTGTCCCGAAGTCACTCCTGCGCTGTCTTGGCTGTGTGTTTAAGGTCCTTGTCCTGTTGAAAGGTAAACCTTCACCCCAGTCTGAGGTCCTGCGTGCTCTGGAGCAGATTTTCAGCAAAGATCTCTTAGTACTTTCTTCCGTTCATCTGTCCCTTGAGCCCGACTAGTCTCCCAGTCACTGCCACTGAAAAACATCCGCACAGCATGATGCTGCCACCACCATGCTTCACCGTAGGTATGGTGCCTGGTTTCCTCCAGACGTGACGCTTGGCATTCAGGCCAAAGAGTTAAATCTTGGTTTTATCATACCAGAGAACCTTGTTTCTCATGGTCTAAGAGTCCTTTAGGTGGCTTTGGAAAACTCCAAGCAGGCTGTCATGTGCCTTTTACTGAGGAGGGGCTTCCGTCTGACCACTCTAGCATAAAGGCCTGATTGGTGGAGTGCTGCAGAGATGGTTGTCCTTTGCATAGAGTAATCAGAAGAATCTAACTGCTCTTCAAGAGGTATTACAAAAAAAATAGTTGTAAAATGTATTTGACATTCCCTTGAAAACAACATTCAGTTGTCAATGGCAGAGCTGGGAGTCTCCCTGCCCCCTAGGTGAATTGAACGTTCTGCACCTTACTGTGACGCTTATTGATAACAACCTATAAACCTCCAGAGATTCTATGTTCACACAGTGAGGATTCTGTGGAGAGAGAGATACCTCTGGAGAAAATAGCCTACAGCAGGGCCAGCCCTAGGCATAAACGACATAAGCGGTTGCTTAGAGGCCGATCAATGGATGCCTTAGCTTGAGTATTAGAATAATAGAATACACAAGGTGTAATTCGAAATGTAGGTATCGCTTGTTTAATCAGTCCCTGACAGTCACTCAACCCATGTCAGCTAACATTTTTTTAGCTTGGTAAGTTAGTCTAGCCAGCTATCTAAACTTAATAGTAATCATGGTTGAATTGTCCATGGGCTCTGACACATGAAATGTGTTATAAAATAGTTTATTTTACTGGGCAAGTCAGTTAAGAACAAATTCTTATTTTCAATGACGGCCTAGGAACAGTGGGTTAACTTCCTTGTTCAGGGGCAGAACGAAAAATTTGCTCCTTGTCAGCTTGGGTATGTGAACTTGCAACCTTTTGGTTCCTAGCCCAACACTCTAACCACTAGCCTATCCTGCCGCCACAAGTTGAAACTTCTCTCCGCCCCATAGCAAAAATATATATAATTCCAGCAAACTTGCTTTAAAATTGCAAATAAAACTGCAAATTGCAACTGCAATTTTAGGAAATGAATTCAGGCCACTTAAATGTTTGCCCGCAAGGTGGGGGGCCCAAAAGGCAAGGGCCGGCCCTGGCCCACTGTGTGGATTAAATGGGGATGTGATTTTAAAGAAGGCTGTTTGTTCTTTAAAGGCTATTCCCAGGCACAGAAGTAAAACACAATTGTGTCTCTGTCCATATGTCACATTCATTTAGCTGTGTCTGCACCACAACATACATCATGGATAGCCGCTATGGATTGGCCTATTCCAATAGTGTCTCTGTCCATATGTTACATTCATATAGCTGTGTCTGTACCACAACACACATCATGGATAGCCAGGTGATGTATTTTTGGATGAGGTTACCTTGTCACATGGGCAACAACAGCAACAACCACCGGAGGAAAGAAACCAGCTATTCTTCTATTTGTCCTTTTAGAGGCCATGTTTATTGTGTCATTGTGGTGTGGCGGGAATTGGTGGGCAGCTTACAGAGACCAGAGAGAAGGTATCAACCAGGCAACAACACTGTCTAACAAACATGCTTTATTTTACACAAGAGGGTGGAAGAAGTGTTTTTCTCACAATCTAATGGCAATAATAAAGTTGACAACTGACTGTTTAGAAGGAAGATGAAAACAATGGTATTATCACAATCAAAAGCAAAGGGAATGCATTTCAAATAGCCATTTGTGACATATTCTAGTTCATGGAGTGGGCCGCCACCTTGTGGCTTGGATGTCAAAATAATCAACAGTTGGACTAGGCCTACTAGTCTAGTAACCACTGCCCAGTAACCACTTCCCAGTAACCACTGTCCTGTAACCACTGCCCTGTAACCACTGCCCTGTAACCACTGCCCTGTAACCACTGCCCAGTAACCACTGCCCAGTAACCACTGCCCTGTAAACACTGCCCTGTAAACACTGCCCAGTAACCACTGCCCTGTAAACACTGCCCTGTAAACACTGCCCAGTAAACACTGCCCTGTAAACACTGCCCAGTAACCACTGCCCTGTAAACACTGCCCTGTAAACACTGCCCTGTAAACACTGCCCTGTAAACACTGCCCTGTAACCACTGCCCTGTAAACACTGCCCTATAACCACTGCCCTGTAACCACTGCCCAGTAACCACTGCCCTGTAAACACTGCCCAGTAACCACTGCCCTGTAACCACTGCCCTGTAAACACTGCCCTGTAAACACTGCCCTGTAAACACTGCCCTGTGACAACTGCCCTGTGACCACTGCCCTGTCAACACTGCCCTGTAACCACTGCCCAGTAACCACTGCCCAGTAACCACTGCCCAGTAACCACTGCCCTGTAAACACTGCCCAGTAACCACTGCCCAGTAACCACTGCCCTGTAAACACTGCCCAGTAACCACTGCCCTACCACCAGGTGTCTCCTCATACCTACTTTTTTAGATCTTATTAAGAAAGATAATCTGTGTGTGCAGATGCAATACTAGGCTATTGACACATTGGGAGTCTCTATTTCATCATAGGCTATAAATGTTCTGTGGAGAGGCGTGAATAGATAATTTATTTACAATGGTCTACTTCTATTCTTGATGACCCAATTGCATATAAATGTTCAATCCATGGAGCGGGGAAAAGACACTTTGAATACCTTCGAGGTCACCACGGTCAAATGCAGCTTCGACATGGAACGCACGACTGGCGCAAAGACCTTGAAAATAGACTTTGCAAATACTTTTCCTGGCAGTGCAGTAATTTATGTGCAAGCTTGACTTGTTCGAATCAGACATCTTTGTAGTGTCAATTAGAAAGTGGTGCACACATCCCCCTTCCCTTAGAAGCAATACATTGTATTTGTTATCTTTGTAGAGTTAACAAGACAAAAAGATCCTTGTATTATTCTATTTACAGTGACACTCAACCCTGTTGGTATTAATCAAAATGGTGTTTGTGTGTGTTTGAGAGAGAAGAGAGAGAGAGAGAGAGAGAGAGAGAGAAGGCAGTCACTATCCAGGGACTAATTGCTCTGCATGAACAGCTCTAGAAGCCTAGTATTGTGAGATCCAACTCCGACTTAAATATTTCAGAATTGACCAAAAGCAGAGATTGCAGGGTAATTCAAAACCACTAGAAACGGAATATAGGCAACATTTTCAAAGAGCTATCAACTTTTATCCCACTGGATGTAGGCTACCTGGGGACAATGTAGAGCGCGTTTTTTTTGTCAGTGTGGGTTGGAACAGGTGAATTGCAAGTAGCGACAATATCAAGGACCACCAAGAACAACAAAAATTTACAACAGTCAGACATCTGAAGGTAAGGTCCTCAACAGATTAATTTAATTTGTGAAGAGATGAAGGTACAGTTAAGTGTTTAGTAACACAATCAATACGCACGGTCTAATAGCGACACTCAAAAGCCAGTAGGGACTGTACAACTTTCGTGGGTTTTTGTAAATTGTTCCAAAAAATATTTAACAGTTAGTTAAAAGCCTATAGTTGAGCTTCATGTATCTGTTGTGAAGAGATTTTGCGATTCAAACTTTGGTGAAGCAAAGATTTTGCGATTCAAATTTTGGTGAAGCAATACAACGTACGTCATGTTATATAAAGGTTAAATTCATTTTTTGTGTCCAAAATATGACATATTAACACTATATAGCCCAGTGTTTCTTAATCCTGAGGGTATCCATTTTTACAAAACAACTACCACACCTGATTCAAATCATTAAAGCCCGATGACGAGTTTATCCTTCAAATCAAATCAAATAAAATGTGTATTGATCACATGCCGAATACACCAGGTGTAGACTTTACAGTGAAATGCTTACTTACGAGCACATTCCCAGCAGTGCAGAGTTAAAATGTAAAACAAATATTTCCTCAATTAAATTAAAGGAAATCGTAAGACAATTAAAAACAATAGTGAGGCTATATACAAGAAGTACCAGTACTGAGTCAACGTGCAGGTGTGCTAGGTAATTGAGGTAATAGAGTATGTACATGTGGGTAGAAACAAAAATATGCACCCCTTTGGTTCCCCAGGAACCACTGCTTATGTACACTTACATATTACAGTTTTTTTACAATCACTTTGGCACTAATTTCAGGAACCTTGATGTCATTTTTCAAAACTCTAGTCACAAAACTCACAACCAATGATCAAAATGCTAATTTGATGCCATCAACTCTACAGACCTGATTTAGCTCATCAAAGAAGGTTACATTCGAACAGCGAATCATGTGGCTGCCTGCAACTCAATACATAGAGTATATAGAGTAGAGAGCTTTAGATGTTGTTCGACCAAACATTAAAACGGGCAAGATGAGTAATCTAAGCCAGTTTGACCGTGGTACGATTGTTGATGCCACACATGGTGATTCCAGCATCTCAGAAACAGCTGCCCTCCTGGGATTTTTACGCACTACAGTCTCTAGAGTTTACAGAGAATGGTGCGATAAACAAAACACATTCAGTGAGCGGCATTTCTATGGGAAAAAACACAGAGGAGAATGTCCAGACTCATTCAAGCTAACAGAAAGGCCACAAATGCTCAAATAACAGCTGTTTAAAACAGTGGTGTGCAGAAGGGCATCTCTTAACGTACAAGACCATGAATAATTCAGGCTGTTGTGGAGGCAAAAGGGGGTCCTACCCAGTACTCGATAGGTGTACCTAATAAAATGGCTAGTGAGTGTACAATAATGTCAAATCTGGAAAAGTGGTACAGGGGACCATAGAAACAGTGTCTGATAAAGAATGAGGATGAAATATTACATCCCCATAGATAATATAGTAAAATTGGTTAATGTTCCATGGTAATTGGTGTCAATGGATCTCGTTATCCTGAAACTTTCATGATCTAAACATGGAATATTGTTTGTCAGTTTCCATAAAACTATGCATTAAGAGTAATACAACAGTACCTTATCATTTTGAGCAGTTGTATCAATTGATGGTTAGATCATTGTAATGAAATTAATAGACAGTCATCTCAGATGTAATGTGTGAATTGCATTTTGAAATGGTAATACTTTGATGTGTCATTTTGAACAGGTGATTTTAGTTCAATGAACAAATGATATTAGCTTTATGTAAATTGTATCCAAGCAATTGGAAAAAGTGTTAGAGTTTTGACAAATTACATCAAGGTTCCAAAATTAGTGCCAAAGTGATTGTAAAAAACTGTAAATAGATTTGCATTTTAATGAGGGAAATAAGTATTTGACCCCCTCTCAATCAGAAAGACTTCTGGCTCCCAGGTGTCCTTTATACTGGTAACGAGCTGAGATTAGGAGCACACTCATAAACGGAGTGCTCCTAATCTCAGCTTGTTACCTGTATAAAAGACACCTGTCCACAAAAGCAATCAATCAATCAGATTCCAAACTCTCCACCATGGCCAAGACCAAAGAGCTCTCCAAGGATGTCAGGGACAAGATTGTAGACCTACACAAGGCTGGAATTGGCTACAAGACCATCGCCAAGCAGCTTGGTGAGAAGGTGACAACAGTTGGTGTGATTATTTGCAAATGGAAGAAACACAAAAGAACTGTCAATCTCCCTCGGCCTGGGGCTCCATGCAAGATCTCACCTCGTGCCTCCCGGGTGGCGCAGTGGTTAAGGGCGCTGTACTGCAGCGCCAGCTGTGCCATCAGAGTCCCTGGGTTCGTGCCCAGGCTCTGTCGTAACCGGCCGCGACCGGGAGGTCCGTGGGGCCTAGCGTCGTCCGGGTTAGGGAGGGCTTGGTCGGTAGGGATGTCCTTGTCTCATCGCGCACCAGCAACTCCTGTGGCGGGCTGGGCGCAGTGCGTGCTAACCAAGGTTGCCAGGTGCACGGTGTATCCTCCGACACATTGGTGCGGCTGGCTTCCGGGTTGGATGCGCGCTGTGTTAAGAAGCAGTGCGGCTGGTTGGGTTGTGTATCGGAGGACGCATGACTTTCAACCTTCGTCTCTCCCGAGCCCGTACGGGAGTTGTAGCGATGAGACAAGATAGTAGCTACTACAACAATTGGATACCACGAAATTGGGGAGAAAAAGGGGTAAAATAAAATAAAAAAATAAATAAATAAAGATCTCACCTCGTGGAGTTGCAATGATCATAAGAACGGTGAGGAATCAGCCCAGAACTACACGGGAGGATCTTGTCAATGATCTCAAGGCAGCTGGGACCATAGTCACCAAGAAAACAATTGGTAACACACTACGCCGTGAAGGACTGAAATCCTGCAGCGCCCACAAGGTCCCCCTGCTCAAGAAAGCACATATACAGTACATGCCCGTCTGAAGTTTGCCAATGAACATCTGAATGATTCAGAGGACAACTGGGTGAAAGTGTTGTGGTCAGATGAGACCAAAATGGAGCTCTTTGGCATCAACTCAACTCGCTGTGTTTGGAGGAGGAGGAATACTGCCTATGACCCCAAGAACACCATCCCCACCATCAAACATGGAGGTGGAAACATTATGCTTTGGGGGTGTTTTTCTGCTAAGGGGACAGGACAACTTCTCCGCATCAAGGGATGATGGACGGGGCCATGTACCATCAAATCTTGGGTGAGAACCTCCTTCCCTCAGCCAGGGCATTGAAAATGGGTCGTGGATGGGTATTCCAGCATGACAATGACCCAAAACACACGGCCAAGGCAACAAAGAAGTGGCTCAAGAAGAAGCACATTAAGGTCCTGGAGTGGCCTAGCCAGTCTCCAGACCTTAATCCCATAGAAAATCTGTGAAGGGAGCTGAAGGTTCGAGATGCCAAACGTCAGCCTCGAAACCTTAATGACTTGGAGAAGATCTGCAAAGAGGAGTGGGACAAAATCCCTCCTGAGATGTCTGCAAACCTGGTGGCCAACTACAAGAAACGTCTGACCTCTGTGATTGCCAACAAGGGTTTTGCCACCAAGTACTAAGTCATGTTTTGCAGAGGGGTCAAATACTTATTTCCCTCATTAAAATGCAAATCAATTTATAACGTTTTTGACATGTGTTTTTCTTGATTTTGTTGTTGTTATTCTGTCTCTCGCTGTTCAAATTAACCTACCATTAAAATTATAGACAGAATTTCTTTGTCAGTGGGCAAACGTACAAAATCAGCAGGGGATCAAATACTTTTTTCCCTCACTGTATGTCATTGTGTGGGATAATGTCAGGTTCCACCATGCTCAAATGGTGCAAGCATGGTTTCAGGCCCAACCACAATTTACCACCCTGTACTTACCCCCATACACTCCTTTCCTTAAACCGATTGAGGAATTTTTCTCCACATGTAGGTGGACGGTATATGATAGGCGCCCACATGAACAAGCCACCCTTCTCCAGGCCATGGATGACGCATGCAATGACATCACGGCAGACCAGTGTCAGGCCTGGATTCGCCATGCCCGAAGATTCTTCCCAAGATGTTTGGCTAATGAAAATATCCATTGTGATGTGGATGAGAACCTGTGGCCAAATCCACAAGACAGGGTTGATGGAAATATAGAAGTACAGTAATCAATCTTTTGTTTTGCTTTTTACCATAAGCCAGGTGAGGAACACTGCAGTGATGTTTTACAGTAAGCCAGGTGAGGAACACTGCAGTGATGTTTTACAGTAAGCCAGGTGAGGAACACTGCAGTGATGTTTTACAGTAAGTCAGGTGAGGAACACTGCAGTGATGTTTTACAGTGATCCAGGTGAGGAACACAGCAGTGATGTTTTACAGTAAGCCAGGTGAGGAACACTGCAGTGATGTTTTACAGTGAGCCAGGTGAGGAACACTGCAGTGATGTTTTACAGTAAGCCAGGTGAGGAACACTGCAGTGATGTTTTACAGTAAGCCAGGTGAGGAACACTGCAGTTGACCTTTAACTGTTTTTTCTTTTTTTGTAGCTAATTATTTTTGCTTTGATTCAAAGAAACATATGTTGTGATTTTATTGTATTTCATCAATAAATTTCATATTTTGTTTAATGATTCCACTGTGTCTGTAGTATTCTCTCTACTAGTCCTTTTACAGTGATGTATTTACGTGTAGTAGCATAATGAAACATGTATCACATATTTTGTACTACAATATTTAATGATTGGACGAACAACTACACAGTGAAACTATAGGTATCTTGTGTGTGGGAGATCTAAATGAATGTTCCTATGGTATTTCATGATAAATTAGTTATTTGAAACAATGATTCTGCAAGTGCAAGATTTCTTTAAAGATATGAATGCACAATGCAATGTTTTGAACATTGGACTGACTGTTACAAGTGATGACTGTTTTGAGTTTTGTGTCTAGAGTTTTGAAAAATGCCCACAAGGTTGTGAAATTAGTGCCAAAGTGATTGTTAAAAACTGTAATCAATACATTTTCAGATGAACACAGCATTGACTGTCGCTTTTGTTGCACGCACAGTACACACCTGAGCAGGTGAGCCCTTTTTTCTGCAACATTATATTCCTGCCTTCTCTGTAATTTCATTGGTTTGAAAGAGTGATATTCTGGAGTGATTTGTCAGAGCTACTGCCTGTCAAGTCTTCAGCGAGGTTTTGAGATTTGTATTGTCAATGGATTGAGAATAATACCTGTAAAAGGAAAAACAATATTTCAAATAAAATTGCATTGGTCACATGCGCCGAATACAACTGGTGTTGACTTTACCGTGAAATGTTTGCTGAGGAGCCCTTCCCAACGAGGCAGAGTTTAATAATACAAATAAAATAAAAGAATGGAGCTATATAGAGGGAGTACCAGTACCAGATCAATGTGGAGCTATATAGAGGGAGTACCAGTATCAACCAATGTGGAGCTATATAGAGGGAGTACCAGTATCAACCAATGAGTGAAACTGATACATGGCAACAACAAAAAAATACAAATGAAACATTCTTCATGGTATTCAGTTTAAGGTTGAATGACCTCAGTTGGTGATTGAAAGAGTTAACGACAGAAGCGGAATGGTTAACATATCCATGCTTTTTCTTGGTTTTAAGGTTGGGAACAGAGACCAGGTTTGTGTGTGTGAGAGTGAGAGTGAAACAGAGGGAGAGTGCGAGTTTGTGTAAGTGAGAGTATGAGTGAGACAGTGAGAGTGCATGTGAGTGTGAGCGTGAGTTTGTGTGAGCGTGAGTGTGTGTGTGAGTTGTGAGTGTGTATGTGTGTGAGAGAGAGTGAGTGTGTGAGTGAGTGAGAGTGCGTGTGTGAGTGTGTGTGGCACTAGCATGTGCACGTGTTTGTATGTGTGAGATCAAGAGGTTCAAAACAATTGTCTTTCACTTCCCTCCACAAACAATTGACGGATGTTGTGCTACTTACTCCCTAGTCCCCAACATTAGCTTTGTTACATTATTGGCAGAATTGCGGCCAGAAAAGGTTATTAGATGAGGGTTATTGAATTAATGCACCTGGAAAGTATTTATCTTATGGCTAAGCACTGGCTCCATGGCAGGAAACTAAACAGCATCCGCCACCACAACAACTCCATCTATTTGGTTATAAGATGGCTGTCGTCAACTCAGTATTACGTAATCTGACAGAGACAAACAGCATGGCACAACACTAAAAGACGTCTGGAACTACTGTAGGGATGCTTAATAAAACCATTTGGCAGTTGTTTAGATGGGTTTGACAAACTCTTCACGAGGAGAAGTCTTGGTATAAAAATAGAAAACCTCGAAAGGCTCATGGCACCTCATCTCAAGTTCAACTTATAGTACGAGCAGCACATACAATATGTGAGTGTGTTTCCTGTACTATGCTATCCAATGAGTGTGACTCAACAAGAGTGTCTCAACTGACATTCCTAAGTGTTATCACTGGGGCGGCAGGTAGCCCTAGTGGTTAAGAGTGTTGGGCCATTAAGCAAAAGTTTACTGGTTTCTCCTAGGTGAAAAATATGTTTATGTGTACCTTGAGCAAGGCACTTAACCCTAATTTATCCTGTAAGTCACTCAATGATTCTTAGAAGGGATCAATGCCAGCTTCAGCAATACCTCCACTTGTGTTTTTTGTGTTGCTGGCTTATTCTTACCTCCTGAGGATTTCTCAGAAAACACTGAAATCTAGCCATTAATCTCTCCATCAGTTGCTTGTGTGATGTGGGTAAACACCACTACATCCTGATTACAGTATGTTTTATTTGTTTGCTCCTGACTTAGCTGGTTGGGTGTATCGAGAGTGACTCTTTTGAAGAGATGACAAAGTCACTAGTTTCTCACTTCTCATCCTCTTAAAAAACTTTCTCCCTCTTCTCTTTCTGTGTGAACAGGTTCTGCTGAATTCCATGGATCGGACACTCAAGAGGCTTCATCTCCTTCTGCTCCCGACCGCTGTCACTTTCTGGTCTCTCCCCTTCTCTATGGCCACCAGCGTGGCCCCAGGGGGATGTGGCTCCAATGTAGGCTCCCTGTACTATAGCCTGTGTGACCTCAGTGCCGTATGGGGCATTGTACTGGAGTCATTCGCGGCGGCTGGCGTGGTGGGTTCCATCATCCTCCTCATCGTCCTCCTGGCCAGCCTACCCTTCATCACAGACAAGAACAAGAGGAGCTCCGTGGGGCTCCATGCCTGCTTCCTGATCTGTACCCTGGGCCTCTTCTGCCTCACTTTCTCCTTCATCGTAGGGAAGGACTTCGCCACATGTGCCTCGCGGCGCTTCCTCTTCGGGGTGCTGTTCGCTGGGTGCTTCACGTGTCTTCTCATGCAGTGTGTGAGGCTGAACCTCCTGGCCCGCAGGGGGGATCAGGGGCCCCGGGCCTGGGTTCTGTGTCTGGGAGCCCTGGGGCTCTGGCTGGTGGAGGTGGTCATCAACACAGAGTGGCTGATCATTACCATTGTTCGCTACCCACTGTCACCGCTCAACGTTACTGGGACAGCACTAGGCACGGCCGACGACGTGCCATGTAACATCGCCAACCAGGACTTTGTAATGGCGCTGATCTACGTACTGAATCTTCTCCTAGCTGTCGTAGTGGCATCCTTACCCTCCCTGTGCGGGAAACACAAGCAGAGACGCCAGGAGGGAGCAATACTCCTCGTCACGGGTCTCCTCTCTGTGTTCATCTGGGTGGCCTGGATCACCATGTACGTCTGGGGGAACCTGACGACCGGTGGACCCAGCTGGGATGACCCTACCCTGGCCATCGCCCTGGTCAGCAACGCCTGGGTGTTCCTGGTCCTCTACACCATCCCAGAGATCTGCTCTCTGACTCAGGAGGACGGGGGGGCGCCGGGGTTCAGAGAGGACCTGTACCCCAGTATAGGGGTGGGCTACGAGACCATCCTGAAGGATCAAGGAGCCAAGAATATGTTTATGGAGAACAAGGCTTTCTCTATGGATGAAAACTCAGGTATGTAGACATACAGTCATGCATGCACACACAGGCGAGCGCAAACACACACATTCACAAACACACACTGACACTTGTTGACCCACTAATTACCTGGCTTCACTAATTAGTACACCTCACTAGACGACAGGATGTTTTGTCCTCTTGCTGGCAAATCACATACAGTGGATGATTCTAACACACCTAGCAAACATTAGAGCGGGAAGTTCATTAAGAGGGCCACTGAAGCTTGCATCAGTACAGTCCGATACATGAATAAGGGAACGTTGTTGTCTGCATGGAGTGATCTTCACACACTGTGGAAATGGCATCGAAACGGTAATGAATTTCACATCCAGTTTACGTTCTCCAAACTCTTCAGAATTTGATATGCTGATGGTTTTAATCCTGTTGGTGACCCGTATCTGATCTAGTAGGATGCAGCCGGGCCAAACAGGACACTGTGTCCCTCCTCCTCCCACTCTATCTCTTTGATGCTGCTCTACCTGCCCTCAACATGCCCTAGCCTCATCTCATCACCACAAGGTTTGCGTTCCAAATGGCACCCTGTTTCCTATGTAGTGCATGCACTTCTTTTGACCAGGGCACATAGGTCTAAGGTCAAACGTAGTGCACTATATAGGGAATAGGGTGCCCTTTGGGACGCATACTATGGCTTAGGTTAAAGTGGGAGGGATAATAGCACATGGTAATGTGGATGGCGGATGGCGCCTTTTGAGTTAGCAGCTCTGTCCTGACAGAGATTAGCTTACTATATGTCCTGGTCTGCTGAGAGATCAGCTGGCACCACGCCCTATCAAGACAATATTAGAAGATAGAGGGACACCATTTTTACCGACTGGAATATCATGTTTGAATAAATTAAACTAAATAACATTTGGCCTAGCCCATCAAACTAATAATGAGAAGAGAACGGAGAATGTTGGGAGAAAAATAAGCCTTCCATATTTGCCGATTATATTAAATAGTAAAAGGGAATGTTTGTTTTAAAAGAAATGAACATTTTCTGGTAGAGACTGAGAATGAAGGATGATGAGAGAGAGCTATGAAAACATTAAATAGTCAGTCACTGTCTATGTTTAGCCAGAAGACTTATTTAAAAGTTAAGCTACCGAGTCGCCTCTCCCACACACACGTTCCATTACCACCGATCTACCAGGTGATTCAATGGGAGTTTGTAATTACTCAAACGTTAGTACATGTCTAGAATAGAACAGTGACCTAACCAGTGTCCCATGCATACATAAATGTTGACACAACACACTCCTCAGCTCTGATTCAGTCCCAATATCAATGCTTGTGTTTGCGTTACTGTGCCGTCTCCATAGATACCTAGTCAGTTGCACAACAGAATGAATTCAACTGAAATGTGTCTTCCGCATTTAACCCAACCCCTCTGAATCAGAACATCTGAACGTTCTGTACATTTTCATTCTCTTGAACAGGCCCCAGGTGTAGATAATCAAGTCAAACCAATCAAACAATGATATTGTGTACAGATAAGTATAAATAAGTTGTGACACTGTACTGCACAGCAAATTCTCCAGTGTTACTTAAAAAATATATCATTTTTAAGGCTTTACACTAAGCAGTGTTAAATCAAGTGGATCCATATAGACACCGGAACAGTGTTAAATTAACACACTGCTTAGTGTAAAGCCTTATTCAAATATTGCCCTGAGTGCCTTGTATTTGTTAAGGACAGAGAAATGGTTGTTGCATTCATCCATTTTCTGTCCGATGGACTTCACCAACTCAGATCCTAAGCCATCATAAAATTGTTTTGTTTCTAATGTTAACGAAAAACCATGCTTATTTCATAAGGCCTTATTTGTTTTAGCCTAATACAGGGGCTTGAAACTCATGCACATCACTTTGAACCAAAACCACGCCCATCGTTATCAAATTTCCTAGCTATGTTGCTGGTTTATTTTTTAGAATTGTTTGTTTCAATATCTATGTTTGTGCATGTACATATATTAATTAATTAATGTATCTGATGCTACTCATATAAATTGCAAACAGTTTCTGAACTAAGGCAATATGTTACTTGGACTTATTGCACCCATTTACTGAAATGGTTGTTCCAGTTTAGATGCTTTAGGTAGTCTCATAGTTTAGTCTTCCCAACTCTGGCAGTCATTCTGAATACAGGTTGGAGATATTAAAAAATCCAATAGGTGGATGTCCCCACACTGGCTGGATTACAATAGGAATTACACATCACTTTATGGCCTGTTAACCATGACTTCCAGGCTGTTGTATTGCTCTCTAATATATATATATATTTTAGATTTGTTCTTAAAGGGGTACAAACACTACCCAGTAAAGTTATCCTTTGTACCTTTAGTTATGAGTGCATAATTGGCATGTGAGAGGGCTCACAAAATTATGTTTGAAGGATTTTGGATATCCTGCGTCCATATCCAGAAAACTTCCAAAGAAGACTTGTGGAAAATCTTGGAATTTTGCAGAGTTGTGGAATTCTAACTGCAAGTCATACAGTATTATACTGGAATCCAGCAGGAGTTAAACTACCCAACAGTTAGAATTGTTATTCACCTACAGCCTGCGTTCAGAATGAGCACCATGATTAGAAACATTGGGTAGAGACTACCTAAGCCAACTCAACTGGAGCAAACACTTCAGTAACGGTTACAGAAAATCAAACTGAATGGATTTGTTTAGAAAAAATGTATGTTATGTATCTCCGTGTAGCATAAGATTAATCAATGTGAATACAAAAACATAGCTATTGAAACAAACAATTCTAAAAATCAACCTGCAATAGAGCCTGCTGGAAAATATAATATAATGATGGGCAAAGTTATGTGTATGAGTTTCAGACCCCTTTATTACGGTGAAAGTAGGCTCTCAAAAGGCCTGATGAAATACGTATGGTATTGGGTTCAATAAAGTTTTTTTAATGATAACATACTCACTTAGGGTCTCACATTGTGAAGTCTATAGGACTGAAACTGTACTGTATGAGTAAAACAACCATGTCTCTGTCACTAACAAATCAGTCATGGATGGTAACGGTACCATTTTCTCAAAAGGCACTCTGTCAAATATTTATTACTTTTCCGGTGTCTATATGGGTCAACAAACTCCACACTTTGTGTTTACTCAACCCGGTCAGTGTTTATTATTATTATTAATTACATTTTTTAACACAAAAATGTGTCTTATAAGTCCATGTCCCAGGTAATTTGTTGTGTAGATCCATGTATATTCCTCAATGCTAAATGGAAAGATAAGTGCTATGTAATTCCCTGGTTCATTCTGTGCTTATCTTTTCCATTCATTTGGGAATGAGGGATGTACCTGAACCTACATACTGTAACTGATGGCATTGGACAGAATAAGGAAATGATGTTTGTTTCAGCATCACTGGAAGAACGTTCAGACCTGACTGTTGCTCAACAAAACATTTGATACGCTGATGTTCATCAAATACAATCACCATCTTAAATGATTAACCAAGATCTAAAATGACTGTTAAAGAACCATAGGCTATGACAATGATGTAAACATTAATGTAATTCACGATGTAAAGAAATCCTGAAAAATAAATGTTAACCAATAAAACAAAATCAGTTTATTACTTTCCATTATTTATTTCCATTATTTTGATTGATAAATACCATGTGTTAATGATAATATATTTAGACTAGTTAAACTACCTGTTCTAGTTTTTGGTTCTTCATCAAATATATAGCAGCCAATGAGTCATTGTTGGTTGTTTTCAAATAACTTGCATATATTCAAATATCTTCAAGTATTATTTGGTTTTCTGAGACCTGTATTTGAATATCAAAGGAAATAGTTGCCTTTAGTTGATTCTCTATGTTCGACTACCTCGAGTATTTCGAAAGTTGGAATTTTCAAATAAGCTACAGAATACAACTATTTCCTGCACAGGTCTGATTTACACTACCATTGTTTATAGAGGAGGCACAGTTGAATGGACAATTGCGATAATATAGTTATGGGCCAATTCAGACTTAGGAAATCATTACATTTTTTACGTGTTTTGATTTAAGCACTTCACAGTATTTGGTATTCAGACTTACCTTATGCAAGTGCGTAACGAGCTCTTTGTGTCTGGCTCCCTTATGCGCACTGAATAAATTTAGTTCAACCGCCAAAAATCCTCCCACTTGTTGGCCAACAGATTTTGTCATGGAATTTTCAGTACCTTTATCTAAAGCTATCCCTTTAAATACGGTGTACCTTTTTAATTGTAATATTCTCGACAGACTCACTAGAATATATTCAGAGAACAGGGATCAATAAAGAAAGCCATCAAAATATGCATATTAATCTCCATTTAGTTGATCAAAAATATTCTGATATCAGAAAAGTATTGCGACCCCACCATGTAAAAAAAAAAGGTACTGTAATCAATAGTCAGTGTTTATTTTTTGATTTGTGGCTATGACAATTACAGTATAACAACAGACAAGGAGCGTAGCGACACGAACAGTTACGTCTTACAGATTGAGTTTGATAGCTCAGCTGCATCTGAGTCCAAATATAAATCTAATGACCGTGACAGCTTTAGTTTCCCACTGAAAACCAAACTGCACCCTTAGTATTTGTTTCATTGTCAATATTACAGATATACAAGGAGGATAGCGATACTGACGTCTTATAAATTGAGCTTGATAGCTTAGTCTGAGTCTGAGTATAAACCTGTTTCTCCAGTGACCCCATTCTCAGATAAGGCGACCCCTCCCATGTTGGGGAAACGCTGATTTAGAGTTAGGAGAGTATTTATGAATCTACCTACTTCATAAAAATAACAGATCATCCTGAAAGTTGCCATATTCAGTTCAATCCATGAAATATTGGAAGGGGAGAAAAATTTACAATAGTGGTTGAACAATAGTCATATAAATCGACCTTAATCCTCACTGATGATGGAACTGTGATAACAACGGTCCAGTCGTCATGAACCGTGCTCCAGGCTTCAGGTTTAAACGGTCATATTTTGTCTGCATTGCATAATGATTCAAATAGGCTACATGTCCCTTGTAACTTGTAATTCAATATTATTCATTATTGCTAGCGACCCTCAGCAACAACCACATGGACGTGACAGCGTTTACAGAGGAAACAAATAAAAATGGTCTAAATCAAACAATGTAATGAAATGTAGGGTAAGCCTACCAACTGAAAGGAACTAACACTAAATTGGCAGTTAAATATGTGTGCTTGTTACTTACGGTCGCTACCGATATTGGCTTATAACATTGAACATAATAGGAAATTGTAGGAAACAGGAAAAGTCGGGGAATATAATTAAATATTCTAGAGTGCACAAAGGTTAAATTTGGCACAACTGTCATTCTGCTCGGATCTGTTTTTCTACTTGGAACTGAAAAGTTAGCTAGACCTTATTCATGGTTTCCTCGTGCGTAAGGGTGGTTGAAATATGAGGGAATTAAGTCAAGGTCTAATTATGGTGCACATCTGTAGTCACACATCTGCCACTCCTCCATTTATGTGATCTCCACCCTAAACGAATACATGGCTGGCACATTAATTTCCCCATGCTTACATTGTCAGAATAGGCACAGAGAGAAAATTGCATAAAACGGGAATTAAGTTCCATTGAAGCGCACATAACTTGGGTCTGAATTCCACCCTTATAGCCTAAATCAGTGGTTTATGATCTTGTCATGGTGGTTAAAACCATGACTGGTTGCTTGGGAACACTGAATACCTAGAGCCCTCAAACTCAACTCTGGACTTCAAAAGCTAGTTCCAACTAGTTTTTCATTGTGCTCCTCTACGGATCAGGTTGGCACAATTAATTATCACGTAGAACAAAAAAACAGCAGCCAACAGCCCTTGTAGGTTAAGAGTTGAATACCCCTGACCTAGAGAAGGACAACATTTCAAAGCTGAATATCTGACTAAGTTGGATTGATTGAGATTAGAAGTTGAATATGTATTTATATAAAGAAAGTATCCATTGTCCCTACGTATATTATTCAGATGTTGTCTGTTTTCTTGTTGTACCTTTCAGGTCCGAAGGTTGTGTCCCCATACAGTGGCTACAGTGGTCAGCTCCGCAGTTCTGTCTACCAGCCCACAGAGCTAGCTATCATTAGCAAGGGAATGGGGAATGTGAGTACTGGCCATCAGTTGTTTGTCCATATGCGCTCGCTCGCATGCACACACACACACACACACACACACACACACACACACACACACACACACACACACACACACACACACACACACACACACACACACACACACACACACACACACATCCTCAGATTGTTGTTTTTTGTTTTTCAATTATCTCTTAAAAAGAAAGAGGACCCATATTAATATCCCTTTGTTTAAATATTATTCCCTTCTCTTTTGTCTGGATGCTGATGTGCATGTTGTGGCCCATGTGTATCGCTGACTGCAGCAGGAAATGTCCTATGAGTCTCGCATCCCCCGAGCCTCCATCAACAACAGCTCCCCGGCCCACAGCGGGGGCAGTACCCTGTCAGTATGCACCGACGAGGCCGCAGACACACAGACACAACAGGGCCACAGTGTAGGTGGAGAGAGACAGCCCATGTCCTCTTGTGTGCGTCCCAAATGGCACAGTATTCATTTTATGTTACACTACTTTTGACCAGAGCCCGGTCAAAAGTAGTGCACTAAATAGGGAATAGGGTGCGATTTGAGACGAACACCTGCTGTACTCGGACACATTCTCCTCACCTTTCTCTAGCCTCTGTCTGCACACAGCACAAGCAATCCTCTCAACTCTGTCGTATAGCTGTATCCATAGCAACTTGTTCTACCTACGGGTTCCTCCTGATGAATTCTCTCTTTGTCTATGTTTCACCTTGACGAGCATGTGTATTCTCTTCCTGCTCTTGTACACGCTTATTGGATGGTGTTTAGTTCTACATTCATATCGGATGGTTTTTAGTTCTACATTCCCATTGGATGGTTTTTAGTTCTACATTCCCAGGGAATATATCGTTTTTGTCTTTTTCTCTTATTGAGATGTTCCTGTTTTGGACCTGTCTTATCTTTCACTTCATTTGTCCTGTGGGTTTCTTACTTCTTTCTGGTGTTATGGACAGTCCTCTTATCAATTCAATCTTTTTTCACACGCACATTGCATTAGGACTATCATTACACTACGCATATTTATGACATTAGCCTCATGTGCAATTCCACGATAACAGAATTACGGTGAGACTCAGATTTGACACTTCCTTGTTGAAGTTAGACCTTCTGCATGGAGGTGTATGGTTTGTTAACCTTTTGAAATCAATGGTTTAAGTTTGGCATACATTTTAAAGTGACAAATCCCAGCGTAATTCCGTTACCATGGAATTGCCCCAAACCAGTTTTTAACAATATCATCTCTCTTTTTTTCAGGGTAATGGACTGCACAAGAAATCCCAGTGGTGAACACAGACTTTACGTTACACCTCTCTCCTCAAGACATTTTTGTTCATCCATTTTATTCAAATCTGTTGACTCTATTTTGCTGTTTTCCATTGGATTCTTAATATGAGCTGGCTCTAAAGCGACCAGCCTATCAGACTCCAGAGATGACGTTTGGGTGATCGATACAAACAATTTGCCTATCTATAAATGGACAGTCCTGCACAGCAAAATCAATGGTGTACATTTAACTCTGAAAGTGTTAAATGTACACTATTTTCAGTGAACATATGAGTCCCACTGACCCGGTGTTAATATAACACTTTTGAAACTGTTAAAGATTGAACTCTGTTGCAGTGTTCCCCATTCAACTCTTAAACTGTTCATAGGAACTTGATTGTGGTGTTTGCATAGCTCTACTGTAGAGTATTATGCAACACCTACAGAGTAAAACATAACACTAGACAAATTTGCTTATTTCCCAGAGTGCCTTTTCTTTTCAAGTGAATTGTAAAGTTAACACCCATGACTGTATTTGTTAACGATAGAGACATGCTTACTGAATTTAATTTAAAAGGCCTGTATCTTTCACCTACTGAGTATCTAAAACTATGACTCTATGATAGTACATGTATCATGACCTAGTTTCATCCTAACACAGAGGTGTTAAGAAAGTCATGGTTTGCACACCAAATCAGGCCTGCAAATTACATTATGCTGGCTCTCGAAGTGATGTGTAATTCCTATTGAAATCCAGCCAGAGTTGGGATATACTATAGTTAAAATTGTTATTCACTTGCAACCTGCATTCAGAATGATTGTCAGGGTTCTTCTTCTTTTGAAAATTGATAAGACTACCTTAACCATTTAAACTGAAACAACAATTTTAGTAACGGGTGCAATAAATTTAACTAAGTGATTGTATTAGTTTAGAAAAATGTGTGTTATTTATCTTTGTGTAGTTTAAGATTAATCAATCAATGTACATGTAAAAACACAGACATTAAAAGCAATCCTAAAAAATCAACCTGCAGTAGAGCATGCTGGGAAATATGATAATGATAGGCGTGCTTTTGATGGGACTGTTTAACTCTCCACAGTGTAAAACAATAACTATGCTTATTAACACTAACACTTGGGGATATTTTACCCAACTGAGTGTTACTTTCACTCTTACAGAGTGAATTTATCTCCTGAATAAACACAAGAAAAGTTACACTGAAAAATCAACACTGGCCAATTTGCTGTGTGTGTTTGACATAACCCTCTATAGATCAAAGCAACCTGCAGTCAAAGCAACCCACAGAGCAGACGGTATACCCATGGCTTAGGGAGAAAACAATATATTTTGTTAAGGTTACCATTCCTCTCACTGTGAACTGAGCTAAGCTCTTCCGCTGGACGTACTGTGACAGATGAACTGTGAGCATGCTGGAATGGTGGGAAATTATAGTCAGACTTTCTCTCTACATGTGGGTATTTTGGCAACAAAGGTGGCTATATAGTAAACATACACACACACACACACACACACACACACACACACACACACACACACACACACACACACACACACACACACACACACACACACACACTCAGATGGAAGTGCAGCCAACGACAAGATCAGTCAAGCGAGCGGCCAACAGGTGTGACGGTGTCATGGGATTTACCTGCCATCCCTGGGTTCCCAGAGGAGGACTCATTAAGAGTGGAAAATTCCATATCTGGAACATCTCTATGGTTCCATGGAATCTTGGGAAAGGACTCTTCTGTCTCTGGGATAACAACTAATATGAATACACTTAGTTATAGGTTAAGCATTCAAATAGTGTGCACTTGCTTGCTTTAAATGAAGTAAGGGCCAATATTATTAAATCAAAATCCAATCAAATCTCATTTTATTTGTCACGAGCGCCGAATACAACAGGTATATAGACCTTACAGTGAAATGCTTACTTATGAGCCCATTCCCAACAGTGCAGTTTTAAGAAAATACCTAAAAACTGTCAATGTTTAGTGCTTAGCTTGTGGATATCACTTTCATAAAGTTCACATAGCTATTTCAGTTGTAGCTAAAGGGTGTTGAATGAGTTCATGTAAATACCATGCCAATGAATGTCTCCTCACTACATACTGTATGGATGGAAGCACTTGTATGAACTGTTGTATGAATTTGAAATATATTTTTAACATAGCTATTTACAGTACTTACTTTTTTATCAAATCAGATTTGAGCCTACACTTGTAATTGCAATCCTGAAATGTAAATCTAATATGAAGTTTAAAAACCATAATTAATTATTTGATTGCACATTCTGTATCAACAACCATTAATGTCCCAAATAATAAAGATTCACTGGTGAAATACATAATCCGAAGATAATCTGTCATAAATAAAACTCTAATTCCGGTAATATCTTATACTGTTAATTACCCTTATACCATAATAAATGCCCATATGTTTTATTTTATTTTAATTTTACCTTTATCTAGGCAAGTCAGTTAAGAACCAATTCTTATTTTCAATGACGGCCTAGGAACAGTGGGTTAACTGCCTGTTCAGGGGCAGAACGACAGATTTGTACCTTGTCAGCTCGGGGATTTGAACTTGCAACCTTCAGAGACTACATAATATACTATACACTGAGTGGCCCGTTTATTGGGTACACCACCCTGTTCACAAAAATGGTTCGCTCCTACAGACAGTGAGTCATGTGACTGTGGCTTGCTATATAAAACAGGCAGACAGGCATTCTGCTACTGTTCGACTGAACGTTCGAATGAGCAAAATGAGTGACCTAAGTGAGTTTGAGCATAGTATCATCGTTCCCGTATCTCAGAATCGGCTATCCTCCTGGGCTTTTCACACAGGCAGTGTCTAGGGTTTACCGAGAATGGTGCGACAAACAAAAACCATCCATTCAACGGTAGTCCTGTGGGCAAAAACAAATCAAATCCAAATCAAATTGTATTTGTCACATACACATGGTTAGCAGATGTTAATGCGAGTGTAGCAAAATGCTTGTGCTTCTAGTTCCGACAATGCCATAATACCCAACGAGTAATCTAACCTAACAATTCAGCTTGTCGGTGAGAGGTCAAAGGAGAAAGGCAAAAATCGTGCAAGCTAACAGCTAGCCACAAACAGGCAAATAACGTTGGTCCAACGGTTTGTGTTAAATGCGGAAGACACATTTCATTTGAATGCATTCAGTTGTACAACTGACTAGGCTTCCCCTTTCCCTTGTCACAGATGGGCTATTGCAGAAGATGATCACACCGGGTTCCACTCCTATCAGTTAAAAACAAGAAGAAGCCGCTTCAGTGGGCATTTTATCACAAACACTGGACAATTGAGGAGTGGAAAAACATTGCCTGGTCCAACGAATCCCAGTTCCTGTTGCATCACACTGATTGCAGAGTCAGGATTTGGTGTAAGTAGCATGAGTCCATGGCTCCATCCTGCCTGGTGTCAACGGTACAGGCTGGTGGCGGTGGTTTAACGGTGAGGAGAATATTTTCCTGGCACACATTAGGTCCCTTGATACAAATTGAGCAATGTTTCCATGCCCTGAATAAGTCATGCTGTTCTGGAGGCAAAGAGGGGTCTGACCTGGTACTAGATGAGTGTATCTAATAAACTGGCCACTCAGTTTATATTGTATTATAGTTAAATTATAGTTGTCAACATTGCTATTACAATGTCTGGCATGCAAATTCATGTGATGGGGAAATAGCACAGCAAAGCTGTAACCCAGTGTTGTCAGGTCACTGGTCTGTTGCCGCTGTGTGAAGAGACTGTAGACATCAATAGAATAAGGAATTAGTAAATTAATAGGATCTCTCTGGAAAAATGCTAGTTTCCCTCGCCAGACGGGTTGCCTCCCATATTAACGTTCCAACATACTGTTGCCCTAGGTATGGGATTTCCCAGACTAGATAGATGCCATCTCAAAGGACACAGTTGATTGGTGGCGGAAAAGTACTTAATTCTCTGCTCTCTCGCTCCCTGTTGCATGGGTTATTTCCATAGCCACCTTGATAAGGGCCTCTGTGGAACTCCCCTCAGGGTCTCTATGTGTCACACTGAGTGTTCATTCAAAATGGCGCCCTTTATCCTTTAGTGCCCATAGGGTTCTGGTCAAAAGTAGTTCACCCTGTAGGGAATAGGGTGCCATTTGGGGCGCACAGGGTGATATAGGGTACAACAACAGGGTACAACAACAGGTTAGTTAAGGCCAGGGTTACAAGTTGGATAACAACACAGTTTTTAAGTACTATTTTTATTAGAGTGGTATAATGAGATAGCTAAAAGAATGTAGAGTGGTGGGTTGCATTCACAGCCAAGAATGTGCTATTGTTTCATGAGTGAGACTTGTGTGTTGACTTTCACACCCCTCATTTGTTTTGCCTATCAGTTTACTAATCACAGGGTCCCGTGTGGTTCAGTTGGTAGAGCATGGTGGTTGCAATGCAAGGTTTGTGGATTCGATTCCCACGGTGGACCAGTATGGGAAAAAGTACAAAAATGTATATACTCACTACTGTAAGTCACTCTGGATAAGAGCGTGTACTAAACCACAAAGGCCCGTTGTGTGTTAGAGAAGATAAGTCAGGTGTTATAGAGTAGCTGGCCACTGCATGGGCAATTTGGTTTTGTTAGGTTGTTGTGGAAAAGGACAAAATAAACTGTTCACATAATGAAAAATAATAGAATAATTATTTGGGCTAAATAGTTTGCTGTGCCATTATTTGATAGGTGTCTGATGACACATATACAGTACTTCTAATACTCAGACATTCTGATACACCAGTGGACAGAGAATTGGGAGACACCCAAAAACCGTTCTGCTTATTTTCATAATAGCATGTCATTAGATCATGTGTGTGGTCATAGTAATATTGTATCCAGTTACACTGACTGACATTAGATCATGTGTGTGGTCATAGTAATATTGTATCCAGTTACACTGACTGACATTAGATCGATGAAACGATACCAGTCATCAAAGGGGATGGAAATAATTCATTTATGTTTGTTGTATATTCTATTTTGTGCTTTTGATATGAAAGATACAGTATACAGTATGTATCCATAGTTCTCTCCCTGGTTGTATTATGACAACATAAGAGAGACCTAAAGTAAGACAGTATGTCTATCCAGAGTTCTCTCCCTGGTTGAATTTTGACAACATAAGAGAGCCCTAAAGTGGTCCAGAATATCCACTCGTGCCTTGTTATAGAGCTTGTACAAATCAAACATCATACTGTCTTACTATCTGGTCTAGTGAATCACCACCCAAGTTACCATTGCAGTTGCCTGTTGTTTATCTGTTATCCTGGCCAGTGTTAGTTGGAGCGATTCCACTATCTGGGATAGGCTATTCAGGTCTGTATATCTGGGATGGGTTATTCAGGTTTGTTATGATGACAAATGCTGGTGCTGGCAACACCCTATACAGGGCTATAATCCTAGGGCTGTAATGGATAGGGATAGACTGAGAGGAGGGTATGCTTTGAATGTGTTGTGCATCTGTTGAAGTCTGTCAGTAAGCACATGTGTATGAGCTGCCTACCCTCAAGCCTTGGCCCCATGCCATTGTGGCATAAACTGACTGCTGCCTCCTCAGTCTTGCAACCATGAAAACTAAAGCTAATCAACGCAAACCTTCCATTGTGACAGCACCTATTCTCTCTCTCACGCTCTCGCTCTCTCTCCTGTAAGTGGGCGTCAGGGTGGCTGAATGTGATTTATGCCTGATTCCAACTACAGAAGGTTGACCTTGATAACCTCCAAGCGCTAAATAGCTAGGGAAGGGCTCCACCACACAAGTCTAAACTATCTCTATCAAGTGTTGTTGAATGCTGCTGGCTCAGGAGGAGGAAAAGCTATATTTTCTATGATGGGCAGAGAAGAAGGAGAACCGGATATTTTCTAAGACAATCCTACCTCAACAATGTAGGGTCACGAAACGGTTGTAGGCTTACGAAACCCATTCTGTGATGAAAACAATGTAGGGTTATGAAACCCATTCTGTGATGTACATACAGAAATGTGGTTATAACAAAGACTTGATATATTATGTAAGGGTGGGAAGATTAAATAGGTAGATGTGGTTCTTTGTGTTAGCGCCCACACATAGGTTAAGTTCATATGACTCTGTTACACAATGGGCGCATCCCAATTGGCACGCTATTCCCTATATTGTGCACTACGTTCTCTTTCTAACGCCCAGAGGAGTGTGTGTGATGCGGAGTGTGTGATGCAGGGATAGATTTATTGGAAATACCTAACCTTGAGATCAGACCCTAGGCTCAGAGGAAGTGAGAGGGAATATTCTGATCAATGTGAAAAACAAACCCTGTCTGTGAACACAAGGTCAGGGGAGCCACAGAGATGCAGTAGAATTCCTTTTAATTCTGTGGTCAGCGCATTAAGAAAAGCATCGCTACCCTCATCTAGTCTGTGTTCTATGTCCATTGGGGTATACATACAGTAAAGTACACACACTAAAGGGTAAGAAATTAAACAGTTGAAGTCGTAAGTTTACATACACCTTAGCCAACTACATTTAAACTCAGTGTTTTAATCCTAGTCAAAATTCCCTGTCTTAGGCCAGTTAGGATCAACCACTTTATTTTAAGAATGTGAAATGTCAGAATAATAGTAGAGAGAATTATTTATTTTAGCTTGTATTTCTTTCATCACATTCCCAGTGGATCAGAAGTTTACATATACTCAATTAGTATTTGGTAGCATTGCCTTAAATTGTTTAACTTGGGTCAAACATTTTGGGTAGCCTTCCACAAGCATCCCACAATAAGTTGGGTGAATTTTGTCCCATTCCTCCTGACAGAGCTGGTGTAACTGAGTCAGGTTTCTAGGCCTCCTTGAGCACACACGCTTTTTCAGTTCTGCCCACAAATGTTCTATAGGATTGAGGTCAGGGGTGATGGCCACTCCAATACCTTGACTTTGTTGTTCTTAAGCCATTTTGCCACAACTTGGGAAGTATGCTTGGGGTCATTGTCCATTTGGAAGACCCATTTGCAACCACGCTTTAACTTCCTGATTGATGTGTTGAGATGTTGCTTCAATATATCCACATAATTTTGCTTCCTCATGATGATGCCATCTATTTTGTGAAGTACACCAATCCCTCCTGCAGCAAAGCACACCCACAACATGATGCTTCCACCACCGTGCTTCACATTTGGGATGGTGTTCTTCGGCTTGCAAGCATCCCCCTTTTTCCTCCAGACATAACGATCATTATGGCAAACAGTTATATTTTTGTTTCATCAGACCAGAGGACATCTCCAAAAAGTACGACCTTTGTCCCCTTGTGCAGTTGCAAACCATAGTCTGGCTTTTTTATGGCGGTTTTGGAGCAGTGGCTTCTTCCTTCCTGAGCGGCCTTTCAGGTTATGTCGATATAGGACTCATTTTACTGTGGATAAAGATACTTTTGTACCTGTTTCCTCCAGCATCTTCACAAGGTCCTTGCTCCAGAGGAGAGATTTCCACCCTGCCACCATCCAGAGGGTAAATGCCAGCATCTCTTTGGGACTGCAGTCCACACCATGTACAGTATCATTCACATCATCAGCACTCATATGCTGAGTTTGGCACTTCGCCAGCTGGGAGTTTCACCCGGGTGAACTGAACTCTGGCAACACTGTTCCCAGTTCCCGCCCGAGCCCCTGCATCCAGCAACTTGAGGGAGGTCTGTCAAATGCTTAGCCTGCTCTGCTCTCACGTGGTTGGCCAGAGACCTTGGCAAAGTTTCAACTTTCTCACCAAATAGCTGCAGATGACCCTATGCCTGTTAGCGCTTATAGGAATGAGCTAAACACCCCATTTGACTTTAAATCTCGTAGGGGGCTTGGCCTATGATAAAAAAATAACATTTACACAACTGTAACTTGGGTAGAGGACTCTTGTCCTGACATTCTGGTCGCTGAAACATGGTTAAATGGTTCTGTCTCTGATAAAAAACATTGAAGTGAATGATTATAATGTATTTAGATGTGACAGATTACAGAAAGGTAGAGAAGTGACCATATACAGTACCAGTCAAAAGTTTGGGAACACCTACTCATTCAAGTTTTTCTTTATTTTTTACTATTTTCTACATTGTAAAAAACTATGAAAAAAACTATGAAATAACATATGGAATTATGTAGTAACCAGAAAAGTGTTAAACAAATCAAAATATATCTTACATTTGAGATTCTTCAAAGTAGCCACGCTACCTTGATGACAGCTTTACACACTCTCGGCATTCTCTCAACCAGTTTTTCCAACAGTCTTGAAGGAGATCCCACATATATTGATCACTTGTTGGCTGCTTTTCCTTCACTCTATGGTCCAACACATCGCAAACTATCAATTGGGTTGAGGTCAGGGGATTTTGGAGGCCAGGTCATCTGATGCAGCACTCTATCACTCTTTCTCGGTGAAAAATCCCTTACACAGCCTGGAGGTGTGTTGGGTCATTGTCCTGGTAAAAAAACAAATTATAGTCCCACTAAGTGCAAACCAGATGGGATGGCGTATTGCTGCAGAAAGCTGTGGTAGCCACGCTGGTTAAGTGTGCCTAGAATTCTAAATAAATCACTGACAGTGTCACTAACAAAGCAACCCACAACATCACACCTCCTCCTCCATGCTTCATGGTGGGAACCACACATGCAGAGATCATCCGTTCACCTACTCTGAGTCTCACAAAGACACGGCGGTTGGAACCAAAAATCTCAAATTTGGACTCATCAGACCAAAGGACAGATTTCCAACGGTCTAATGTCCATTGCTCATGTTTCTTCTCCCAACAAGTCTCTTATTATTATTATTGGTGTCCTTTAGTAGCAGTTTCTTTGCAGCAATTCAACCATGAAGGTCTGATTCACGCAGTCTCCTCTGAACAGTTGATGTTGAGATGTGTGTGTTACATGAACTCTTTAAATAATTTTTTGGGGGCGCAATTTCTGAGGCTGGCAACTCTAATGAATTCATCCTCTGCAGCAGAGGTGACTCTGGGTCTTCCTTTCCAGTGGCGGTCCTCATGAGAGCCAGTTTCACCACAGCGCTTGATGGTTTTTGCCACTGCACTTGAAGAAACTTTCAAAGTTCTTGAAATTTTCCGGATTGACTGACCTTCATGTCTTAAAGTAATGATGGACTGTCATTTATCTTTCCTTATTTGACCTGTTCTTGCCATAATATGGGCTTGGTCTTTTACCAAATAGGGCTATCTTCTGTATACCACTCCTACCTTGTCACAACTGATTGACTTCAACGCATTAAGAAGGAAAATACATTCCACAAATGACCTTTTAACAAGGCACACCTGTTAATTGAAATGCATTCCAGGTGACTACCTCATGAAGCTGGTTGAGAGAATGCCAAGAGTGTGCAAAGCTGTAATAAAGGCAAATGTTGGCTACTTTGAAGAATCTCAAATATAAAATATATTTCGATTTGTTTAACACTTATTTGGTTACTGCATGATTCCATGTGTTATTTCATAGTTTTGATGTCTTCACTATTATTCTACAATGTAGAAAATAGTAAAAATAAAGCCCATTAACCTTGACTGGTACTGTATGTAAAATCAAATTTCATGGCATCCCAATCTTTAAATAGGTTTTTTCCCAAGAAATCTGAGCTCCTAGTTGTAGAAGTGTCCATAAACCAGAATACACATTGCTGAGATTTACTGCACACCTGCTGCTATGGCGGATGCTATTGGTGCTATATCCGAGTGTTTAACAGCTTTCCTGTCCTCGGAATTCGTCATTTGGCTATCCTCGACCAATTTAAGACTATGTGGATTGATTTGAATCTCTCAGTTGATCTCAATGTGAAAAAAAAAACTTTTGTAGAAATCCTCGTTGATTGATTTTATTCTTACTAGTAATCCCAAAAATATTCTTCTAGTGGAGTATTTGCATATGATCTCAGTGATCATTATCCCATAGCATGTATTAGAGATACCAAACAGCAAAATACTAATCCTTGTTTAATTAAGAATATGCATTTTTAAATGTTTTCTCCGCAAGGGATTTTACATGACATGTTCTACTATGATTTAGCCACCATCTCCTCTATTCCTGACTCTGACATGGCTCTAGAAAATGTTTTCTCCATTATTTATTCCTCTGGCAGATAAACAAGACACTTTTAAACAATTCAGAGGCTATTCAGGGCTATTAGCTATCTGAGCTTCAGCTATCTGAGCTCATTCCTTGCTCAGGCCTGGGCAAAAAGCAAGGAAACCTGACTCTGTAGTGGACTGGCAATATTTCAGACAATTGAGAATCAGATTTACTATCTCAATTTAGAAAGCTAAATCAAGCTACTTTTTAAGCTCTATCTCTGACTCTGCTGGTGATCCTTTAAATATGGCATCATAACTGAGAAGAATGGGATAAGTGATGCTTTTAATCATCATTTTATCTCGGCATGCCTGGGCCAAAGCAATAGCGGTCTCTGACTTGTGGTCAGACTCACTCAGTTGGAACAAACTTAAACTTGCGCATATTTTCAATGCTGAATAAAATGTCTTTGAGAAAAGTGTCATGATGTATTATTTCACAAACATTCTTTAGGAATATAAATGTATTCCAATAAATAATGATCTAGTTTTTCAAAAGTATCTGTAATCTGATTACAATAGTTTTGCTGGTAATGTAACTGATTACAGTTACAGTTGTTTTGTAATCAGATTACATGTAACTGATTACATGAAATCAGTTACTCCTCAACCCTAGTGGACAATAATATGACGTCAATGGGAAAATCAACACCATTCCTGGATAAGCTTACGTTACTAGGAATCAGAAGTGACTGTGTGTATTCTGGTCACTGAAGCCTTAGTATCTCTCACAACAACGATTTAAATAAGGATGTTGATTCAACGTACAATTGTAAGGCAACCTGCTGCAATGAGACTGCGAGTTTGCTTAACATTAGGGCATGAAACTGAACCAAGATACATTCTCAATTTGAATTGTATGATCACTCAAATGTTTATTTTAGATTGATTGAACATGCAATTCAACTTGAGAATTTATTCTACCTTATTTTCATATTTCCCAGTGTGCCTTGCCTTTCAAGTGAATAGGAGTTACCACCCATGACTGTATTTGTTAGCGACAGAGACATGGTTGTTCTACTCAATGGCTTTCAGTACTGTAGCCTTTCCCAAGTGTGTCCAAAGTGAAGGTTGCGTCATTAAGTTTATACTCTTTCTGACCAAACATGCAGTGTCTTCAGAAAGTATTCACACCCCATTTCCAAATGTATTGTGTTACAAAGTCAGATTAATTGATTTAGTTGTTATTTCTTGTCAACAATCCACACAAAATACTCTGAGATGTGGAAGAAAAGTGTGATAGTTGTAAAAAAAAAAAAAAAATGGAATAAACACATATCGCTTGATTAGATAAGTATTCAAACCCGTGAGTCAATACATGTTAGATACACGTTCGGCAGCGATTACAGCTGTGAGTCTTTCTGGGTAAGTCTCTAAGAGCTTTCCACACCTGGATTTTGCAACAATTGCCAGTTATTCTTTGGAAAATTCTTCAATCTCTGTCAAATTGGTTGTTGATCTAGACAACCATTTTGAGCTAGACAACCATTTTCAGTTCTTGCCATAGATTTTCATGCAGATTTAATTCAAAACTGTAACCCGGCCACTTAGGAACATTCAATGTCTTCTTAGTAAGCAACCAGTGTAGATTTGGCCTTGTTTTTTTAGGTTATTGTCCAGCTGAAAGGTGAATTCATCTTCCGGTGTCTGGTGGAAATCAGGTGGAAATCAGACTGAACTAAGTTTTCCTCTAGGATTTCACCTGTGCTGCTCCTTTCATTTTTATCCCAAAAAACTTTGCAGTCCTTAACGAGTACAAGCATATCCATAACATGACACAGCCACCACTATACTTGAAAAAATATGGAGAGTGGTACTCAGTAATGTGTTGTATTGGAATTGCCACAAGCATAACACATTTACTTGCCACATTGTAAAAGTGTGTTGCTTTGCTACATTTTTTGCAGTATTAATTTAGTGCCTTTTTGCAAACAGAATGCATGTTTTGGAATATTCTTATTCTGGTCATGCTTCCTTCTTTTCACTCTGTCAAATAGGTTAGTGTTGTGGAGTAACTAAAACGTTGTTGATCGATCCTCAGTTTTCTTCTTCTCACAGCCTTCGAACTCTGTGTTTCAAAGTCACCATTGGCCTCATGGTAAAATCCCTGAGTGGTTTCCTTCCTGTCCATCAACCGAGTTAGGAAGGTTGCCTGTATCTTTGTAGCGACTGGGTGTATTGATACATCATCAAAAGTAATAACTTCACCATGCTCCAAGAGATATTCAATGCCTGCTTGTTTTTTTATACCAATAGGTGCCCTTATTTGTGAGGCATTGGAAATCCTCCCTCGTCTTTGTGGTTAAATCTGTGTTTGAAATTCACTGCTCGTCTGAGAGACCTTACAGTTAATTATATTTCTTCGGTACAGAGATGATGTAGTCATTCAAATCGAATGTTAATTAGTATTATTGCACACAGAGTACATGCAAATTATTTTGGGACTTGTTAAGCAAATATTTACTCCTGAACTTATTTAGGCTTTCCATAACAACAGGGTAGAATACCTATTGACTCAAGACATTTCATCTTTTCATTTTTATTTCATTTGTAAAAATCTCAGAAAACATATTTCCAATTTAACATGTGGTATTGTGTGTAGGCCAGTGACAAAAAAAGTCTAAATGTAATTAATTTTAAATTCAGTCTGTAACACAACAAAATGTGGAAAAAGTCAAGGGGTGTGAATACTTTTTGAAGGCACTGTAAAGGCATTTATTTTAAGTCCTAGTTACACCCTAACACAGTGGTCTGAAACTCCTGGTTTAGAGGCCACAGCAAGCCACATTATCAAAGTGATGTGTAATTCCCATTGGAATCCAGACACAATGAGGATATCCAACAACTGTAACTTTTAATCAACTGGGCCCGGATTCACAAAACACCATTTACGTAAAAAGGTAAGAAGCTTCTTAAGGAAAAAAATAAAAAGTTCATAAGATAGTTCTTAAGTGCAATTCCTCAAAATGTTCTTATTAATTCATAGTTGTCTTAGGAACTTTGTAAATATCTTCTTATGTGGTATTGACATTAGTGATGTGCTTGAAACCAATAAATGAGCCTGTGTGACAGGGATGATAGGATTTGGTCCAATCTAATAAAGTGTCAGTATTTCCATTTTATTACAGTACATTTATTTATCTGCTTTATGTCTCGAGAGTAAAACATTTTTTGTTGGCTCGCGAACCCTTTATACACACATAAAAAACATATCAAAAACATAATGGATAAATAAGTAAAGCGCAATAAAAACTTCAGCAAACAAGAGCTTGAAGTGATGGTGGAGGAAATAGCAGCCAGGAAAAGGTTGCTATTGGGGAGGATGGGCGAGAATGGCAAAGTCTGACTTGGACTGCGCGACCAGTAAGTTAGCTAGCACGTAACAACATTAGCTAATTAGCCAACATAGCTAACGGTAAGTTAGCCAAGTTCTTCTTTGAAAATTGACAAGTTAACTCTAGCTATTTAACACTTCTAGAATATTGTAATATATTGTCAATTACTAGCTAGCTAGATAATGCACGTTTTAATTTCTTTTCTTGCTGTATTTAAATACCCAGTAACCAACTGTGTCTGTGGCGCAAGAAAACATTCATGGTTACAAAAGTATCCAGTTGTGCAGCTAACGTTACACTTGTTACTTCTCTCATCAGCCTACAGTTCTTGAAATGTTGTTGTCATGCTGACATGATGTGTCTGACCTTCCAGAAATAACACTAGACCTCATCCATATGCCCCTGTGCTCAGATGTGGGAGCCATGCATCATGATCATATGACAGAAGAGCAAGCAGAGGTAGGTGTTTGTTTGATTTCTAATTTCACAAGTTTATTATTCTTCTATAATAGGCCTACAACACATATAATTTCCATAGCGGATTCATTGTATTTTCTCAACAGATATCACTGAAGACACAGAAGAGATGCGCCTGTCTCGGATCCTTATCCATCATGATACCATAATGTACGAACCAGTGCCACCCCCAGACAAGGAGGCTTGGTGGTGTGGAGGAGATGGTGGCTTTCCAGAGGATGCTCCTGGGGTAGGTCACAGTCCTGCGCAGGTTGCAGGAGGAGCTGTTAAAGGTGGAAAGCGAGAGATTAGCCCTGGAGAAGGAGAAGCTAGCCCTGGAGAAGGAGAAGCTAGCCCTGGAGAAGGAGAAGCTAGCCCTGGAGAATAAGTTTGCCATGGAGAAGCGAAGAAGACTTGAAAATTAATATCCTAAAATAAACCTGTTTCGATATCATACAAACCTTTTTGTCATGTGAATCTCCTCCTTATGAGGTAATTTCTTGTTTGTAGGCCATCACTGCATCTACTAGTGGCATTGTGGTCAGCGGCAACATCCTGATCAGGTACAGCTGGTGGAATGTCAGGTGTATTGGGATGTGGCATCCTGTTTTGTATGCAGATGTAGTGTAAGATGCATTATGAGGTTATGATCTTGCATGTTTTTTCTGGTCTGTATGACATAACGCCCCCAGAGCGGTCAATGCATCTGTATCTGGATTGTAGGAATCCGATAGATCTCTCTACTAAACTCCTCATTTTCATCTGAGCCTGGTTGTAGTTCTCTTCTGCAATGTGGTTAGTGACTAGGATTGATTGGTGTCATGAGCCACATTTTTTGTCCATAGCCACTATCTTCCTGTCCAGGTTGGTGCCCCCCCTTGGGTTCTTGCCGTGGGGGAGATCTTCGTGGGCTATATCTGGCCTTGTCTCAGGATAGTAAGTTGGTGGTTGAAGATATCCCTCTAGTGATGTGGGGGCTGTGCTTTGGCAAAGTGGGTGGGGTTATATCCTGCCTGTTTGGCCCTATCTGAGTGTATCGTCGGACGGATCCACTGTGTCTACTGACCCCTCCTGTCTCAGCCTCCAGTATTTATGCTGCAATAGTTTGTGTCGGGGGGCTAGGGTCAATCTGTTATATCTGGAGTATTTATCCTGTCTTACCCGGTGTCCTGTGTGAATTTAAGTATGCTCTCTCTAATTCTCTCTCTCTTTTTCTCTCTTTCTTTCTTTCATTCTTTCTTTCTCTCTGAGGTCCTGAGCCCAAGGACCATGCCTCAGGACTACCTGGCCTGATGACTCCTTGCTGTCCCCAGTCCACCTGGTCGTGCTGCTGCTCCAGTTTCAACTGTTCTGCCTGCGGCTATGGAACCCTGATCTGTTTGCCAGATGTGCTACCTTGTCCCAGACCTGCTGTTTTCAACTCTCTAGAGACAGCAAGAGCGGTAGAGATACTCTGAATTATCGGCTATGAAAAGCCAACTGACATTTACTCCTGAGGTGCTGACCTGTTGCACCCCCTACAACCACTGTAATTATTATTATTTGACCCTGATGGTCATCTATGAACATTTGAACATCTTGGCCATGTTCTGTTATAATCTCCACCCGGCACAACCAGAAGAGAACTGGCCACCCTCATAGCCTGGTTCCTCTCTAGGTTTCTTCCTATGTTCCGGCCTTTCTAGGAAGTTTTTCCTCGCCACTGTGCTTCTACACCTGCATTGCTTGCTGTTTGGAGTTTTAGGCTGGGTTTCTATACAGCACTGTGACATCAGCTGATGTAAGAAGGGCCTTATAAATACATTTGATTGATTGATTGGTTGATTGATTGATTGATCACCTGAAACACCAAGCATACCAAGTAGTAAATTGATATCATAAGAAGCAACACTATTTTACGTGTGCTGTGGACCACAAAACAATTACACAAGTAACAGGTGAAGGAAAGAAAGGGTTAGTGATTTCTGATTTCTTCACCTAATAGCCAGCCATTTGGGGGCTCCCGAGTGGCGCAGCGGTCTAAGGCACTGTATCTCAGTGCTGGAGGCATTACTACAGACACCCAGGTTTGATTCCAGGCTGTATCACAACTGGCTGTGATTGGGAGTCCCAAAGGATGGCACACAATTGGCCCAGCATCATCTGGGTTTGGCAGGTGTAGGCCGTCATTGTAAATAAGAATTTGTTCTTAACTGACTTGCCTGGTTAAAAACATTTTAAATACATAAAAATATCAGGAATGTGACGTTCCTCAAACTCCCAGGGCTGAATTTGATACAATGAAGGAGTCATGTGTGCTCCTGGGCCATTCGTCAAAAACATTTGTGAAGGCTAGTGTGACATTGCAGACTAGTTGCACATTGATAGAGTGGAAGTTCTTTCGATTAACCTAAATTTCCTCCTCATCACGTGGACCTTATCAGGAGAAATGGTAAGACTACATCAGATACTTATAAGGCTTACTGAAATAATACATTTTGGTGGAGTGCAAACTCTACCTATGTAGACATGTTTTGACAGAAGCTTTTCATCGTCACTGACCTTTACTGCCACATGGGTCCCATCCACTGCACCAAGGACATTGGGGAATTTAGCCACCTCAAAAAATGTTTGTTTGGTGCTTATTTGTCCAGCTGCAGTTGATAGGAACTTGATAACTCTTTGCACATGATGACACAGTGCATCATACCTGCCCTAACCACCCGACTTACAGAGGACTTTCTAACTCCCACTGTCCCTGCAAGCAAGGCTTGAAAGGATCCCAATGCTAGGAATCTCAGGGCTATCATGATTTGTAGGATGAATGGAAAAGGTCATGATCTAATGGTCTTTATTTTTAAGTTTTAATGTAGAAGATCAGCCAAGTACATGATAGAGTGTCGTGGTAGTCGATGTTGCCTCAGTAGAACATGCTCAGGGACATGTAGAGGATCCGTCTGATCTCTGAGGGGCCTCTGTGGGTTCTCCCTCTCTCTATCAACTACCCAAAGAACTTCCTTCCTTTAATGTACAGTAAGCTTTGAATCACAAAATATTCCTGTTTGATTATTACTGTTTTTGACTATTGGCATTTTGTTTGACTATTGTTATTTTAATAAACGTCATTTGATATGACCATTTCAACAATTATTATTATGATATTCATTATTTAATCAAATATGTAATTACAAGTTTTTCAAATTAAGGTTTACATTGATGTTTTTAGATATGTATTTTTGAAATGCTCACCTACTGACACCAGTCTGCAGAAGACAAGGGTTTACCTGTCCTAAACTTAAGTACATTTGCAAGAAGAAATTCTAAAACATGATTTTCAAGAAACCCATTTCTTCTTTGCTTTTTTCTTAGAAATAAACATAGGAAAAAAACTTGAGAACATTTCCAATAACTATGTTGAGGAATAGCAAAAACTTTAGGCCCTGAAACATACATTGAGAATTACTGCCAGGGTAATTAAGTTTGGTCATTGAGACTACCCAAATCATATAAACTGGAACAACATTCTCAGTAATGGGAACAATATTTCCAACTACTAACACATTGGATTAGTTTAGAAAATGGTATGTTATTTATGTTTGTGTAGCATATGATTAATCAACCAATCAATGTAAATGCAACAACACAGGTATTGAAAGAAACCATTCTGAAAATCAGCCTGCAATACAGCATGCTGTGAAATATGATGATGGGTGTAGTTTTGAGCAAACATGAATATGTCATTTTACTCAACAAGCTTGTTCAAATTCAGCTCACTTTGAGCAGAGTTTGTTGAGTAAACAAACTGGAACAAATTAGCTAAAACTCTTGTCTTTTTGAATTACCCTCAACTCACATATTAATGCTGATTAAAGGTCCAATGCAGCCGTTTTATCTCAATATCAAAGCATTTCTGTGTACAATTAAGTACCTTACTGTGATTGTTTTCAATTCAACTTTTCATAAAGAAACCAAAATAGCTTTTTAGCAAGAATTTTGCTAGGACTGTCTGGGAGTGGTCTGAGTGGGGAGGGGAAAACTGAAAACTAGCTGTTATTAGCAGAGAGGTTTGGAAAACTCTCTTTCTTATTGGTCTATTAACTCATTAACTCACGTCACCAAGCAGGCCAAAACTCCATCCCACCAAAACAGGCTGAAATTTCAGAGGGTCTTTTCAAACAGCTCTTACATTTAAAGGGCATTATCATCGTTGTCACAATTTCACAGTATTATTCCAACCTCATGGTGTGGAAATACACTACTCAAAAAAATAAAGGGAACACTAAAATAACACTTCCTAGATCTGAATGAATGAAATATTCTTATTAAATACTTTTTTCTTTACATAGTTGAATGTGCTAAAAACAAAATCACACAAAAATTATCAATGGAAATCAAATTTATCAACCCATGGAGGTCTGGATTTGGAGTCACACTCAAAATTAAAGTGGAAAACCACACTACAGGCTGATCCAACTTTGATGTAATGTCCTTAAAACAAGTCAAAATGAGGCTCAGTAGTGTGTGTGGCCTCCACGTGCCTGTATGACCTCCCTACAATGCCTGGGCATGCTCCTGATGAGGTGGCTGATGGTCTCCTGAGGGATCTCCTCCCAGACCTGGACTAAAGCATCCGCCAACTCCTGGACAGTCTGTGGTGCAACGTGGCGTTGGTGGATGGAGCGAGACATGATGTCCCAGATGTGCTTAAGTGGATTCAGGTCTGGGGAACGGGCGGACCAGTCCATAGCATCAATGCCTTCCTCTTGCAGGAACTGCTGACACACTCCAGCCACATGAGGTCTAGCATTGTCTTGCATTAGGAGGAACCCAGGGCCAACTGCACCAGCATATGGTCTCACAAGGGGTCTGAGGATCTCATCTCGGTACCTAATGGCAGTCAGGCTATCTCTGGCGAGCACATGGAGGGCTGTGCGGCCCCCCAAAGAAATGCAACCCCACAACATGACTGACCCACCGCCAAACCGGTCATGCTGGAGGATGTTGCAGGCAGCAGAACGTTCTCCACGGCGTCTCCAGACTCTGTCACGTGCTCAGTGTGAACCTGCTTTCATCTGTGAAGAGCACAGGGCGCCAGTGGCGAATTTGCCAATCTTGGTGTTCTCTGGCAAATGCCAAACGTCCTGCACGGTGTTGGGCTGTAAGCACAACCCCCACCTGTGGACGTCGGGCCCTCATACCACCCTCATGTAGTCTGTTTCTGACCGTTTGAGCAGACACATGCACATTTGTGGCCTGCTCTTCCTTGCACAAAGGCGGAGGTAGGGTTGTTGCCCTCCTACGGCCTCCTCCACGTCTCCTGATGTACATCGAATTGTTAAATCAGCCTCCGAGACTCCAGCTAGCAAGACTGAAAAGGGGTTCAAGCTACATAGACAACTATGAAGGTGAGTACCAAGTCAATGACAGATATGACGTTAGCTAGCTACAATCATTAGCTAGCTAATTTAACTAATAACTGTAGCTCGCTAGTTACTTCGTAAAGTTGTGTAACGTTGACAGAATCTACCTGAGAATGTGTGTATTTCCGTTAGCTTGGTTAAGTTATGCTTGCTAGCTATATTTGCTAGCTAAAAATCATTGTTATTGATGTCTTCTACACAGTATCTAACAAAGATGCATTGACAGGGGAGATCACCGTGAGGGCTGCCTGCCACAGGTCCATGAGGAAGAGTGAAAAGCCGCACAGCATGAGAGTAGGGAAAGATTATAGATAGCTACTAGGGACCTTGTTAAACATCTCCTGTGAGACACTGTCATCATGGTCAAAATGTGTTGGAGACAGTATCAACGTTTAATCTTATCAGTAGATAGATATTAATGATGGGTCCCAATCCCAATTTAGAATTGCCCACTTAACAGGTTATTTGGTAAAGATCTGTTGATGCAGTGTTTGGTAATTGTGTTACTGAGACACAATGTATTCCTGTATAGTTAAATGAGCCCCGAGTTAAGAAGACTAGATACTACTATGTTTATTGTTATTTATGGGCCACATCATTCTTGTTTCTCACTTCAGTCACTTCACTTATCTTCACAGATGTAAATGTGTACTACAAACCTTTGTGTGTTTGGTGACAGTAAAGTTGTCACGACGTACTGCCACTAACCACCTTTTTCTGAGCTCTACATCGACTGGGAAACGATGGAAGCTCACAATACCATTACATTTGGAATAAACTGAACACAGAGGCACAGAACAATGTTCATTAGCACCTCCTTCGCCGGGCTGTAATTTAAACGTAGTCATTGGGAACTATTTCAGTCAGAAATGCATCGACGATAGCTAGTAAACTAATGATAAAAACAATAGCAGAACTCGCTCCGGAAGTCATCAACCCGGTCGGAAATAAATTAGAACGTTGGAGGCGGAATAATGCATAGAGCCTATTATATCCTCATTTGAGTCCACAATCATTGGACACCGTATTGGACACCACAGTCGACAGCATATTGGACACCGACTTTGAATGAAAGTGTCTGCGAAATGACCTCAAACATGGTACACTTGGACAGCATATCACACACCACATTGGACACAGTTTGGATAAACACATTGAAAAATATTAATATGGTATATTTATTTGTAGCCTACACACAAAGGTTTAGGTTCAGATTCAGAGATTCAGAGTGTTTATTGGTCACATGAATAGAGGATTACAGGAGTGATTGCAGGGTACAGTGAAAATCTTAGGCCCCGAGCTTCAACATGCAGGACTAAGTTAAATAAAATAATGAAAATGGTAATAAAAACAACAACAATATGAATAGAAATAGCACTATATAGATCCTAACTGTAGCATTGATGAATAAATAAATGTCCATCGGGGTGGAGGCAGTGTAAGCAGTGTTTTGGTGGTAGGAGGGGAATGACCATAGGGGGAGGAGCATGAGCAGTGACGGGGTGTGGGGGACAAGTGAAATAAAAACAATAAAAAGTATAATAAAAACAAATCAATAATATACATATTAACAACTGCAACAGTGATGAATGTCATTGGAGTTGGGCCAGAATAAAAGTAAGTTGGTGAGGGGAATGTCCATTGGAGGAGCAGCATGTAAGGTAAGTGACGTTTGATGGGGTGTGGGGGGGAAATGTCCATAGAAGGAGTAGCGGGGGGAAATGTCGCTGACTAGTGGTGGCTATTCAGCAGCTTGATGGTCTGAGGGTAGAAACAATTGGCAAGTCATCCATTTTTTTCGTATGTAAATTAGTCTGAGAGTTGGAGTGTGCCCCTGGCTATCTGTCAATAAAAAAAATTGGGCCGTCGGGTTTAAGGAATTTGAAATGATTTACACTTTTACTTTTGATAGTTCAGTACATTTTGGCAATTCCATGTACTTTTACTTTTGATACTTAAGTATATTTTAGCAATTCCATTTACTTTGATGCTTAAGTATTTTTTTAAACCAAATACTTCTAGACTTTTACTCAAGTAGTATTTTACTCAGTGACTTTTACTTTTACTTCAGTCCTTTTCCATTAAAGTATCTTTACATCCGGACACTTTCTGTTTACCTGGAATTTTTCCTTATTGTAGCTCAAGACGAGGCCCTCTCTGTTAGCACCATCTCAACCATAGAATTGATCCTAAAGAGGTACAACTGCTTTGTCACTGGGGTGGTATCGTGTAGCGTCCTCCTGTACTTTAAGGTACCTAATTGTACCCAAGTTCATTTCTCAGATAGTAACTTTCTCCACAAATACTTTTTGCCTTTACAGAGTACCACCACAGTGACGAAGCCATTTGTTCCTTAATAATGACAAAAATGTACCTCTACCATAGAACAATTAAAGTGGCACAACACTTCCACTCACAGGTGGCCAAAAATAACTATCGGAAAGCCACGCCTCCAATATATTTTCCCAGTATGCCTTGCCTTTAAGATAATTGTAGAGTTACCACCCATGACTGTATTTGTTAGTGAAAGAGACATGGTTGTTGAATGTATTTATTTACAGCCCTGTAGTGTTCACCAAGTGAGTTCCTAGGCATATATTATCATTACAGTTAAACTCGGCGGTCCTCAGGTATTTCATCCTCATTCTCGTCAGGTTCCATCTCCTAAACTAATGGAGCGTGTATTCATTCCTCTTTTTGCTCTTGATGCCAAACTTCCTCACTGCACCACTACACTCAGCTCCTTCTCTGCGGTCATTACTGCACCTACCACCACAGTTCATTCAACCTCACTCTCGTCACATTCAATTTCCTTCTGTAGCTCTTCCAAAAGTTCTGTGTTACTCTCCATTCCATATTCACTCAAAACATATTCCACTTTCCTCTTTCTCCCCCACTCCATATTTACACATCATATGTTTTACTTTCCTCCTGTCTGCCATCTTACCACCAACCTCTCCATGAGATTGTTTTCAAGAAAAACTTGCCTAACATTGAAGTGCGGGCGCGCACACCCACATCCCTAGTGACTGTCAGGGTTAGAAAACGTTGTGAGTAGACCAACTAAGCCATTTAAACTGGAACAACCATTTCGATAACAGGTTTAAAACATTTAACTGATTGGATTAGTTTAGAAGAATGTATGTTATTTATCTTTGTGTAGCATAAGATTAATCAATCAATTAATGTCCATGGAAAAACTCAGATGTTAAAACCAATTCAGAATAATAGACCTGCAGTAGAGCATGCTGAGAAATATGACGAGAATAATAGTTATGGCACAAATGTCCCTTTTTAGAGTACCACCTCAAAGCTGTTAGTTCCTTTAAGTTAGCAAAAATTCATCATTATACCTTGTGAGAGTATGATGATTGTGCATTTATATTAAAAATATGGTTTACAAAAAAGAAAATTATACACTTAATCCACACATGTACCCTAAAAGGTATCGAACAGTACCATGTGACATCATTATGTCTACCTCTGAAAGTACATTATGTGTATTGTGATACTTTTTGTACCTCAGGGAACAATACTGTAGCCTTATTTCTAATAGCGTAGGCCTACGTGAGAGAGAACCTTTGACTCTGTGGTCTGATGTGTACCCAGGTAGAGCTCTGCCTGATAAACTTAGTTCAGGAACATGTTCTCTCTCTGACTGAGAGTAAGACACACAGGCACGCACATAATCTATGGCAGTGCAGGACCAGGCTTCCCATCAAAGCCCCTCTGTCCCATTGCAATAACAGTCCCGTCCAGGCCAGCCCCCGTTCAGCCAGCCTCCAGCCCACCTCTTGTCCACTGCCACAGGCCTAAGGCCAGGGCCGAGGGCCCCTCAGCAAACAAACTGAGAATCACCAGCAGCCATTGATGAATGTGGTAACATTAGGAACTAGCTAATACACTACACATCCAAGGCAAACATATCCGGAACATTCTGGTCGAATGAACAGTCCTCCTCTGCAACTGCAGACCTGCGCGTAACTGATCTATAAAATAAAGCCAGGCAATAAACTAAATGGCACAATCTGGACTAATGAATCAGTGATAGCGAGACATCGATTGTAGTGTTTTTGTTTATTGAAGCTTGATAGGATTGTTTAGATTTACTAATCTCTTCCTCCCACTACTTTGACATTAATTAACGTTTTTTTTATTGGCTTTTCCACTAATCCTATCTATTATTTATCAGAAACAGTTCTGAAATGTCAGTGAAACATACCGCATTTGGTTTGGATTTCAACGTTAGCAGGGTGGTGTAAGCAGGGTGTAAGCAGGGTGTTGGGATAAAGTGGTGTTTGACAAATGCTCTTCCTGAACATATAGGCTACATGTTCCCCCTCTATGTAAACAAAAAGCCTTTCATTATGGACTCATGAACCTGGCCTGAACCTCTGTCCTGTTTACCAACAGGCTTACATCACTACCACTAGCTGCTCCACGCGGCCCCTGCCCTGCCAGAGGCCCCCGAGGGTGAACTAACTGTTGGTGTGAGAAGTGATGACTGACAGCATTGCTATGTAGGACTGCTGTGCGGTCAATGGTCAATCAGGTTATACAATACTAGTCAAAAGTTTGTCACACCTACTCATTCCAGGGTTTTTCTTTATTTTTACTATTTTCTACATTGTAGAATAATAGTGAAGACATCAAAACTTTGAAATAACACATATGGAATCATGTAGCGACCAAAAAAAGTGTTAAAAAAATCAAAATATATTCTATATTTGAGATTCTTCAAAGTAGCCACCCTTTGCCTTGATGACAGCTTTGGACACTCTTGGCATTCTCTCAACCAGCTTCCAGTCACCTGGAATGCATTTCAATTAACAGATGTGCCTTGTGAAAAGCTCATTTGTGGAATTTCTTTCCTTCTTAATGCATTTGAGTCAATCAGTTGTGTTATGTGGGGGGGTATACAGAAGATAGATCTATTTGGTAAAAGACCAAGTCCATATTATGACAACAACAACTCAAGCAAAGAGAAATGACAGTCCATCATTACTTTAAGACATGAAGGTCAATCAATCTAGAACATTTCAAGAACTTTGAAAGTTTCTTAAAGTGCAGTCTCATAAACCATCAAGCGTTATGATGAAACTGTCTCTCCTGAGGATCGCCACAGAAAAGGAAGACCCAGAGTTACCTCTGCTGCAGAGGATAAGTTCATTAGAGTTAACTGCACCTCAGATTGCAGCCCAAATAAATGCTTCACAGAGTTCAAGTAACAGACACATCTCAACATCAACTGTTCAGAGGAGACTGCGTGAATCAGGCCTTCATGGTCAAATTGCTGCAAAGAAACTCCTACTAAAGGACAACAATAATAAGAAGAGATGTGCCTAGGCCAAGAAACACAATTTCACAATTTGAGATTTGTCTTTGTGAGACGCAGAGTAGGTGAACGGATGATCTCTGCATGTGTGGTTCCCACCATGAAGCATGGAGGAGGAGGTGTGATGGTGTGGGGGTGCTTTGCCGGTGACACTGTCTGTGATTTATTTAGAATTCAAGGCACACTTAACCAGCATGGCTACCACAGCATTCTGCAGTGATACACCATCCCAACTGGTTTGCGCTTAGTGGGATTATCATTTGTTTTTCAACAGGAGAATGACCCAACACACCTTGAGGCTGTGTAAGGGTTATTTAACCAAGAAGGAGAGTGATGGAGTGCTTCAACAGATGACCTGGTCTCCACAATCACCCGACCTCAACCCAATTGAAATGGTTTGGGATGAGTTGGACCACAGAGTGAAGGAAAAGCTGCCAACAAGTACTCAGCATATGTGGGAACTCCTTCAAGACTGTTGGAAAAGCATGCCAATTGAAGCTGGTTGAGAGAATGCCAAGAGTGTGTAAAGCTGTCTTCAAGGCAAAGGGTGGCTACTTTGAAGAATCTAAAATATATTTTGATTTTTTTAACACTTTTTTGGTTACTACATGAGTTCGTACGTGTTATTTCATAGTTGTTATGTCTTCACTATTATTCTACAATGTAGAAAATAGTAAAAAATAAAGAACAACCCTTGAATGAGTATGTGTGTCCAAACTCTTGACTGGAATGTACATCACTGGAAAAACATAGGATGTTTACCAAATGGCGCCCTATTCCCTATATAGTACACTGGGTTTGACCAGAGCTATTGGTCCATGAGCCACATCATGGGGAATAGGGTGCCATTTTGTATTAGATTAGATGAGTTTATTAGTCACATGCACTGGGTCGCAGATGTAATCACAGGGTACAGTGAAATTCTTATTCTCCAAACTTCAACAGCACAGGTAAAAAAAGAGAGATGTGTGACGACTATCCCACTCTGTCTGCCGTATTCTCTCTTTGTTCTTGTTTCCTTATTAGGATGCCGGTGGGCGGAGTTGGGAGGGTCGTCAGCTACATGGGAAACACCTGGGCCCGCTGTGTCATAGGATAAATACATCACTTCCCCATTCATGGTGGAGACTCTCTCCATGCAGACACCTTTACAGATTTTTGGTGTGTATTGTGGTGGCCTTTTGGTTGTTTGCTTTGGCACCTTCAACACCCTGCATTATCACATTCATGCATGCAAAACACTCACACTACTGATTACACACACCATTGTATATTGTACTTAGTTTACTTTATTTAATAAATATATATTTTGTTACTCCATATCTCCACGTTGTCTCCCTTTTGTTACAAGCTTTGAGACGGTTCGTGACAAGTTGGCGCTCATCCGGGATCTTTGAAGGTATTGGTTTGGGAGAACGTGGAGGTATGTTAAATTCTGTACGTGTTTGGTTTGCATATTTTGTTTGAGTTTGATAGGCCCAGTATTGGTTGCCTTTGTTGTTTGGTTTGTGTGCTGTGTTGGAGAGTATAATGGTTAGTTTCCAGGCCCTGCCCATCCTGGAAACTCTTGTTCTACTTTCTGTTGGGACATTGGTCTGCGGATGTGAGTTAATCGACTGTGTACCTCGGTGGGCTATTTGGGTAGGATAGTGGAACTTGCTACCTGGGGCTATAGCCTTTTTCCCCTGATAGGCTTAGTGACGTGTTTCATTTTTGGAATATGTTGGGCATGGTTAATGTTTGTTTTTGTGTGGTGTCTGGACTGAGCAGTTGTCTCGGGGGCACATCTGTGGCTTGGTGGAATTTACCAGCATGCTGGGGAGTTCTCTTTCATGGCCAGTGGGCTACAGTGTGTAAATACCCACTGCAAAACCCCATAAAGACTAGGGTTGAGTTATTGTAGGTTTTGGGGAAGCTCTGTATCATCTCTCTTCTGTGGTGCTCAGGGTGATTGTCATTTTTCTGGTTGTGGTCTGATGTGCTCAGCAGAGGGGAAGAGTGAGATTTTCTTGTAACTATGGTGTTTTTATGTAGATGAGTTCATTCGCTTTTTGGCGGATGAGTATGTGTTGACTCACAAGTGTCTTTGCAGAGCCCATATTTGGAATGAGTGGGGGCGTTCAGATAGATTTGGGCCTCGCTCACCGAGATACTTTGGTTCAAGGGCAGAGTTCTATTCAACTAGGGTTGAGCCTGACTCCTGTGGTAAAGCTGACTTTGGTCAAGAGTGTTACTACTGTCAAGGTTCAGGTCATTGGAAAAATGAATGTCCAGTTGGCAGGGCAAAAGGTAGATTCAGTACGTGTGCTTACGCTAAATCTAAGCCTACCGTGTTAGCTGCGCCTGTTCCACATTTCACTCATGACTCATTGCCTCAGGAGCATGTGAAAGTCCATATGATCAAGACTATTTACCTTTCATTGCGGAGGTTTTTGTGTCTGTTAGGAAGTAAGGACCTAGTGCCAGTGAAGATCCTGAGATACAGGTGCCTCTGAATCATTTGTGTTCAAGTCTGTTACCATTTTCTGCTGAGACTGATTCAGGGAATAGTGTTCTAATTAGGGGAATAGGTTTGAACACTCTGTCAGTTCCATTGCATAAACTGATGTTGGATTGTGAACTGGTGAAAGGTGAGGTTGTTGTGGGGGTGCATCCTTCGTTGCCTATTGAGGGTATTGACGTTATCCTTGAGAATAACTTGACTGGTGAGCGTGTATGGCCTGTTGTATTTCCATCTCAAGTGGTTTCCACTAAGCCGTCATTTGTTGGGATTCCTGATGCGTGTACAGAGTTTCCCAGAGGTGTTCTCTGCGTCTGCAGTGACACGTTCTATGAGCTGTGGCGAACTGGTCACTGCACCGACTAATGATAATAATACAAAAAAGTATGTCACTGCTTTCCCTGTTATCCCATTATCTGTAACCCGCTCAGATCTAATCAATGTTCAACGGCATGACCCCACATTAGAGGAGTTGCGTGACCAAATTGTGCCTGTGGAACAGTTGGGCGATGTCGCCCATGGCTATTTTCTCCAAGAGGATGTCCTGATGAGAAAGTGGGTGTCTCATGGTAGTTGTTTTCTGGGGGAGACAATTAGTCAGGTTGTTGTACCAGTTAAGCTTTGTGAGCTGGTGTTGGCAACTTCTCACAACAACGTTGCTGGACATATGGGGGTGAGGAACACCTACAATCGCATATTAAGACATTTATTTTGGCCTAGATTAAAGAGGGATGTTTCTGATTTTTCAAAACTTGTCACACCTGTCAATTAACTGGTAAACCTAATCAAGCTATTAAGCCGGTACCATTGTTTCCTATTCCTGTACTCAGCCAACCTTTTTGAGTATCTGATTATTGGCTGTGTGGGTCCTCTGCCTCGTTCTAAAAAGGGTAGGTTTCAAGGTCCATTTACAGTGGTGCGCAAGTACACTGAGCGAAATTATCTAGTTGCCACTCCAGAATGAAGGAAATGTAAATTTGTTAAAACCCTATTATGCACTCTGAGACTGAACAGTGGGAGTCTACAGAGGACGGTAAAACCTGTTCTTTTGGCTGATACCGTTGTTTCCTTGGGTTCTTGTCAGGCTAGATCTGTGCATGAGGAGGAAGATGTTCCTGGTCATGACAATTGCATACTGCAGGGTAGATTGAAAAATTCAGAGACACTGGATGTTTTAGACAGCCTTCTCACACAACTACCTGTTGATGGGCGGAAAGATGGTGGTTCTGATTCTGAGATTTCCAGGTTTGTTTTCTGATACCCCTACACGTACAAACTTAATAGAACATGATATTGACATTGGAGATGCTGACCCCATTCGTCAGCGGTTCTATAAAGTTTCTTCTGAGAAACTATGTTGTCTGGATGCTGAGGTCAGGTACATGGTGGAGAGTAAGATAGCAGAGCCTTTCTCCAGTTGGGCTTCTCCCTGTATCTTGGTCAGTGAACTGGATGGAACAAACCGATTTTGTCCGGAGGTAAACAGTGTCACAAAGCCAGATTCATTTCTTCTTCCTCGGATGGAGGACTGCGTTGATCAAGTCGGTGCAGCTAAGTTTGTGAGCAAATTTGACCTGTTAAATGGCTATTGGCAGGTGCCACGGACTAGGGCACTTGGTCTGTACTTGTATTCGGTTATGAGTTTCGGTCTGCGTAATGCACCTGCCACTTTTCAGCGAATTATGAACAGGGTTGTCGCAGGTCTGACCGGGTGCGCTGTTTATCTGGAGGATGTAGTGATATATGCAGATACTTGGGAAGTGACTATGAATCGTTGGGAGTTGTAAATATTAAGAAGGACACAGATGTTCTTTTCATTGGAGTTTGTAGCTGATGCAGTCTCTTGTGCCCTGTTCCTGAATGTTTACGTGGCTGACCATTGTTTGGTGTCGTCATGCGCTATCTTTCCTGTCTGTTCCCTCCTGGTCTTGTGTTCTTCTTTCCTCTTAAACGTTGCTTCCTGTGCGCAAAGGTTGCTGAGGTGTGGGGAGGAGGAGGTTGGCTGGGGCAAGTGGAAGTGGGAACACGTAACCCCTCATAAATTTGGGGACGCAGGGGCCGTGTCAATTTGGGGACGCAGGGGCCGGTATGTTCCGGGGTCCTTGTTGGTCCCCGGTTTTATGGGGGATGTGACGACCACTCTGTCTGCCGTATTCTCTTTGTTGTTTCCTTATTAGGATGCTAGTGGGCAGAGTTGGGAGGGTCGTCAGCTACAGGGGAAACACCTGGGTCCGCTGTGTCATAGGATAAATACACCACTTCCCCATTCATGGCGGGGACTCTCTCCATGCAGAGACCTTTACAGATTTTGTGGTGTATCTTGGTGGCCTTTTGGTTGTTTGCTTTGGCACCTTTTCAACACCCTGCATTATCACATTCATGCATGCAAAACACTCACTTACACTACTTATTACACACACCATTGTATATTGTACTTAGTTTACTTTATTTAATAAATACATATTTTGTTACTCCTTATCTCCACGTTGTCTCCCTTTTCTTACGGGCTTTGAGCCGGTTCGTGACAGATGTGAATGAGAAAAAAAAAACATTAATAATATTAATAAAACACTGAGTTCTAGTCCTCCTCAGTGCGAGTTGCTGAATCAATAAGGGGATCGGTTTGGAATTCAGTTATGACCTAGAGGGAAGGCGACTCTTCCTCCCTCAGGAAGGCTTTACCAGAAGTTTGCATATAGCTGGTGACAGTTAAAACAGCTCTGTAGTCAAGGCAAGCCTGTTGAAGCATGTGATGATGGAGTACAGATTTGCCTCACAACTACAGTCGTTAACTGAGCCAGATGTTATCTTTTTTTTGGTTTCAAGTGAGTAGGCATTGGTCTGAAGCCGAAAAATAAACAACATTTTAGCAATTTAGCAGATGCTCTTATCCAAAGCGATTTACAGGAGCAATTAGGATTGGTTAAGAGCCTTGTTCAAGGGCACATCGACAGATTTCACCTAGTCAGTTCAGGGATTCAAACAACCAACCTTTATGGTTACTGGCCCAACCTCTTAACTGCTAGGCTACTACCCAGCCCAAATTCACATGAGTACCACAAAGCCTGTTCTACCAAGATTTTCCAGCACACAGCTTTGACCTGCTACAGTAGCTATGTTGGTATTGTACTTCAAACTGTAGGCAGGTTGCTTAGGATTCAAACCTCAGAGCTTAATTCATACTTGTAGAGGAGATGCTTCCACAATGTGATTTGTACCACATACAAGGTCAAGTATTGGATCCTTCACACACACCACAGTGAGACATTATCCCCTAACGCTACCTAAGCAAGCTTTGCTTTTATACTTACAAGACCATCTGGCTTGATTGAGCTGTTTTGTCTTGTAATGTATTTTCTTAAACCTATATTAGAGCAATAAATGTAATTGAAAAATGATAATCATAATATACTATTTGTCAGGTGCATAGCAACAAGTGGTGTGTTGGACACAGTAGCTCAGATGGAGTCTGTCTTCATTCTTGATTTCTGTAAGTGTTAGCTTACCTGTGTAATATTGACATAAGCGCAGAACCACTTGTGGTGTATTTCAAATATGGTCCTGTTTTATCAAACGCTGTACTGATCAGTGGACAGTTCATTACCTCAAAATAATATGTAGCTTAAAGTTATGTTTGTACTTGTACACATTTACAATAGGCCTACATCTAAAAATACATAGTCAAAGGACATACCCATATACAACATTTGAATAGCAGGACACTTAAGTCCATTATCCATCTGAAGAGTATGAATTGGGCTGTTTGAAAAGGTTTGAATCCTAAACAACCTGCCTACGCATAGTTTGCAATAAAATACCAACATAGCTACTGTAGCAGGTCAAAGCTGTGTGCTGGAAAACCTTGGTATAGCATGGGTGGAATAGGCATTGTGGTGTTCATGTGAATATCCCTTTTTATTAGAATTCATAACAATGCTTACATCTCACTTAACTTTGTTTTAATAGAGTGCCAGTTCTGACTCAGACTCAGTCAAATCCAAGATGGCGTTGCAGTTCAGACATCTTTGTCTTGTCCCGTGTGTGTGTGTGTATATATATATATATATATATATATATATATATATATATATATATATATTGTTTCCTTTGTATATATTTCATATTTTTTTATATTTTTAATCTCAGTTTCAACATCCCAGAGGATCCTGCAACCCGCCTCACCCAATGTGGTATGGATCTGCTATTTCCTATACTTTAGAACTGGAACCCCCAACAGAAGCTAGCCAGCTAACTAGCTACGAGTAGTCAGTTAGCCACTGCTAGCGGTCATCAGCTAATCTTAGCCCAGTCAACTCCTGCCAGTCTGCACAGCGCGATTCAACCCAGCGCATACCGGACTGCTTTTTCTCCACGTCTCTGGTTTCCTACTACAAGCTCTGAACCTGGATCATCGCAGCTAGCTAACTGCTATCCGAATGGCTACCCCCTGGCTAACGTCTCTGTCCCGAAGCAAGCACCAGTGAGCCTGGAACTAGCCTCGTGCTAGTTTTCCGACAAGAAAGAACTGCCAAAGGGGGTGGAGTTAGCCTGCAGAGTTCTGTCATACTATCCAGGTCTGTGTCCAAACAATTCCAGCTTCTACTTCTAAAAATCCACCTTTCCAGAAACAAGTCTGTCCCGGTTGCGGCTTGTTATAGACCACCTTCTGCCCCAAGCTGTGCCCTGGACACCATATGTGAATTGATTGCCCCCCCATCTATCTTCAGAGGTCGTGCTTAACACCACGGCCGTCATACAGTCTAATCTAGATTACCTCAATCTCACACAAATTATCAATGAATTTACCAGGTAAAACCACAAATCCGTAAGCACGGACACCCTCATAGATATCATCCTGACCAACCTGCCCTCTGAATACACCTCTGCAGTCTTCAACCAGGATCTCAGCGATCACTGCCTCATTGCCTGCGTCCGCAATGGGTCTGCGGTCAAACGACCAGCACTCATCACTGTCAAACGCTCCCTAAAACACTTCAGCAAGCAGGTCTTTCTAATCGACCTGGCCCGGGTATTCTGGAAGGATATTGACCTCATTCCGTCAGTAGAGGATGCCTGGTTATTCTTAAAGTGCTTTCCTCACCATCTTAAATAAGCATGCCCCATTCCAAAACAAATGGAACCAGGAACAGATATAGGCCTTGGTTCACTTCAGACCTGACTGTCCTTGACCAGCACAAAAACATCCTGTGGCATACTGCATTAGCATCGAATAGACCCCGCGATATGCAACTTTTCAGGGAAGTTAGGAACCAATATACACAGGCAGTTAGGAAAGCAAAGGCTAGATTTTTCAAACCGAAATGTGCATCCTGTAGCACAAACTCCAGAAAGTTCTGGGGCACAGTAAAGTCCATGGAGAATAAGAGCACCTCCTCCCAGCTGCCGAATGCACAGAGGCTAAGAAACACTGTCATCACCGATTTAAATCCACAATAATTGAAAACTTCAATGAGCATTTTCTATGGCTGGCCATGCTTTCCACCTGGCTACAACAGCCCTGCACCCCCCACAGCAACTTGCCCAAACCTCCATTTCCCCTTCACTCAAATCCAGATAGCTGATGTTCTGAAAGAGTTGCAAAATCTGGACCCCTACAAATCAGCTGGGCTAGACAATCTGGACCCTCTCTTTGTAAAATTATCTGCCGAAATTGCTGCAACCCCCATTACTAGCCTGTTCAACCTCTCTATCATATCATCTGAGATCCCCAAAGATTGGAAAGCTGCCACGGTCATCTCCCTCTTCAAAGGGGGAGACACTCTAGACCCAAACTGTTACAGACTTATATCTATCCTACCCTGCCTTTCTAAGGTCTTCGAAAGCCAAGTTAACAAACAGATCACCGACCATTTCGAATCCCACCGTACATTCTCCACTATGCAATCTGGTTTCAGAGCTGGTCATGGGTGCATCTCAGCCACGCTCAAGGTCCTAAACGATATCATAACCGCCATCGATAAAAGACAATACTCTGCAGCCGAATTCATCGACCTTGCCAGGGCTTTTCGTCTCTGTCAATCACAACATTCTTATCGGCAGACTCAACAGCCTTGGTTTCTCAAATGACTTCTTCGCCTGGTTCACCAACTACTTCTCAGACAGAGTTCAGTGTGTCAAATCGGAGAGCCTGTTGTCCGGACTTCTAGCAGTATCTATGGGGGTTCAATTCTCAGGCCGACTCTTTTCTCTGTACACATCAATGATGTCGCTCTTGCAGCTGGTGATTCTCTGATCCACCTCTTCACAGACGAAACCATTCTGTATACTTCTGGCCCTTCTTTGGACACTGTGTTAACAAACCTCCAGATGAGCTTCAATGCCATACAACTCTCCTTCCGTGGCCTCCAACTGCTCTTAAATGCAAGAAACTAAATGCATGCTCTTCAGCAAAAATCACTGAAGCTGGAGACTCATATCTCCCTCACTAACTTTAAGCATCAGCTGTCAGAGCAGCTGACCGATCATTGCAGCTGTACATAGACCATCTGTACATATCCCATCCAACTACCTCATCCCCATATTATTTTTTTCCTCCTTTGCACCCCAGTATCTCTACTTGCACATTAATCTTCTGCACATCTATCACTCCAGTGTTTAATTGCTGAAATTGTAATTACTTCGCCACCACGGCCTATTTATTGCCTTACCTCCCTAATCTTACCTCATTTGCACACATTGTATATACAGTTGAAGTCGGAAGTTTACATGCACTCGTTTTTCAACCACTCCACAAATGTCTTGTTAATTAACAAACTATAGTTTTTGCAAGTCGGTTAGGACATCTTCTTTCTGCATGACACAAGTCATTTTTCCAACAATTGTTTAGACAGACAATTTCACATATAATTCACTGTATCACAATTCTAGTGGGTCAGAAGTTTACATACACTAAGTTGACTGTGCTTTTAAACAGCTTGGAAAATTCCAGAAAATGATGTCATGACTTTAGAAGCTTCTGATAGGCTAATTGACATCATTTGAGTCAATTGGAGGTGTACCTGTGGATGTATTTCAAGGCCTACCTTCAAACTCAGTGCCTCTTTGCTTGACATCATGGGGAAATCAGCCAAGATCTCAGAAAAAAGATTGTAGACCTCCACAAGTCTGGTTCATCCTTGGGAGAAATGTCCAAATGCCTGAAGGTACCATGTTCGTCTGCACAAACAATAGTACGCAAGTATAAACACCATGGGACCACGCAGCCGTCATACCGCTCAGGAAGGAGATGCATTCTGTGTCCTGGAGATGAACATACTTTGGTGCGAAAAGTGCAAATCAATCCCAAAACAACAGCAAAGGACCTTGTGAAGATGCTGGAGGAAACAGGTACTGTCACGAGCGTCGTCTTGAAAATGACCGGACCAAGGTGCAGCGTGGTAAGCGTACATTTTTCTTTATTTTTTAAATGTCGCCAACAAAACAATAAACAAAAACGAACGTGAAGCTCCGTAAGGCTATACATGCATTAAACGAAGACAACAACCCACAAATGAGAAAAAGATAAAAGGCTGCCTAAGTATGATTCTCAGAGACAACGATAGACAGCTGTCCCAGATTGAGAATCATACCCGGCCAAAAACAAAGAACCAGAAAGCATAGACTTTCCCACCCGAGTCACACCCTGACCAAACAAAGATTGAGAATAAAATGATCTCTATGGTCAGGGCATGACAGTACCCCCCCCCCCCCCCTCCCCCAAAGGTGCGGACTCCGGCTGCAAACCTGACACTATAGGGGAGGGTCTGGGTTGGCATCTCTCTTGGTGGCGGCTCCGTTGCGGGACGCAGACCCCGCTACACCTCTGGCTCCCCCCACTTTGGTGGCGCCTCTGGTGCGGGGACCCTCGTCGCCGACCCCGGACTGGGGACCCTCGCCGCAGGCCCCGGACCGGGAACCCTTGTTGCAGGCCCTAGACTGGGGACCCTCGCCGCAGGCCCCGGACCGGGAACCCTCGTTGCAGGCCCTAGACTGGGGACCCTCGCTGCAGGCCCCGGACTGGCCCATGGAGCAGGCTGAGGAGACCTACTGGAGGCCTGGTTCTTAGAGCAGGCACAGGACTCACCAGGCTGGGGAGACATACTGGAGGCCTGGTTCTTGGAGCAGACACAGGACTCACCAGGCTGGGGAGACATACTGGAGGCCTGGTTCTGGGAGCAGGCACAGGTCGAACCGGGCTGTGGGGGAGCACTGGAGATCTGGTGCTTAAAGCTGGCACCACTCGTCCTGGCTGAAGGCCCACTTTGGCCCGGCACGTGCGGTGCGCAGGCACAGGACGCACTGGGCTGTGACAGCACACTGGAGACACAGTGCGCCGAGCCGGCACAGGATACCCTGGGCCGAAGAGGTGAACCGGAGACCAGGAGCGCTGTGCTGGCACAATCCGTCCTGGCTGGATGCCCACTCTAGCACGACACATGCGCGGAGAGCTGGCTCAGAGCGCACCGGGGTGTGAACGCGCACTGGAGACACCTTGCGCTTCACCGCATAACACGGTGCCTGACCAGTACCACGCTCCCTACCGTGAGCACGGGGAGTTAACTCCGCCAACCTCCCCGTGACCCCCCCCCCCTAATTATAATTTTTTGGAGTGGCCTCCCGGTCTTCCTTGCCACCCGTGACACTGTGTAACGCTGGGCCCCTTTACTAGCTGCTTCCGCCTTCCTCGCTGCTTCCAACTGCTTCCACGGCAGGCGATCCTTTCCAGCCAGGATCTCCTACCACATCCAGGATCCCTTTCCTTCCAGAATGTATTCCCATGTCCACTCTGTCTGCTCCTCCCGGCCATGCCGCTTGGTCCGTTTGTGGTGGGTTGTTCTGTCACAAGCGGCGTCTTGAAAATGACCGGACCAAGGTGCAGCGTGGTCAGCGTACATTTTTGTTTATTATTTAAATGTCGCCAACAAAACAATAAACAACAACAATGAACGTGAAGCTCCGTAAGGCTATACATGCATTAAACGAAGACAACAACCCACAAACGAGAAAAGGAAAAAAGGCTGCCTAAGTATGATTCCCATTCAGAGACAACGCTAGACAGCTGTCCCTGATTGAGAATTATACCCGGCCAAAAACAAAGAACCAGAAAGCATGGACTTTCCCACCCGATCACACCCTGACCCAACAAACATAGAGAATAAAAGGATCTCTATGGTCAGGGCGTGATAGGTACAAAAGTATCTATATCCACAGTAAAACAAGTCCTATATCCACATAACTTGAAAGGCCACTCAGCAAGGAAGAATCCACTGCTCCAAAACCTCTATAAAAAGCCCGACTATGGTTTGTAACTACACATGGAGACAAAGATCGTGCTTTTTGAGAAATGTCCTCTGGTCTGATGAAACTGTGAAGCACGGGGGTGGCAGCATCATGTTGTGGGGGTGCTTTGCTCCAGAAGGGACGGGTGCACTTCACAAAATAGATGGCATCATGTGGAAGCAAATTATGTGGATAAATTGAAGCAACATTTCAAGACATCAGTCAGGGAGTTAAAACTTGGTTGCAAATGTGTCTTCCAAATGGACAATGACCCATGCATACTTCCAAAGTGGACAAATGGCCTAAGGACAACAAAGTCAAGGTATTGGAGTGGCCATCACAAAGCCCTGACCTCAATCCTATAGAACATTTGTGGGCAGAACTGAAAAAGCGTGTGCGAGCAAGGAGGCCTACAACCCTGTTACACCAGTTCTGTCAGGAGGAATGGGCCAAAATTCACCCAACTTATTGTGGGAAGCTTGTGGAAGGCTACCCGAAACATTTGACCCAAGTTAAACTAATTCAAGGCAATGCTACCAAATACTAACTGAGTGTATGTAAACTTCTGACCCACTGGGAATGTGATGAAAGAAACACAAGCTGAAATAAATCATTCTCTCTATTATTCTGACATTTCACATTTGTAAAATAAAGTGGTTGATCCTAACTGACCTAAAACAGGGAATTTTTACTTGGATTAAATGTCAGGAATTGTGAAAAACTGAGTTTGGCTAAGGTGTATGTATACTTCTGACTTCAACTGTAGATGTTTTCTATTGTGTTATTGATTGTACGTTTGTTTATTCCATTTGTAACTGTGTTGTTGTTTGTGTCGCACTGCTTTGCTTTATCTTGGCCAGGTCGCAGTTGTAAATGAGAACTTGTTTTCATCTGGCCTACCTGGTTAAATAGTTCAAATAAAAAATAAAAAAGACATTGATGAACTCAAGGGAAGGCAACTCTCTCTCCCTCAGGAATGATTTACCAGCAGTTTGCATAGAGCTGGTGACAGTTACAACAGCCCTGTGGTCAAGGCAAACAGAGAGAGACCTGTTGAAGCATGTGATATAGGAGTACACATTTGTCTCACAACTACAGTACTACAGTTATTAACTGTCCATATCAGATCCAAATGTTACATATACAGTGCAAATCTACACTGAGTGTACAAAATATTAGGAACACTTTCTTAATATTGAGTTGCACTCCCTTTGCTTTCAACTCATTGGGGAATGGACTCTACAAGGTGTCGAAAGCGTTCCACAGGGATGCTGGCCCATGTTAACTGTTTTGTCAGTTGGCTGGATGTCCTTTGGGTGGTGGACCATTCTTGAAACACACAGGAAACTGTTGAGTGTGAAAAACATAGCAGTATTGCAGTTCTTTACACACTCAAAGCGGTGCAGCTGGCCTAGTACAGTACCATACCCTGTTCAAAGGTTCCTTAAATATTTTGTCTTGCCCATTCTCCCAATGAAATGAACACATACACAACTGATGTCTCAATTGTCTTAAGGCTTAAAAATCCTTATTCAACCTTTCTCCTCCCCTTCAAATACACTGATTGAAGTGGATTAAATATGTGACATCAATAAGAGATCATAGCTTTCACCTGGATTCACCTTGTCAGTCTGTCATGGAAAGGTGTTCCTACTTTTTTGTACACTCAGTGCATATGGCTACGGTCCATTAAAGCGGTTACTGTGTACATCAACTGTATGTAACTTGACTTATTGTGTTGATAGTATGGTAGGGTTATGTCAAGGCCAAGGGCACTCCACTCACACCACTCACAACCTGTGATATCGAGTGAGTGAGTCATACAGTATAGTTGACACTGAAATGCTTGAACTGCTTTTTCATTTTAAAGAGAGCAATAAAAACTTGTCTATTTTTAATTCATCTCTGAACCCAGAACCAAGTGCTAGACTACTTTTTCGTAAGCAAACTCTTTGTAATCAACCAGATGCTTTTGGAGAAAGATGTTCAGGGGAATATAACACCTATCCCTGTGAAGATTTTCATTCTGCTCTCTATCCCTTCGGGGGTTAGCTCTCGTCACTACTAACTGCCCATGTGATTGTCTCTGTATTCATGTGCTTAATTGGAGTGTTATGATGACTCCCTCCCTTGTTTACCTCATTATCTGCTCTGGGCTCTACCTCTCTGCAGAGAAGGGCTTTGTTGTACCAGATCATCACCACCACAGTCATTACCGTTAACTGTTTCACACTATTGATGGATTTTTTTTATTTTACCTTTATTTAACAAGGCAAGTCAGTTAAGAACAAATTCTTATTTACAGTGACGGCCTACACCGGCCAAAACCGGATGACACTGGGCCAATTGCACGCCGCCCTATGGGACTCCCAATCACGGCCGGTTGTGATCCAGCCTGGATACGTACAAGGGTGTCTGTAGTGACGCCTCAAGCACTGAGATGCAGTGCCTTAGACTGCTGTGCCACTCGGGAGCCCATAACTGTCAGGTGATAACCACAGAGTTATACCATATCAACATATCTATGGCATGGTCTTGATGCATGAGAATAATAGATACCCACACATTGTATAAAAATCCAAACGGATGCTCTAGATGCAAAAAAATATAAAATACTGCCAACTACTGTAGGAACAGACATGCTCAAAAATATCCCCTCTGTCCTCCTCTTCCCCTAATCCTGTCTACCCCCCCCCCCCCCCCCCCCCCCCCCTCGTGCTTTAAACACTGTGGCCTGTGGCCATCCTGACAGGTGAGGAGTCTGGGGTGTCACTAAGATGTCATTTTGGATCTGTGGCTACTCCACTGCCAGAGGAGATGAGTTGAACAGTGTGGTCTTTGTGTGTCTGGGACAAAGCTGGTCCTGTGAGAGAAGAGAGCCAGGGGAAGGCAGGGCCACGGGAGATATTACACTGACGGCAGGACTTTGAGGAAGGGCACCATCTGAACACCACAACAGCCCCTGTCCTGCTACTACTGGCAACCACAATGTCATCCCCTGAACAGCTCACCTCACAACCCAGAACAAATCTCACGTGCACTCAGTGACGATTTTAGCATGTAAATCTTGGTGGGACAAAAACAATTATTGGGGGGATGCATGCCAGCAAAGCCACTACACAACACAACACTAAACAATACATGAATTGCACTATACGGTGAAAAACGGTCCCACAAACTGTTAGGGCCTACATAAAGTTGTGCCAACAGCAGAGTCCCAACACCTTACCACTGCTACAACTGGCTATCAGCGGAGCCTTGTCTGGCAGCGAAACAGCTCATTCAGCCTAATTTACTGTCTTTTTAAACAAATGTTTCTACTGACAATTGAGATATACAAACTATTGCATAAGGGGATGACAAGCGGATAAGAGGCAATCCATAATTTCGATTAAGACATTAATGAGCAAGCTAGGACAGACGTAGTCAATATAACTATTTGTTCAGCACTTTTGAAATGTACAGCGACAGAATTCAGAACATGGGCCGTTTTATAGTGTTCTCCATGTACACCAAGTCAGAACCCTAGGATAAATAAAGGGGGCATATAAGCAGACAATGAAAGCTCTTACAATATTGAATGATTACATTTCTCTAAAACAGGTTATAGGCTACATGTGTACCACCAAGTTAGAACAGAAGGTAAAATTAAGAGGGGAAAATTGACGAAAATATTAGGGTGAGGTACATGGGCTACTAACACAACATACACTTAGTATTACTTTCTTAGCTAAAGTACACTAATCTCACCTGGCATATTACAAAATGTATTCAGCAGCATTCAAGGCAATTTTGGACTCACCTTATTGTGCTGTACACACTTGAACAGTGCGGCGGTCCTTCACGGGCAAATTTTGTCATCAAAGTCTGTCATTCTCTGGATTTATGGTGCTTTCAAGACACCTGGGAATTTAGAAAAGGGTCAAATCATGATGAGGTCGTAGCTCTAGAAAGAGGCCCCAGTTCCCGACTTACAATTCCGAGTTGGATGACCATTCAAAACGTACTTTTCCCAGTCAGAGTTTTTTTTTTCCCCGAGTTCCCAGGTGTCTTGAACTTTCCCATCTAAGCTAACAGTTATTTTGAGCGCGGCAGATATTCATGCTGGATTGACAGCAAGGCCAATGTTGAATGTTTATAATTTTAAGCTTGGAAATGTCATGTATTGTCATGTTGTGTCTTTCTGTCCTTTCCTTTCACCCTGTCTCCCTCTGCTGGTCGTATTAGGTTACCTTTTCTCCCCCGCTTTCCCCCAGCTGTTCCTTGTCTCCTCTTGACTACCTCGTCACCCCTTCTCCCACCTGTTCCCCTTTTCCCTCTGATTAGTCCCCTATATCTCTCTCTGTTTTTGTTCCTGTCCTTGTCGGATTCTTGTTTGTTGTGTTTCATGCCTGAGCCAGACTATCGTCATGTTTGCTGTAACCTTGTCCTGTCCTGTCGGAATCTGCCGGTCTATCTGAGCCTACCACAGTTTGGTTATTAAAGAAGCTCTGTTTAAGTTAGTTCGCTTTTGGGTCCTCATTCACTCTCCGTAACAGAAGAATCCGACCAAGAATGGACCCAGCGACTTCGGATCCTCTCCACTCAGCCGTCGAGATCCAGGGAGCGATGCTAGGCAGACACGAGCAGGAATTGTCTGCTGCTCGACATGCCGTTGAGACCCTGGCCACCCAAGTCTCCAACCTCACAGAACAGGTTCACCATCTCCGCCTCGATCCACCGGCCACTTCCAGGGCTTTCGAATCTCCGGAGCCCAGAATCAATAACCCGCCGTGTTACTCTGGGGAGCCCACTGAATGCCGCTCGTTCCTCACCCAGTGTGATATTGTGTTTTCTCTCCAGCCCAACACTTACTCCAGGAGCACTGCTCGTGTCGCCTACGTCATATCTCTCCTTATTGGACGGGCTCGTGAGTGGGGCACGGCAATCTGGGAGGCAAGGGCTGAGTGTACTAACCAGTATCAGGACTTTAAGGAGGAGATGATACAGGTTTTTGATCGATCTGTTTTTGGGGAGGAGGCTTCCAGGGCCCTGTCTTCCCTATGTCAAGGTAATCGATCCATAACAGACTACTCTATTGAGTTTCGCACTCTTGCTGCCTCCAGTGGCTGGAACGAGCCGGCTTTGCTCGCTCGTTTTCTGGAGGGTCTCCGCGCAGAGGTAAAGGATGAGATTCTCTCCCGGGAGGTCCCTTCCAGCGTGGATTCCCTGATTGAACTCGCTATTCGCATTGAGCGACGGGTTGATCCTCGTCACCGAGCTCGTGGAAAGGAGCTCGCGTTCTCCGTTGCCCCCCTCTCCGCATCACTACCATCTTCCTCTGCCGGCTCGGGAGCTGAGCCTATGCAGCTGGGAGGTATCCGCATCTCGACTAAGGAGAGGGAACGGAGAATCACCAACCGCCTCTGTCTCTATTGCGGTTCTGCTGGTCATTTTGTCACTTCATGTCCAGTAAAAGCCAGAGCTCATCAGTAAGCGGAGGGCTACTGGTGAGCGCTACTACTCCTGTCTCTCCTTCAAGATCCTGCACTACCTTGTCGGTCCATCTACGCTGGACCGGTTCGTCAGCTTCCTGCAGTGCCTTAATAGACTCTGGGGCGGAGGGCTGTTTTATGGACGAGACCTGGGCTCGGGAACATGACATTCCTCTCAGACAGTTAAGGGAGTCCACGGCCTTGTTCGCCCTGGATGGTAGTCCTCTCCCCAGGATTCAGCGTGAGACGCTACCTTTAACCCTCACTGTTTCTGGTAATCATAGCGAAACCATTTCTTTTTTGATTTTTCGTTCACCTTTTACACCTGTTGTTTTGGGCCATCCCTGGCTAGTTTGTCATAATCCTTCCATTAATTGGTCTAGTAATTCTATCCTCTCTTCCTCCACACCGGTCGTATGATTGTAGTATTGATCTCCTTCCGGGAACCACTCCCCCCCGGGGTAGACTATACTCTCTGTCGGCTCCCGAACGTAAGGCTCTCGAGGATTATTTGTCTGTAGCTCTTGACGCCGGTACCATAGTCCCCTCCTCCTCTCCCGCCGGAGCGGGGTTTTTTTTTGTCAAGAAGAAGGACGGGTCTCTGCGCCCCTGCATAGATTATCGAGGGCTGAATGACATAACAGTTAAGAATCGTTATCCGCTTCCTCTTATGTCTTCAGCCTTCGAGATCCTGCAGGGAGCCAGGTTTTTCACTAAGTTGGACCTTCGTAACGCTTACCATCTCGTGCGCATCAGGGAGGGGGACGAGTGGAAGACGGCGTTTAACACTCCGTTAGGGCACTTTGAATACCGGGTTCTTCCTTTCGGCCTCGCTAACGCTCCAGCTGTCTTTCAGGCATTAGTCAATGATGTCCTGAGAGACATGCTGAACATCTTTGTTTTCGTTTACCTTGACGATATCCTGATTTTTTTCACCGTCACTCCAGATTCATCTTCAGCACGTTCGACGTGTCCTCCAGCGCCTTTTAGAGAATTGTCTTTTTGTGAAGGCTGAGAAGTGCACTTTTCATGCCTCCTCCGTCACATTTCTCGGTTCTGTTATTTCCGCTGAAGGCATTAAGATGGATCCCGCTAAGGTCCAAGCTGTCATTGATTGGCCCGCCCCTAAGTCACGCGTCGAGCTGCAGCGCTTTCTCGGCTTCGCGAACTTCTATCGTCGTTTCATCCGTAATTTCGGTCAGGTGGCAGCTCCTCTCACAGCCCTTACTTCTGTCAAGACGTGCTTTAAGTGGTCCGTTTCCGCCCAGGGAGCTTTTGATCTCCTCAAGAATCGTTTTACATCCGCTCCTATCCTTGTTACACCTGACGTCTCTAGACAGTTCGTTGTCGAGGTTGACGCGTCAGAGGTGGGCGTGGGAGCCATTCTTTCTCAGCGCTCCCTCTCTGACGACAAGGTCCACCCATGCGCGTATTTTTCTCATCGCCTGTCGCCGTCGGAACGTAACTATGATGTGGGAAACCGCGAACTGCTCGCCATCCGGTTAGCCCTAGGCGAATGGCGACAGTGGTTGGAGGGGGCGACCGTTCCTTTTGTCGTTTGGACTGACCATAGGAACCTTGAGTACATCCGTTCTGCCAAACGACTTAATGCGCGTCAGGCGCGTTGGGCGCTGTTTTTCGCTCGTTTCGAGTTCGTGATTTCTTATCGTCCGGGCTCTAAGAACACCAAGCCTGATGCTTTATCTCGTCTCTTCAGTTCTTCAGTAGCCTCCACTGACCCCGAGGGGATTCTCCCTGAGGGGCGTGTTGTCGGGTTGACTGTCTGGGGAATTGAGAGGCAGGTAAAGCAAGCGCTCACTCACACTCCGTCGCCGCGCGCTTGTCCTAGGAACCTTCTTTTCGTTCCCGTTCCTACTCGTCTGGCCGTTCTTCAGTGGGCTCACTCTGCCAAGTTAGCCGGCCACCCTGGCGTTCGGGGTACGCTTGCTTCCATTCGCCAGCGTTTTTGGTGGCCCACCCGGGAGCATGACACGCGTCGTTTCGTGGCTGCTTGTTCGGTCTGCGCGCAGACTAAGTCCGGTAACTCCCCTCCTGCCGGCCGTCTCAGGCCGCTTCCCATTCCCTCTCGACCGTGGTCTCACATCGCCTTAGATTTTGTCACCGGACTGCCTTCGTCAGCGGGGAAGACTGTTATTCTTACGGTTGTCGATAGGTTCTCTAAGGCGGCTCATTTCATTCCCCTTGCTAAGCTTCCTTCTGCTAAAGAGACGGCACAAATCATCATCGAGAATGTTTTCAGAATTCATGGCCTTCCGTCAGACGTCGTTTCGGACAGAGGTCCGCAATTCACGTCTCAATTTTGGAGGGAGTTTTGCCGTTTGATTGGGGCTTCCGTCAGTCTCTCTTCCGGCTTTCACCCCCAGTCTAACGGTCAAGCAGAACGGGCCAATCAGACTATTGGTCGCATCTTACGCAGTCTTTCTTTTCGCAACCCTGCGTCTTGGTCAGAACAGCTCCCCTGGGCAGAATACGCCCACAACTCGCTTCCTTCGTCTGCGACCGGGCTATCTCCTTTTCAGAGTAGCCTCGGGTACCAGCCTCCGCTGTTCTCATCTCAGTTCGCCGAGTCCAGCGTCCCCTCCGCTCAGGCTTTTGTCCAACGTTGCGAGCGCACCTGGAAGAGGGTCAGGTCTGCACTTTGCCGTTATAGGACGCAGACTGTGAGGGCTGCTAATAAGCGTAGAACTAAGAGTCCTAGATATTGTCGCGGTCAGAGAGTTTGGCTCTCCACTCAGAACCTTCCCCTTAAGACGGCTTCTCGCAAGTTGACCCCGCGGTTCATTGGTCCGTTCCGTATTTCTCGGGTCATTAATCCTGTCGCAGTTCGACTTCTTCTTCCGCGATACCTTCGTCGCGTCCACCCGGTCTTCCATGTCTCCTGTATTAAGCCCGTTCTTCGCGCCCCCGCTCGTCTCCCCCCCCCCCCCCCCATCCTTGTCGAGGGCGCACCCATCTACAGGGTCCGCAGGATTTTGGACATGCGTCCTCGGGGCCGTGGTCACCAGTACCTCGTTGATTGGGAGGGGTACGGTCCTGAGGAGAGGAGTTGGGTTCCCTCTCGGGACGTGCTGGACCGTGCGCTGATCGAGGATTTCCTCCGTTGCCGCCAGGTTTCCTCCTCGAGTGCGCCAGGAGGCGCTCGGTGAGTGGGGGGGTACTGTCATGTATTGTCATGTTGTGTCTTTCTGTCCTTTCCTTTCACCCTGTCTCCCTCTGCTGGTCGTATTAGGTTACCTTTTCTCCCCCGCTTTCCCCCAGCTGTTCCTTGTCTCCTCTTGACTACCTCGTCACCCCTTCTCCCACCTGTTCCCCTTTTCCCTCTGATTAGTCCCCTATATCTCTCTCTGTTTTTGTTCCTGTCCTTGTCGGATTCTTGTTTGTTGTGTTTCATGCCTGAGCCAGACTATCGTCATGTTTGCTGTAACCTTGTCCTGTCCTGTCGGAATCTGCCGGTCTATCTGAGCCTACCACAGTTTGGTTATTAAAGAAGCTCTGTTTAAGTTAGTTCGCTTTTGGGTCCTCATTCACTCTCCGTAACAGGAAAATAGACCCTTTAACCCATACTTGGGACCACACAGCAGTGGTGGAAAAAGTACTCAATTGTCATACTTGAGTAAAAGTAAAGATACCTTTAATAGAAAATGACTCAAGTAAAAGTGAGTCACCCAGTAAAATTGTACTTGAGTAAATGTCTAAAAGTATTTCGTTTTAAATATACAGTGCCTTGCGAAAGTATTCGGCCCCCTTGAACAAATCAAAAACTGAAAAATTGGGCGTGCAAAATTATTCAGCCCCCTTAAGTTAATACTTTGTAGCGCCACCTTTTGCTGCGATTACAGCTGTAAGTCGCTTGGGGTATGTCTCTATCAGTTTTGCACATCGAGAGACTGACATTTTTTCCCATTCCTCCTTGCTAAACAGCTCGAGCTCAGTGAGGTTGGATGGAGAGCATTTGTGAACAGCAGTTTTCAGTTCTTTCAACAGATTCTCGATTGGATTCAGGTCTGGACTTTGACTTGGCCATTCTAACACCTGGATATGTTTATTTTTGAACCATTCCATTGTAGATTTTGCTTTATGTTTTGGATCATTGTCTTGTTGGAAGACAAATCTCCGTCCCAGTCTCAGGTCTTTTGCAGACTCCATCAGGTTTTCTTCCAGAATGGTCCTGTATTTGGCTCCATCTATCTTCCCATCAATTTGAACCATCTTCCCTGTCCCTGCTGAAGAAAAGCAGGCCCAAACCATGATGCTTCCACCACCATGTTTGACAGTGGGGATGGTGTGTTCAGCTGTGTTGCTTTTACGCCAAACATAACGTTTTGCATTGTTGCCAAGAAGTTCAATTTTGGTTTCATCTGACCAGAGCACCTTCTTCCACATGTTTGGTGTGTCTCCCAGGTGGCTTGTGGCAAACTTTAAACGACACTTTTTATGGATATCTTTAAGAAATGGCTTTCTTCTTGCCACTCTTCCATAAAGGCCAGATTTGTGCAATATACGACTGATTGTTGTCCTATGGACAGAGTCTCCCACCTCAGCTGTAGATCTCTGCAGTTCATCCAGAGTGATCATGGGCCTCTTGGCTGCATCTCTGATCAGTCTTCTCCTTGTATGAGCTGAAAGTTTAGAGGGACGGCCAGGTCTTGGTAGATTTGCAGTGGTCTGATACTCCTTCCATTTCAATATTATCGCTTGCACAGTGCTCCTTGGGATGTTTAAAGCTTGGGAAATCTTTTTGCATCCAAATCCGGCTTTAAACTTCTTCCTTGTTCTTCATGATGCTCTCTGCGCTTTTAACGGACCTCTGAGACTATCACAGTGCAGGTGCATTTATACGGAGACTTGATTACACACAGGTGGATTGTATTTATCATCATTAGTCATTTAGGTCAACATTGGATCATTCAGAGATCCTCACTGAACTTCTGGAGAGAGTTTGCTGCACTGAAAGTAAAGGGGCTGAATAATTTTGCACGCCCAATTTTTCAGTTTTTGATTTGTTAAAAAAGTTTGAAATATCCAATAAATGTCGTTCCACTTCATGATTGTGTCCCACTTGTTGTTGATTCTTCACAAAAAAAATAAGGTTCATATCTTTATGTTTGAAGCCTGAAATGTGGCAAAAGGTCGCAAAGTTCAAGGGGGCCGAATACTTTCGCAAGGCACTGTACATGTACTTAATACCTCAATCAGCCTGAATAACCGGTGTCTGTATGTAGCCTCCCTACTTTTATAGCCTCGCTACTGTATATAGCCTGTCTTTTTACTGTTGTTTTATTTCTTTACCTACTTATTGTTCACCTAATCCATTTTTAGCACTATTGGTTAGAGCCTGTAGGTAAGCATTTGACTGTAAGGTAGGTAACACCTGTTGTATTCGGCGCACGTGACAAATAAACTTTGATTTGATTTGGTTCCCATTCCCCCTGAATAGTAAGTGTATGTGCTCTCTGTTCCCCATTGTCCTTGTCGATTATTGTCTCCATGTCCGTTGGTCTGTGCTCTGTTGTATTGTTTTGGGCTTCGTCCCCGTCATTTTCATGACATACTTTATTTTGGGTGGCGAAATGTAAAAAAATATAACGTATTCCTGTGCCCCTCTCCTATACAGCGTGACATAGCTAGGCTGAAACACCTGCATTTTTGAGATGCCTTACTCAAGAAAGAAAAAAAAGACCATGTTTTTGTTTGGGCTTTATTAACTCAATTATTATAATATTTTGTTTTAAATTGTTTGCAAGCTGATATGTGACACGTATTAATGCCAAAATAACATGCAAAACAGGCAACCCCCCCAAAAAAGTTTTGTAAATGAGTTGTTAGTAGAGGGTGGTTAAGAGAAAGAGCTTGATGTGTCAGTATTCCTGTGTTACCTACTAATGTGTTAATACTGTGCTAATACTGAGTTACTCTGACTATCCCCTGTTTGAGCAATCAGGGGAGGAGGTCTGCAGGTGTTTGCCCAGCCTGTTGACACAGCTGCTTCTTCTGTCAAGTACTGCACAGTCAGACTGTCATGGGAAGGCTACACGCAAGTAGCTAGAAATAGAACTAATGCATGGCCCACAATCGCATAAATGAACCCCTTGAACTTCTTCTGTCACTCATGGAGGAAAACAGTGGCTTCGCCAAGAATTAAACGGAAGAGAAACTGAGATCAGAGAAACAGATTTTCCCCGCTTCAGTTTAAGACCACAATACCATCTATTTTTGGTCATGATGGCAGTGTTTCCCAACTTCGGTCCTCCAATACACTCAACAGTACATATTTGTGTTGTGGTCCCGGACTAGCACACCTGATTCTACTTGTCAACTGATCATCAAGCTCTTGACAAGTTGAATCCGGTGTTTTTGTCCAGGACTACAAAACAAATGTGTGCTGTTGGGGGAACTGGAGGACTGGAGATGGGAAACACTGATGTATTGAGTACACTACTGTCACTAGTGTGAGTGTTTCCCCTCTAAAGTGGGACAGGGACATTGCAGAGCGGCCACCAGGTTGAGGAATGTGAAACAGTTGTCCGGCGGCTGCCAGACAGGCCCATTGTGTGGCCCACAGTCACAGGGCTGCAAACAAAGCTTTAAGCACAGCTAAAGCTCTTTATCCCCTGTAGCTTTTAGGCAATCCATGCCAACACTGTTCATGTGAAATGTAATACGCGTAACATGCATATATTTTGTATTTTTTTGAAGTCCTAGTCTAACTTTTTGGTGTGTCTGACCCTTCAACGGATGAACTCAGATGAACTCATAGATACAATTTTTATCTCTGCGTCCAGTATGAAGAAAGATAGAGGTAGTTTTGCAAGCCAATGCTAACAACAGTAGCTGTAGCGCAAAGACCAGTTCATCGGACTCTGGGGAAGTAGATAAAGGGCTTAAAATCTCTAAATATCCCTTTAATTTCAGCTGAGGGCCCTAAGAAAATACCTGCCTGAGGAAAACTGAGGTTCCATGGTTTCCAAGGGCACAGGTGTGGAGTGAAACCCTATCCAGACAAGGGGGGCAGACAGCTTGCTTCAGATGCACACGGGACAGTAGTGTGTGAGAAAGAGGACGATTCTCTCACTCTTCTTTCTTACTAGGTGAGAGCGTGATTGTCCTATGGTCATTTTGCATAAACTTCCCACAAGCTTCTATCTCAAGGCCATCAGACTGTTCAATAGCCATCACTAGCCGGCTACCACCCGGTTACTCAACCTTTAAAGGCTGCTGCTCTATATACAGTGGGGAGAACAAGTATTTGATACACTGCCGATTTTGCAGGTTTTCCTACTTACAAAGCATGTAGACGTCTGTAATTTTTATCATAGGTACACTTCAACTGTGAGAGACGGAATCTAAAACAAAAATCCTGAAAATCACATTGTATGATTTTTAAGTATTTAATTAGCATTTTATTGCATAAGTATTTGATCACCTACCAACCAGTAAGAATTCCAGCTCTCACAGACCTGTTAGTTTTTCTTTAAGAAGCACTCCTGTTCTCCACTCATTACCTGTATTAAGTGCATCTGTTTGAACTCGTTACCTGTATAAAAGAAACCTGTACACACAATCAATCAGACTCCAACCTCTCCACAATGGCCAAGACCAGAGAGCTATGTAAGGACATCAGGGGCAAAATTGTAGACCTGCACAAGGCTGGGATGGGCTACAGGACAATAGGCAAGCAACTGTTGGCGCAATTATTAGAAAATGGAAGAAGTTCAAGATGACGGTCAATCACCCTCGGTCTGGGTCTCCATGCAAGATCTCACCTCGTGGGGCATCAATGATCATGAGGAAGGTGAGGGAGGTGATCATGAGGGATCAGCCCAGAACTACACGGCAGGACCTGGTCAATGACCTGAAGAGAGCTGGGACCACAGTCTCAAAGAAAACCATTAGTAACACACTATGCCGCACACTATGCCAATCACCATCTGGATGATCCAGAGGAGGAATGGGAGAAGGTCATGTGGTCTGATGAGACAAAAATAGAGCTTTTTGGTCTAAACACTCGCCATGTTTGCAGGAAGAAGAAGGATGAGTACAACCCCAAGAACACCATCCCAACCGTGAAGCATGGAGGTGGAAACATCATTCTTTGGGGATGCTTTTCTGCAAAGGGGACAGGATGACTGCACCGTATTGAGGGGAGGATGGATGGGGCCATGTATCGCAAGACCTTGACCAACAACCTCCTGTAAGGGTTTTCGTCCTCCTCCTCTGATGAGGAGTAAGAGAGATCAGACCAATTTGCAGCGTGGTAATTGTCCATTTTAATAAGGCCAACTGAACACTACAACATACAAAGTGAAACAAACGAAACAGTCCCGTGTGGTACAAACACTAACACAGAAAATAATCACCCACGAAACACAATAGAAAACCGGCTACCTAAATATGCTTCTCGATCAGGGACAACGATAGACAGCTGCCTCTGATTGAGAACCATACCAGGCCAAACACAGAAATAGCAAATCATAGAAAAACTAACATAGACAACCCACCCAACTCACACCCTGACCATACTAAAACAAAGGCACAACAAAAGAACTAAGGTCAGAACGTGACTCCTCCTTCCCTCAGTAAGAGCATTGAAGATGGGTTGTGGCTGGGTCTTCCAGCATGACAACGACCCGAAACACACAGCCAGGGCAACTAAGGAGTGTCTCCGTACGAAGCATCTCAAGGTCCTGAAGTGGCCTAGCCAGTCTCCAGACCTGAACCCAATAGAACATCTTTGGAGGGAGCTGAAAGTCTGTATTGCTCAGCGACAGCCCCGAAACCTGAAGGATCTGGATGGAGGAGTGGGCCAAAATCCCTGCTGCAGTGTGTGCAAACTGGGTCAAGAACTACAGGAAACGTATGATCTCTGTAATTGCAAACAAAGGTGCCAAATATTAAGTTCTGTTTTTCTGATGTATCAAATACGTATGTCATGCAATAAAATGCAAATTAATTACTTAAAAATCATACAATGTGCTTTTCTGGATTTTTGTTTTAGATTCCGTCTCTCACAGTTGAAGTGTACCTATGATAAAAATTACAGACCTCTACATGCTTTGTTAGTAGGAAAACCTGCAAAATCTGCAGTGTATCAAATACTTGTTCTCCCCACTGTACATAGACATGGAATCCCTGGTCACTTTAATAATGGAACACTAGTCACTTTAATCATGTTTACTTACATACTGATTTACTCATTTCATATGTATTCTATTCTACTGTATTTTAGTCAATGTCACTCTGACATTTCTCATCTAATATTTAGTATATGTTTCTTAATTCCATTATTTTACTTCTAGATTTGTGTGTATTGTTGTGAATTGTTAGATATTACTGCACTGTTGGAGCTAAAAACACAAGCATTTCGCTACACCTGTTAAATATATGTATGTGACCAATAAAATTTGATTTGATTTGGATTTTTTTATTTATTATTGGAACAGTGCAGGATAGTTGCTTGGCTTTGCAACATTCTCAGCTTATGTAAGAAGCTTGACAAAAAAAACTATTTTCTTGGTATTTCATTACTTTAACGTAGCATTTCATAAAAGTTCAAACATGGTCCCCCCCCCCCCCCCCCCCCACACACACACACCTCCCATACACACTACTACCATACCTGATCATGTCAAATGATTAAGTTAAGTCACACTCACAGAGACTAAATACATAAAATAAACGTATTAGTGACCAAATCTGGACCCGTAACCCTAATGATTAGCTCATACATAATCTTGGTCAGCGAACAGTGAAACCCTCTCAAGGTCTGCATTCCAAATGACACTCAATTTGCCATTTGGGGGAAAAAACGATGTTTAACATAGAGGCCTGTGATTATTCCAGTAGGCCTAGAAGGCTATAGGCTGTATGTAGAGATCCTGTCAATATTTACTTTATTCACATCACACAGAGGCACAAATGTGTTTATATGTCTGCCATCTGCCCGGTACAGTTGAAACCAAGATTCATCCATGAAGAGCACACTTCTCCAGTGTGCTAGTAGCCATCGAAGGTGAGCTATTGGAACCATGACAATCTCAAAAACACAGGTACATGAGGAGACTCAATGAGCAGAAACTGCATGGACTCACTGTGGTTACCTGCTCGCAGGTTGATGGGAACCGTACCTGTAAGTGACCCTGCCAATAGAGCGTCCGTCCAATGCTCTGGCGTCTATGGGAATGGAGAGGGTTTGTATGGAGATGCACAGCTCTGACACCAGGGTAGTGTCCATAAAGCCCCCATTGGCCCCAGAGTCCATGAGCACCCGGAGAGATTTAGACCAGTCATCCCACAGCAGGAAAGCATGGTGACGAGTGTGAGTAATGAGAGATGGAAGACTCCCTGTATGGCCCACCAGCGTACTTGTACCTAATGATGAGCCTGGTCTTTTACTAGACCGGTAGATATGTAATGTCCTGAAGTACCACAATACATACAACTTTTGGAGCTCAGTCTGCTTAAACATTCCTCAGGAGACAATCTAGCCCTGCCCAGTTGCATGGGCTCCAGAGGAGGTGAGTAGACAGTCCTCGATGATTCCCGGGGGAACTTGGGTGACATTGGATTCTCTCGGGAATGCAGGCATCAGGGACATGCGGGATTCTTCGGAGGCAAGGGGGAACCCGTGGACGAGCACGTGTGGCCGGGAACAGACGACATCTCCCTGCTGCATTCCCGTAACCACCCATTGAGCATTATGGTCAGGGTTATGAGGGAGTCGAGGTCCATGGGCAGCTCCCGGGCTGCAAACTTATCTTTAATTCCCAATTATAATCCGTGTCATCTGCCACAGTACGGGAGCCTTGACGCAGCCGAAGTAGCTTCCGAGCTACCTCTCTCCCAGACACCGGAGAATCAAACACCTTCCTTACCTCCTCCATGATATTCTCCAGACTAAGGCAAATGGTGGATTGTTGCTCCCACACGGCCATAGCCCAGGCTTCCTCCCTCCCGGACATTAGCGTTATAGATATGCTATCTTCGAATGATCCGAAGGAAACGAAGAGGGCTGTAGCTTGAAGATGAGGGAGCACTGGGAGAGAAATGCCCGGCAGGTTCGAGGATCCCCAGCATAGCGCTCCAGAGGAGGTAAGCGGGTTCTCGGGAAGCTGGAGTAGGGTGGGGAGAAGCACCTCTGGTAGCGGGGTTACAGGGAGTCTGGAAGGTTACCGTTATGGCTTGCTGCCTAGTATATAGCCAGTGGAATTGTTCCAGCAATGTATGGAAGATATGGTCATGGCTTTCCGCGAAGGTATGGAGTCCCTCCCCAAGGTTATGAAGTAACTCCTCGTTTATAACAAAGGGGAAGGCAAAGGGCAGGTCGAGGGCAGGCAGGTTCGTAATCCAAGGCAGAGTCAATCAGGGACAGAACAGCGGGCAGGCTCAGGGTCAGGGCAGGCAGAAAGTTCAGAACTGGGAAGACTAGAAAACAAGAACTAGAGAACTGGAGAAACAGGAAACATGCTAGTAAGACCTGACAAAACAAGACAAACTGTCAACAGACAAACAGAAAACTCAGTTGTAAAAACACAGGGGATAATGGGTAAAAAATAGGAGACACCTTGTGGGGGGTGGAAACAAGCACAAGAAAGGTGAAACAGATCAGGGTGTGACAGCTCATGAAACATGGGTCCAACACTTTACATGTTGCATTCATATTTTTGTTCAGTATATGTAGATACTGATTGTCTTTGAATTGCCAATTTCTCGCTTTCTCATTTCACTCTTTACAAAATTGCTACCACTCTCTCTTTTTATCTTCTGCTTCTTTACTTCTCTTCTATCTTTTCCTCATTTTCTTTACTGCTCTTTCTCTCTCAATTCAATTTCAATTTAAGGGGCTTTACTGGCATGGGAAACTCTAATTCTGCTCTACATGCATTATTTGGTGTTTTACATTGTACACAGAGGATATTTTTGCAGAATTCTGTCTGCAGAGTCTCAATTTTATGTTTGTCCCATTTTGTGAATTATTGGTTGGTGAGCAGACCCCAGACCTCACAACCATAAAGGGCAATGGGTTATATAACCGATTCAAGTATTTTAAGTCTGATCCTAATTTGGAACACCATTATTTTTGTCTTACAATTTACTGTCAGGGCCCAGGTCTGACAGAATCTGTGCAGAAGATCTAGGTGCCGCTGTAGGCCCTCAATAGTTGGGGACAGAAGCACAAGATCAGCAAACTTTTGACTTCAATATTAGGGCCGGATGCTGCAGACTGTTCTAGTGCCCTCGCCAATTCGTTGATATATATATATATATAGATATATGTATGTATGTATGTATGTGTGTGTGTGTGTGTGTGTGTGTGTGTGTGTGTGTGTGTGTGTGTGTGTGTGTGTGTGTGTGTGTGTGTGTGTGTTGAAGAGGGTGGGGCTTAAGCTGCATCCCTGTCTCACCCCACGGCCCTGTGGAAAGAAATGTGTTTTTTGCTCATTTTAACTGCACACCTGTTGTTTGTGTACATGGATTTCATAACGTCATATGCTTTTACACCAACACCATTTTCAAACAAGATTTAACTTCTTGAATGTCTTGAGATGCTGCTTCAATATATCCACATAATTTTGCTTCCTCATGATGCCATCTTTTTTGTGAAGTGCACCAGTCCCTCCTGCAGCAAAGCACCCCCACAACATGATGTTGCCACCCAAGTGCTTCAAGGATGGGATGGTGTTCTTCAGCTTGCAAGCCTCCCCCGTTTTCCTCCAAACATATCGATGGTCATTATGGCCAAACAGTTCTATTTTTGTTTCATCAGACCAGAGAACATTTCTCCAAAAAGTACGATCTTTGTCCCCATGTGCAGTTGCAAACCTTAGTCTGGCTTTTTTTATGGCGGATTTGGAGCAGTGGCTTCTTCCTTGCTGAGCGGCCTTTCAGGTTATGTCGATATAGGACTTGTTTTACTGTGGATATAGGACTCGTTTTACTGTGGATATAGATACCTTTGTACCTGTTTCCTCCAGCATCTTCACAAGGTCCTTTGCTGTTGTTCTGGGATTGATTTGCACTTTTCGCACCAAAGTACGTTCATCTCCAGGAGACAGAATGCGTCTCCTTCCTGAGCGGTATGACGGCTGCGTGGTCCCATGGTGTTTATACTTGCGTACTATTGTTTGTACAGATGAAAGTGGTACCTTCAGGTGTTTGGAAATTGCTCCCAAGGATGAACTAGACTTGTGGAGGTCTACTATTTTTGTGTCATGCACAAAGTAGATGTCCTAACCGACTTAGACTATAGTTTAACAAGAAATTTGTGGAGTGGTTGAACATAAGTGTATATAAACTTCCGACTTCAACTGTAGGTAGCACACATGAAGACATTTTTCTCTACTGAGATTTCTTTATTAATTTCTAGCCAGATGTAAAATGTTCCTGTTTTGACTAATTTAACAGAGCGGGTTAGGTCTGCTCTATACCAAATTAGCACATCCCCTGAGTTTCTTCCCTATTTCACACCTGGTAGTTTGGTAGATGGGCCTACCAGCTCTTTGTAACTTAGAGGGCAACCAGTGGGTCTGACTCATTTATACCATGTTTCTTGTAGGATGACAATGTCTGTATTTCCAATTTTTTTAATGAAGTCTCGGATCCTGATCTTTAGCCCAAAGGCAGATGACCTCAGACCTTGTATATTCCAGGATGAGATAGTAAGAGCTTTGTATTCTATAGTGTCTAGTGTTTTTTTGTGTGGTTTATGCCCAGACCATCACAGTAGGTGTGAGCAGAGCATGTTGAGCATCTGATACATACCTTTTAGATCACAGGATGGGGCTTGGGCAGGTGTAATAGTGGGGGGTTGGGCCTGTTACTCTGCTCACTGCCTGGGCATATTGTAGTGGAAATTTCCTGTATTACTAAATCACAAGAGAGCAAACCACACACAAGACAGAGTTATCATAAAGTCCATCTTTAATTATGAGCTCCATCACAACTCTGTGACTCTCAGATCAATTCAGTGTCTATAAATGAATTATCTGAGAGTGTCAACATAATGGCAACTGAGATCCTTTATAGCAAAGATCCACCCCCCCTAGTCGACATGACAAATAACAGATCTTAAGAACATTATACAAAGAAAGATTTTACTTGAGAGAGGAGTATCCCATCGCCAGACAGTATTTACCTATAAATTATTGTTCAATTTGGTCTCCTGAATGGTCATCATCTCCTCATCCAATGGTATACCGTATATCAAATACACCCCCTCCTGGACAAGATCACAGAGAGACAGTGACAGGCACACAGACATTGTGGAGCCAAGAGATAATTGGTTCCCCCTCAAACATCCCCATCCCTTCAGGTGGTTTAAAAGATACGTTTACACATGACACATTCACAGGTAAGACTAACCAGACCTCTCGCCTCTCTGGGCCCAAGTAACTTTCCCACATAAGCATGCTATAAAATGAATAAAACATCTTATTTATAAATGTTACTTAAAGAATTCTGATTCTGCCACGACAATATGTCCTGCTGTCATGTTGAGGTCCTTGCCGCAGGGGTGCATAGGTCTGATATGGTCTGATATGGGGGGGCTATATAGAAGTTTACTTGAGGTGGTCTTAGCTGGTTGGAGTGTGGCTGGTGATGCTGTGGTCTGGGTGTTTGCCTTCTTGGCATGGGTTCTCTCGGTGCAGGTCCTTTGGGAGGGAATCTTGCAGTTCTGGGAGGATGTCTTGCTGGTCTGGGCGGGGTGTCCGTTGCTCTGTTTCCCTTGTGTGAGGTGCTGGGGCTATGCTTGAGAGTGACGTCCTTCAGGGTCCTGGCAAAAGTTGGGATTAGTGCCTTCTAGAGGTGGACCTGGTCATCAAGCCTGTTCCAAGTCCAGGGTGGAGTGGTGGGCCAGGTAGTTTTGAGGCACAGTTTCACAGAATCACTCCCTTGCTTGTTCTGGCCACCCTTTCCTGTTGGCCCTCAGGTCATTTGTGCCCATGTGAATTATGATGTGGCTGGGGGACCCTAGTCTTTCCTCTGACAACAGCTCCAGGGCATGACTAGTGTTTGGGCACCAGAGTTTAGCCACTTTGTGTTTGAGAAAAGGTTTATCATCTTGAATGTATTTGCCAATTGAGTCAATGAGGAGCACAATCTCTGGCTTTTGTGTGTCCTTAGTGGATGTGTGCAGTGTTGTCGGGGGAGCTGACAGGGGGGCTGTAAGGTAGGGGTGGGGTGCGTTAAGGTTGGTTTGTCTTGCTCTCTCTGTCTCTCTCTATTCAATTTAAGGGCTTTATTGGCATGAGAAACATATGTTAACATTGCCAAAGCAAGTGAAATAGATAATAAACAAAAGTGAAATAAACAAAAATGTACAGTAAACATTCCACACAGAAGTTCTAAAATAATAAAGACATTTCAAATGTCATATTATGTCCATATACAGTGTTGTAACAATGTGCAAATGGTTAAAGTACAAAAGGGAAATAAATAAACATAAATATGGGTTGCATATACAATGGTGTTCTCTCTCTCTGTTTCTCGTTATTTCTCTCTCTCTGTCCCTATTTACCTCTCTACCTCTCCCTTCCGCTTTAGTAGTTTAGCCTGTGTAGAGAAATAACATAACTTATCGCATGTCTTTAGACTGGCTATACAGTGACATAGATTCCTGTTAGTGTAAATATTGACTTCCATGATTCACAGTCACACACAGAGGTAGGCTAGTACCCTAATGTCAATAGACCTTGTGGACCCCAGGAAGAGTCATTGCTGCTTCAGCAGCAGCTAAAGGGGATCCAAATAAAATACTAAAAACCTCTGGACGAAAGGTACAATTGTGCTGTGTATGTTTGCCAACCATTGTAATACAGTTAAAGGAAAATTTGTTTTTTCAAGGTGTGAGTAGTTGCAAGGAACTGAAACATGGAAAGGACCAGCATCAATATGTTAACATACTGTAGAACAGAGGAGACTAGTTGGTGTGCTAATAAAAACATAGAGCATTATACTGTATATAACTAAAACCAAAAGTAATTTTACAAAGCTGAACCATAGAGCTCCAGTATAGTATGGTAGACTCTTCCTCATGCACTAATGACAGAATCTGACAGGGCAGATGCATGGCTCTACAACTCTCTAAGCAGGTAGTGCTTGGCAACAGGACAGTCCATTGGGATATACTCACACGCTTCATGCAACCTTAGCTTGATATAGTAGTGATGAAGCAGGGGTCTCTCTTTGTTGAAAGTAGACATGTATTGATGTAAAGCCAGCAGGACACAAAATTAATCTACCATCTGTATTCCAAATCTCCCCAGGAAAATATCAGTTGAAATATGCATTGTTTATAAATGTACCTCCATGCTGTACATTCATTTTCTCAGTAATTCTTGGCAAAATCATTGAGACAGTAGCTACCCAGCTAGGACATTTGGCTCCTTGGAAGTTGTGGAAACGTAAGGTTTTGGTTTCACACAAGTTTTCCAGGGAGGTTTTATAAATGTTCTGAGAGTGGAAATGATGGAGGTTTTGGAGGTTTTTAAATAACTTCCTTAAAACTTTCACTAAATCTTTAAATAACACTGGTAGCTTATTTTGGGTTAACATTTGTTTTACTCCATGCACAGATAAGACACATGGAAATACATTTTCTTATGAATTAATCATGCAAAAAAAATGTTTTCATTGTGACACAACAGTGAGATTCGAACCTAAACTCAGCAAAAAAAGAAACGTCCTCTCACTGTCAACTGCATTTATTTTCAGAAAACGTAACGTGTTAATATTTCTATGAACATAACAAGATTCAACAACTAAGACAAACTGAACAAGTTCCACAGACATGTGACTAACAGAAATGCAATTATGTGTCCCTGAACAAAGGGGGGTCAAAATCAAAAGTAACAGTCAGTATCTGTAAATGCAGTGCATCTCCTCATGGACTGCACCAGATTTGCCAGTTCTTGTTGTGAGATGTTACCTCACTCTTCTACCAAGGCACCTGCAAGTTCCTAGACATTTCTGGGGGGAATGGCCCTAGCCCTCACCGTCTGATCCAACAGGTCCCAGACGTGCTCAATGGGATTGAGATCCGGGTTCTTCGCTGGCCATGGCAGAGCACTAGCATTTCTGTCTTGCAGGAAATCACGCACAGAACGAGCAGTATGGCTGGTGGCATTGTCATAGTGGAGGGTCATGTCAGGATGATTGTGTGTTCCTGGTGTAACTAGGGCAGTTGTTGTTACCATCCTGTACCAGTCCTGCAGGTGTGATGTTTGGATGTACCGATCCTGGGCAGGTGTTGTGACACGTGGTCTGCTACTGCGAGGTCGATCAGCTGTCCGTCCTGTCTCCCTGTAGAGCTGTCTTAGGCGTCTCACAGTTTGGACATTGCAATTTATTGCCCTGGACACATCTGCAGTCCTCATGCCTCCTTGCATAAGGCACATTCACGCAGATGAGCAGGGACCCTGATCTTTTTTCTTTTGGTGTTTTTCAGAGTCAGTAGAAAAGCCTCTTTAGTGTCCTAAGTTTTCATAACTGTGACCTTAATTGCCTACCGTCTGTAAACTATTAGTGTCTTAACGACCGTTCCACAGGTGCATGTTCATTAATTGTTTATGGTTCATTGAACAAGCATGGGAAACAGTGTTTAAACCCTTTACAATGAAGATCTGTGAAGGTATTTGGATTTTTTTATCTTCGGTTCTCTATCCATGGAATTAATCCACTGCACCCCGGGATGGAGCTAGCATGCCATGTTTTTTTATGTATACAAAGCTGATTCAAACGGACCCCATTTTGAAGGAAATACGTTTTCTTGTGTTTTTTATGGAACGTTTTCTTAAAGTTCTCGGAACAATTTGAGAACATTACTTTAAATAGACCCATGAAGAAACATGTAGAAAACGTTATGCTGAAGTACTGAAATTCCCACAGTTAAAGTTCTCTGAAGTGTTTGAGAACATTCCCAATGTCAAACCAGTTAGAAAAGTTTCCTAGAACATTACCAACATTGAAAACATGTAACCATGTTCGAACTTTTCGGGAAACATTCTGTTAATTAGGGATACACAATATATCTGTGAACATATCGGAATCGGACGATATTAGCTAAAAATGCCAACATCGGTATCTGCCCAATGTCTAGTTTAATGCCGATGTTAAAAACCGATGTCAAAGCTGCCGTGCATACCTATTTTCTATTTGCTAAATTGCCACATAACATCATTGCTAAATTGTAATTACTTCGCCACTATTGGTCTATTTATTGCCTTACTTCATTTGCACTCATTGTATACAAATTGTTCTATTGTGTTATTGACTGTACGTTTGTTTATCCCATGTGTAACTGTTGTTTTGCTTTATCTTGGCCAGGTCGCAGTTGTAAATGAGAACTTGTTCTCAACTGGCCTACATGGTTAAATAAAGGTGAAATAAATCAAATAAAATTGTTCGACCGCAACTTCTGGGGTAGCTAGCTTTAGCTTGGTACCTAGCTAGCACCAATACAACCAGCCTGAAAACAATGACCAGTAGAAACTGCAGTCATTTTCATTATTCTTAGCAATGATTTAGGAATCCTTAAGTATTAGCTGGTTGCCACTTGTTATTCGCCTATTGAAACTGAACTTCAGTTAATGAAAATAAATAGCTAGCCAGTTACTTAACCCTGTTGCCCAAAGCTAACGTTATAAGCAGCTAGCTTCATCTGACTAGTGAGGCTCAAACGGACCGGGTTATGTTCTGATGCTAGCCACAATAAGGATTAGGCACAATAGTAGAATTTGCGGTTTGCCTTCAACATAAAAGTGTCATTGACTGTGATCCAAATGTGATGCAAATGAATACAAACAGAAGAATGCCATACTTTTATTTTGAAGGCTAACTGATAAGTCCACTAGCTTCACATTAGATGATTTTAGATGATGAAACCTAGATATATATAGTATAGCTCCTGAAACAGATCATGTAGTTTTGATATGTTTTTGGGGAAGATTTTTTTTTTTATGACCAGCACTGTAGGTGCGCGAGACAACTTTACCAGCTTCATAGCATACATATTGATGAATTGTTGTGACATGAAATACGAGTGATAGTGTAATCAATGTGTAATAACTACGTTAAAAATGTACGAACGCGTTAAATTATTATGTGACGTGCAGTCATATTCAGATCCTGATTGGTCAACAAGCTTATTTGGTATGTCAAATAACACTATTTGACATACCAAATAAGCTTGTTGACCAATCACGTATCTTTTTTGACATTGAAGTTCCTTAAATGTAAATGTACTGAGAATGTCACAAAGCCAAGCAATTATCCTGCACCATTCCTAAAAAGTTGTGGGAAGGTTGTATCCAAAATAACCATAGAAAAAACACACTCTCACCAAGCTCTAAGAAACATGTGGTTCTCAGAACGTTATGTGCTAGCTGGTAGGTTTCCATCCAATTGGGCAGATTTACATGCAATGTTCAAAAATGTGCATAAAAACAATATGCACATTTTCCCAGCAGAGATATGTTAACATCAAATTGACTTGTTGTGGATAAAAGCCCGTGCGTGATGACGAAGCGCACATAACCATTCCCATATACCGAATAGAAAATGGGTTTCCAATGTTTTTTCAACTCTACTGATGGTTTTGTCACAAAGACAATTGTGTTATATAGCAAATGTACTCACTATGGAATGGCATGTGCACTATAACCAACAGCTCGCATTGTGCGTGTCTAGCCTACAGGATGAGTTTTTATGGACAAATTTGCATACCATTCCAAGAGATCCACGGGTGATGCAATCTATTGCACTCCACAGTGCCTTTTCCCAAATGGACAAAAGGAACACCTATGTGAGAATGCTGTTCATTGACTACAGCTCAGCGTTTAACACCATTGTGCCCTCCAAACTCATCACTAAGCTAAGGACCATGGGTCTAAACACCTCCCTCTGCAACTGGATAATGGACTTCTTTAAGGGCCACCCCTAGGTGGTGAGAGAAGGCAACAACACATCCGCCACGCTGACCCTCAACACGGGGCCCCTCAGGTGTGCGTGCTTAGTCCCCTCCTGTACTCCCTGTTCACCCACGACTGTGTGACCGCGCACAACTCTAACACTATCATTAAGTTTGCAGATGACACAACGATGGTAGGCCTGATTACAGACAACGAGGCAGCCTACAGGGAGGACTTCGGAGACCTGGCAGTGTGGTGCCAGGACAACCTCTCCCTCAACGTTAGCAAGACAAAGTAGCTGATCGTGGACTACAGGAAATGGAGAGCCGAGCACGCCCGTATCCACATCAAAAAGTTCTACAGCTGCACCATTGAGAGCATCTTGACTGGCTTCAACACCGCTTGGTATGGCAACTGTTTGGTGTTCGACAGCAAGGCGCTACAGAGGGCAGTGTGTATGGCCAAGTACATCACTGGGGCCGAGCTCCATGCCACCCAGGACCTCTTTACCAGGCGGTGTCAGAGGAAGGCCCTAAAAATTGTCAAAGACTCCAGCCACCCAAGTCATACACTGTAGGTCTGGAACCAATAGGAACCTGAACAGCTTCTACCTCCAAGCTATAAGACTGCTAAAGAGTTAGTTAAATAGTTGTCGACAACATTTGGAAAGTTTACCAAACAATGTGCTGTTTCCATCAGGCCTGTCATGACATTTTGTTATGTACTTCACTTGCATAAAAAGGTTGGAAGGTGGGACATGTTTCAACTGAAGGCCAAATCCATAGATATTATCCACTGACATCTTGTGGACATAACCTGACAATGCAGTCATGAACACCCTATGGTTTCTTTCAGCCAATCAGCAACGTTGTTTACAATCACTGACAGGGTCAGAGTTAATTCGTTCCAACATGGAGAAATGTCACGGCTTGCATGCGAGCTAGCTAAGTAAATGAACAACATTGAGAAAGACCTTGGTGGATTGTACTCTACATAGGAAATGAAGTGTCCCGTAATATAGATAAGATATCGGGAAAGAATATGTTTCGTTTAAGAGTAAATATTATGGGATCGTCGTCTTCACAAAAGGTTGGTAGTAGCTCATTTCAGCTGTTAAACGCCACTAGCCAGCTACAGCCTTCTATTTGTAAATAAAAACAAATACTTGTTCGCCAGCATGATAATAAAGTCATTATTCAGAGCTAGTTAGCTTGTATTCAAAGTATTGTTTGTCTGTATGGGGTAAATCAATACGTAACTATTGGGATTCCTCTAGCTAACTACTAGCTCTCGTTCACCAAAGTTTACACAGTACATGTTGTACAGTACATTGGGCTAGTTAGCTACCTAGCTAGCTAGCTAGATATTTGCATAATTAATCAAACCAGCTAGGTTTTCATCCAATTGGCGACAGATATCATTGGAATATTCTAGAATCAGCGCATTTCCCCTACCAGAGATGTTTCCAATAAATTACTTTTTGCAATAATCGGCTGTGCGTGTTGACGTAGTACACATAAATAACTTGATGTTAAATTCCCATGTGCGTTTCCATCACATTTTCAACGCTGACGTTTTTGACACATTTTTTGCGTTATATAGCTAATGTGCCCACTCTGGTTTTGGCAGGTGCGCTCTAGCCAACAGCTAGCAGATACAGTGCGGGTGAAGCCTACTAACGTTACATGATGAGATTATCATGGACAGAAGAGCGAGATTATTTTTATTTGTCAAACAGCAGCCAGGCATCGATCACAATGTCAACAGAATAAGACTTTCAATATTTATTGGAAAGGAGCAAAAAGCTCATCACCGTGCACTTTCACCACCCTGTGAAGTTCATAACTTTAAGCTGTAGCCTAACAAATCTCATGCTCTCCGGCGTTGTAAATTAGTGGCAGTAACACGCACCATATCACGTTTACTTATCATATAAATATTTGCACATAAAGGCGTTTCCCCCGCCATTTCTCGCATTATTCATTTTACAGACACAAAAAGATCCCACCTTGTCTAGCGTATTTTGTTTTGTCGACATTTGGAAAATTTACCAACAAGTTTGCTGTTTCCATCTGGCCTGTCATGATTAATTTTTTTTTTAAATCGTATATATATATATATATATGCTACTTTACTCGCATAAAAAGGTTGGATCGAAACCTGGTTACTGGTAACAGTTATTTGTGACGTTATACAGTCTGAAACAAAGCACTACTAAAACTTGAAGTTTATTTTCAAGTTAAATAAAATTACATTTGAACTTATTCTACCGGTTTTCTGTGGGGTTGGTCTTTCAGTTGGTCGAAATTTGAGACAAAATATCCACAGGAAAGTATTATTTACCCGACTTTTTAGACCCAGTACTACCCAGTACAAGGTTCAGAATGTCCACTGATGACCCTTCTATATTCCACACCCTTTGATTTGTCCATTTTCATATCACACAATTTCACATTGAAAAATTAATCTTTCTAATTTCAATAGCTCCTTTGTCAGGTGACCTACTGACCTCAAACAAGGTTCAGAATGTCCACTGACTACCCTTCTATATTGCACACCCTTTAGTTTGTCCCTTTTCATCTCACATGACTTTACGTTCATTTGCCTGCTCTGCCCCCCTGAAAGACAGTGTCACTCACACACCTATTCACTTTAGCCTTCTCCCTAGGGCCTTCCTGACCTCCAGGCAGGCCCCCATTGACCTGGTGACCTCTGACTCCTGGCCTCTAGGCCTGCACTCCCTGCCCGCCTGCCTGCCCTCTCCCTGGGCCTGAGAGTGTGTAGCTTTCTCCCTGGAACTACAGACCTCCAGGTCTCCACACCTACTCTCCCTACCGGTCAACACCCCTCTCCCTTGGCCTTAGAGTATAGCTTACTCCCTGGATTTACTAAGACGTCTATAGTCCTACTGTCAAGAACCATGTGCACCTGGTGACCCGCCAGCTTTTTTTTCTGCTCAAAGACTAAGTCCTCACTCCAACCTCCATGGCCTGAGTGCTGCCCCTAGCCCCTGAGTCCGGCCGCTCCGGCTTGGACTCGGAGTGCCCCCCGCCTTGATGGAGGCCTCCTTGTGCACGTGGTAACTTGAAACAAGCTCTGTGCACCTTGTGAACCGTCCGCTTTTATACGCTCAGAGACTAAGTCACCAACCCAACCTCCACAGCCTGAGTGCTGCCCCTGAGTTTGGTCGCCTCTGCTCAGACTCTGAATGCCCCCCGCCTTGGGGGAGTTCTCCACGTTCACCTGATGACCTTTTGACTTCCACAGAAAGTCCCAACCTGACTCACAGTCCCACCAGAGGACGTGCCCGGGACTGTTGGGCAACCACCACCTAGCCCCCTACCTATTCAGAGCCCAATGTCAATGTCTTATGCATTCTACCCGCCTGCCTGGGCTTTCTCACACTCTTTGTCTGGCCACTGGCCTTTCTCCGTGCACCTGGTAACCCGTAAGTAAATATGGAGAATGGTGAATCAGGAGAGTGGCAGGAACTCATCCGGCCGCACCCCAACCCTGTCACAAACTGCTTTACTCACCTGCCAAAAGAGGCAGGCTATCCCGGGCCAACTCAAGATCCGTGGCTCTACGGTATCGTTACGTTTAGGGGGGATTCTGATTTAGAGGCGTTCAGTCATAATCCCACAGATGATACCTTCGCACCGTTTCCTCCTCAGCCAAGCAAATACACCAAATGTCTGAACCTACGGTTCCTCTCTTACTGAGCAGGATTACTATTGCAACAACACATCATCAGTAGGGTAAACTAAACTGTCTCACGACCATCCAAACCCAGCTCACGTTCCCTATTAGTGGGTGAACAATCCAACGCTTGGTGAATTCTGTCCTCCCTAAACTCGCTTTAGGACACCTGCGTTACCTTTTGACAGGTGTACCACCCCAGTCAAACTCCCCACTTGCCACTGTCCCCACAGCGGGTCGCACCCGGGGCTCGCCTGCCTCCCTTAACGGGTAAGTGAAAAAACTGTAAGGGTAGTGGTATTTCACTGGCAGCCAAGGCCTCCCACTTATCCTACACCTCTCATGTCTCTTCACAGTGCCAGACTAGAGTCAAGCTCAAAAGGGTCTTCTTTCCCCGCTGATGTTTTTGCTAGATAGTAGGTAGGTACAGTGGGAATCTCGTTTATCCATTCATGCGCATCACTAATTAGATGGCGAGGTATTTGGCTACCTCCAGACTCTTAATTATGTCCCGCCGTTTACCCCCGCTTCATTGATATTCCTCACTTTGACATGAGGGGGGTCACAGTCACCCCACGGGTGATTTGAGTACGACCGCGACATGTGGATACTCTCCTTTGAATTTCATCAAGTTAACATTCATTGATCCGTGCCCAGTGGGAACCTAGGCTTCTTCCGTCCGTTTTATGGTTCCGCAGCAAATTAATGGGCGTGGATGGTACTACCCACATCAGATGTAGGCCTCCCTCCCCAGACAAGGGGGGATACCTCTCCCCACTTCGTAGGGCATGAGCCAGATCCATGCAATGCCCTGTCACTGCGGGGCCAATGGGTTTAGTCTCAGCCTTAAGTCTAGTGAGCGTAGAGGAGACGTCCCCACCTACAATGTGTGGGGCTGGCGAGCGCTGTAGCTGGGGAGATCCGCGAGAAGGGCCCGGCGTGCGTCCATAGTTGCCGCCGCCAACTGCCGGATCCAACCCCCCACCGGTCCGCCTTCGGCCCGCCGACAGACACCACCCAGACAAACCCCCGCAGCCCCTTTCAATACCACGCATGAGAGACCGCGAGATTGGCCGTACAGCGAACTTCCAATGGTGGCGAGAGAAGGGCGGCTCGAGCCAATCCTTATCCTGAAGTTATGGATCTTTTTTTGCCAACTTTCCTTACCTACATTGTTATAACATGCCAGAGGCTGTTCAGCTTGGAGACCTGCTGCGGATATGGGTACGGCCCAGCGTGAGATTTACACCCTCTCCCCCGGATTTTCAAGGGCCAGGGAGAGCTCACTGGACGCCGCCGAAACCACAACGCTTTCCAACGCTTGGGCCCCTTTCTCTGGGCGAACCCATTTCAGGGCACACTGCCCTCCGCAATGAAAAGACAAAATTGACAAACTGAAGGGTGCGCAATATAGAAGGGTAGTCAGTGGACATTCTGTATATTGTTTGAGATCAGTAGGTCACATGACCAAGGAGCTATTGAAATTTGAAATATTTAAAAGCATTGAAAATTCATGTAAAAACGTGTGAGATGAAAATGGACAAACCTAAGGGCCCACTGAGTGTACATTCTGAACCTTTTTGAAGTCAGGTCACATGACCAATGAGCTATTAAAATTCAAAAATGTAAATAATTTAAAATAGTGTGAGATGTAAATCTACAAAAGAAAGTGTTTGCAATGTGTGTCTATGCCGTCAGGTTAGCTAGAACCAGTTTTGACAGTTTTAGGAGTAATGGTTTAAGAGCTATTGAAATGTGAACATTTGGATTTGTCACTATGTTGACAGTCCCTAACTGATGTTGGTGGATGTAAGGAAAACTACAGGCAAATATCCGTTGTATATCCAACTTGAAACTGTCTTTACCTCGGTTTTCATAATAACATGATTGTGTAGCCAGCAGATCCGACCCGCTTGCTTACAGCTGCACTAGGGTTGGATATGCTTCCTGTGTAAATTAAGTAAATAAAACAACTAGCAGTCATTCAATCTTCTTGGTGTAACAGTTGGGATAATGGGACATTTCAGAGTATGGCACATTTCTCATCCATGGATTGAGGTACATTTTCCAAGACATATTGCGCAGGCTAGTAGTGTCTTAATTTACACAGGAAGTCTGTCCAACCCTAGTGCAGGTGTAAGCAAGCGAGTCATCTGCTGGCGATGACATTAGTTAACATGCTTTGTATTTCTACCAGCTGTGTATCCTGTACCTGCTACACCTGGGACAGAGAATCCCTCAATGTTTTCAACTGCCATGGGTGAGACCTTACCTCAGACTAGGAACTATCTGTAGTGTCACTGGACCTGATTCAGCCACTCCTTGTAGTATCTCTACCATTGACCGTATTGGACCCGATTCAGCTACTCTGAATACATCAACCAATGACAGTAGCCAACAGACAGCAACAACAGTCAATAGCCCTGAGTCTGGCTCTGGCCCCAGTACCTCTGACTCCCCTCCTGCCAAGGCCAATGGCCCTCCACCAACTCCCACCCACTGCTGTATGAGCGGTTGTCATAACTGTGTATGGATCGAGCACACAGAACAGCTCCTAGCCTACTACCGTAATGGAGGGTTGGGGATAGAAAAGGCCCTGGCTGCTATTGAGGAGAATGTCCCGGATGAGAACCTAAAAGCGTTCCTAAAGATGGAGATCAGGATGATGAAGAAGTCAAGTTTTTAAGTATGGCTTTGTGCGGCAGTGAGTGAGAGGGAATGGGGACATTGAGGGCATTTTTTATACTGTATGCACTTTAAAATCACTCCCTCAGATTTGAATACTGGTGTGCATTTTATCGTATGAGTTTGTCAAACTGTCATTTTACTTGTTCAAGGACATTTTAACTAGCTTTTGTCATTATAAAATATTCTTACTTACTATAGATTAGGTATTTTACATGAGTAGCATAAATCATGTATTATCATTTTATGGACAGTTGAAGTCGGAAGTTTACATACACCTTAGCCAAATACATTTAAACTCAGTTTTTCACAATTCCTGACATTTTAATCCGAGTAAAAATTCCCTGTCTTAGGTCAGTCAGGATCACTACTTTATTTTAAGAATGTGAAATGTCAGAATAATAGTAGAGAGAATGTTTTATTTCTTTCATTACATTCCCAGTGGGTGAGAAGTTTACATACACTCAATTAGTATTTGGTAGCATTGCCTTTAAATTGTTTAACTTGGGACAAATGTTTCGGGTAGCCTTCCCCAAGCTTGACACAATAAGTTGGTTGAATTTTGGCCCATTCCTCCTCATAGAGCTTGTGTAACTGAGTCAGGTTTGTAGGCCTCCTTGCTCGCTTTTTCAGTTCTGCCCACAAATGTTCTATGGGGTTGAGGTCAGGGCTTTGTGATGGCCACTCCAATACCTTGACTTTGTTGTCCTTTAAGCCATTTTACCACAACTTTGGAAGTATGCTTGGGGTCATTGTCCATTTGTAAGACCCATTTGCGACCAAGATTTAACTTCCTGACTAATGTCTTGATGTTGCTTCAATATATCCACATAATTTTCCTCCCTGATGATGCCATCTATTTTGTGAAGTGCACCAGTCCCTCCTGCAGCAAAGCACCCCCCCCCAAAATGATGCTTCCACCCCCGTGCTTCACGGTTGGGATGGTGTTCTTTGGCTTGCAAGCCTCCCCCTTTTTCTTCCAAACATAACAATGGTCATTATGGCCAAACAGTTCTATTTTTTTTTCATCAGACCAGAGGACATTTCTCCAAAAAGTACGATCTTTGTCCCCATGTGCAGTTGCAAACCGTAGTCTGGCTTTTTTTATGGCAGTTTTGGAGCAGTGGCTTCTTCCTTGCTGAGCGGCCTTTCAGGTTATGTCGATATGGGACTCGTTTTACTGTGGATATAGATACCTTTGTACCTGTTTCCTCCAGCTTCTTCTCAAGGTCCTTTGCTGTTGTTCTGGGTTTGATTTGCACTTTTCGCACCAAAGTACGTTCATCTCCAGGAGACAGAACGTGTCTCCTTCCTGAGCGGTATGACAACTGTGTGGTCCCATGGTGTTTATACTTGCATACTATTGTTTGTACAGATGAACGTGGTACCTTCAGGCGTTTGGAAATTGCTACCAAAGATGAACCAGACTTGTGGAGGTCTACATTTTTTTTCTGAGGTCTTGGCTGATTTCTTTTGATTTTCCCATGATTTCAAGCAAAGAGGCACTGAGTTTAAAGGTAGGCCTTGAAATACATCCACAGGTACACCTCCAATTGACTTAAATTATGTCAATTAGCCTAGCAGAAGCTTCTAAAGCCATGACATAATTTTCTGGAATTTTCCAAGCTGTTTAAAGGCACAGTCAACTTAGTGTATGTAAACTTCTGACCCACTGGAATTGTGATACAGTGAATTATAAGTGAAATAATCCGTCTGTAAACAATTGTTGGAAAAATTACTCGTGTCATGCACAAAGTAGATGTCCTAACCAATTTAACAACACTATAGTTTGTTAACAAGACATTTGTGGAGTGGTTGAAAAATGTAATCTTCCGACTTCAACGGTAGCCTCGCTACTGTCATTTTACTGTTTTTAATTTTCTTATTTATTTACTTATCTATTGTTTACCTCATACCTATTTTATATTTATAAATTGCACTGTTGGTTAGGGCTTGTAAGTGCATTCGGTGCACGTGACAAACTTTGATTTGATAGTGATTTGATAGTTAGCTGAGACTTCAAATTCAATACGCACAATTCTAATTGATGGATTAACATTTTGACATGTTTGAGGTATATGGACTGAATACATTTTCATATTGGTTGATGTGTTATTGTATTATCTAAATTATAAGTATGTTGATGATGGACAACATGTGTGAAATAAATATTGTACTTGTGTGAATGAATGAAGCCTTTGTCATTTTCTTTGACCATTTTAACTCAATTGCCCACTGGAGGTTGCCCTTTTTCAATAATACACTGTTCATCTGTTGAATAGCACATTTTGCCACCTCTATATCCTATACCTGCTACACCTGGGACAGAGGTTCCCTCAATGTTTTCAACTGCAATGGGTGAAACCTTACCTCACACTAGGAACTATCTGTAGTGTCACTACAAGTTTTGTTTCCATGTGAGAACGAATGCACAGGAAAAGGGCATTGTGACATGTAGCATTGGTGAAATAGGCACTTGGGCATTAAACTACAGTGCAACCAGTAATTTACATTTTTTCCATAAAGTCAGAACCAGTCACGATCACCCTAAAGCACCTAGCTCTTTTTTAACCCCCCCCCCCCCCCCCCAGAGTAACCCGGATCAAACAAAAGCATGTCCCCTCTCTGCACCCTCGCTGCCAGGCTAGCGCTGTCTGCATTCCTAGTAGGACATAGCTGGTAACATCAGGTTCATTGTCACCTAGGAAACCAGGGGCACTCCACACTGCTTGCCAACTAGTGATTGACTGACTACAGCTCCAATGAATGACATCAACACAGGATTCTAGTAACGTGCAGTGTTTTAGGAGATGCCTGGGAGTTTACAATGCATTTACACTCAAGTCATGATGTGTACTCTGAAGTACCCCCTCATGCATTTTACCAGTAAGCCAATGGTCCCATGAGTCTTCTCAAGTTCCCCCTGTGGATTGGCCAAGAACCCCCAGGGGTCCTAGTACGCCTGGTTGGGAACCACTGACTTAGCCTATGCCTTGTATAGGTAACATATTGTTTAGCCGCCTGATGTAAAATGAATCTAGTCTATTGTATCTATTTTCCAATAGTGGTATTCACTTCAAAATAGGAATGCATGGAATGCGCTATGGGTGACATGAAACAATATCGCAGGTCTGAACAATAGGCCCACACATTTTTGCCTCTTACGAATATCACACACTGACATGTGCTCCATATCATTAGAGGAGCATAGAAGGTGTTCTAACAGTGAAGGTAGCAGAATTAGAAGGGCTCTGGACAATATGAAGCGATCTGAGGGGAAGAACTGTTGATATGCCTCGTGCCTAGTCTGGAGGAATAATTATTGTCCGAGAATTAATATCATAGGCTACTGATCAGAATGTAGTATATGAACTGATCCCTGACAATAGTATTGTTTACAATGATCATGGCCCTCTGCTGTCTCTCCCGTCCTGAGTGATCCTTCACCCTTCATTAACTCCATACAGAGAGAGACTGAAGCACCTTGTGCGTCCTCGTGAGTTATGACCTTAGAGGTGATCAGGCACAGCCAGACCAGACAGACACATCCTCAGGGCAGCAATGACCCCCACCACAGTCTACTCCCCCGACCCCAGCCTCCTCACACACGCACACACACTTCATCCCGACTAAACCACACGAAACAAGCCCTCGTCCCTTCTGCCCCATGCCCCCTACCTACCACACACCCAAAACTAACGTTGGGGACATTGTCAATGTCACTATATTGATATTATTGTTTTTATTTATTTTTTATTGAATGTCATATCTTCTACTGTTCTAGTCTATTACTGTTCTGTACTTTGTCATGTATTTGTATGTTTCATGTGGACCCCAGGAAGAGTATCTGCTGCATGTGCAATAGCTAATGGGGATCCTAATAAACTAAACTATATCCCATTAAGTGATAATATGCTGCAGTAATTGTCTGGTCAAAAGACCATCAAACATAGGTAAATACAGTGCCTTGCGAAAGTATTCGGCCCCCTTGAACTTTGCGACCTTTTGCCACATTTCAGGCTTCAAACATAAAGATATAAAACTGTATTTTTTTGAGAAGAATCAACAACAAGTGGGACACAATCATGAAGTGGAACGACATTTATTGGATATTTTAAACTTTTTTAACAAATCAAAAACTGAAAAATTGGGCGTGCAAAATTATTCAGCCCCCTTAAGTTAATACTTTGTAGCGCCACCTTTTGCTGCGATTACAGCTGTAAGTCCCTTGGGGTATGTCTCCATCAGTTTTGCACATCGAGAGACTGAAATGTTTTCCCATTCCTCCTTGCAAAACAGCTCGAGCTCAGTGAGGTTGGATGGAGAGCATTTGTGAACAGCAGTTTTCAGTTCTTTCCACAGATTCTCGATTGGATTCAGGTCTGGACTTTGACTTGGCCATTCTAACACCTGGATATGTTTATTTTTGAACCATTTCATTGTAGATTTAGCTTTATGTTTTGGATCATTGTCTTGTTGGAAGACAAATCTCCGTCCCAGTCTCAGGTCTTTTGCAGACTCCATCAGGTTTTCTTCCAGAATGGTCCTGTATTTGGCTCCATCCATCTTCCCATCAATTTTAACCATCTTCCCTGTCCCTGCTGAAGAAAAGCAGGCCCAAACCATGATGCTGCCACCACCATGTTTGACAGTGGGGATGATGTGTTCTGGGTGAGGAGCTGTGTTACTTTTACGCCAAACATAACATTTTGCATTGTTGCCAAAAAGTTCATTTTTGGTTTCATCTGACCAGAGCACCTTCTTCCACATGTTTGGTGTCTCCCAGGTGGCTTGTGGCAAACTTTAAACAACACTTTTTATGGATATCTTTAAGAAATGGCTTTCTTCTTGCCACTCTTCCATAAAGGCCAGATTTGTGCAATATACGACTGATTGTTGTCCTATGGACAGAGTCTCCCACCTCAGCTGTAGATCTCTGCAGTTCATCCAGAGTGATCATGGGCCTCTTGGCTGCATCTCTGATCAGTCTTCTCCTTGTATGAGCTGAAAGTTTAGAGGGACGGCCAGGTCTTGGTAGATTTGCAGTGGTCTGATACTCCTTCCATTTCAATATTATCGCTTGAACTTCTTCACAACAGTATCTCGGACCTGCCTGGTGTGTTCCTTGTTCTTCATGATGCTCTCTGCGCTTTTAACGGACCTCTGAGACTATCACAGTGCAGGTGCATTTATACGGAGCCTTGATTACACACAGGTGGATTGTATTTATCATCATTAGTCATTTAGGTCAACATTGGATCATTCAGAGATCCTCACTGAACTTCTGGAGAGAGTTTGCTGCACTGAAAGTAAAGGGGCTGAATAATTTTGCACGCCCAATTTTTCAGTTTTTGATATGTTAAAAAAGTTTGAAATATCCAATAAATGTCATTCCACTTCATGATTGTGTCCCACTTGTTGTTGATTCTTCACAAAAAAATACAGTTTTATATCTTTATGTTTCAAGCCTGAAATGTGGCAAAAGGTCGCAAAGATCAAGGGGGCCGAATACTTTCGCAAGGCACTGTATACACGTTGTAGGCTACGGTGTTGATGCAAGAAGATGGTGTTGATGCAGAGTGCTACATGCAATCTGTCTAATTTAAAATGTAATGCTTGTAGATAATGAGCAAGATTGATCACAGATTGGTCAATAATTACTGAGGCGAAATAATCCCTGCCGCACGGGTGGGTTTACCCAATGTAATTAACTAATCAGAAAAACAACCCAGACACTATAATCCACAACTACAGTCAGAGTAATTGTTTTTCTGAGTGGGGTGGGTGGGTCGGGGGGGCTACATCCGAGAGCAGAAATGGTGTCTGGAGTGAGGTACTAGTGAGTAATCTCAGCTCTGAACGCAATGGTGAGTAGTGCACCAAGAAGACACTCACCGTAAAGGATTAGCCTATTTTGTGCATCGAGTAATAGATAGGTCAATCTGAGATACTGTTAACGGATTGAGGGTTTGTTGACACCCTGGGCCAGGGCATCCCAGAGAACCAGGCCCAGCAGATGGATGGAGAGAATGTTGCATAACTGGTGGGAGGGCTGCTCAGTTGGGCTAGGACTGGAAGGTTCCCAGTATATGGAGAATCTTCATTACCATCCAAGTCAATATTGTATTAGCGACATAGTTCATCATCTTTCGTGACAGTCTTATCATTAAAACCGAGTAACTGATTTGGTTCTGGGTGCCACGATTACACCGTTCATCCAATTGATTCATTCACATCTCTGTGCAATGTGGTATCCCTTATTATGTCTCTGCATTTAGTTTTAATGATTTGGAAGGCTGTGGATAAACAACAATTGAAGACCACTTTGGAAAACAAGCTAGAATACAATCAACACTAAATGCATTCAAGTTATTGCTGTATTTGTGCTCCAACTCCCTCCATCCATCTTCCCTCACCCCCTCTCTTCTGCTCCCCACTCCTTCACGAGTGTCCCCCACTCCCTGACCCCCACCTCAGGCCACAGCAGTGATGACAGTAGGTCAGGGATGGGAGGCGGGACACTCCTAATCTGCAGAGGTGAATATAAGAGGTCCCGCAGCCCCACCTGGCCTTCAAAGCAAACCTAGTATAGACCCACACACACATCTACTAAAGAGAGCCGTGCTCAGAGCTCACGTCCACTGGTCTGGCTAGCCTTCACCCAAGAACCCGGTGAGTAGCAATAATTTCCAGTTATTCACATGAACTTTGCTGTCTTATAGGTCTCTCTTTATGTCGTGTTGTGGTCTCTCTCTTGTCGTGATGTGTGTTTTGTCTTATATTTTTATTTTTAATCCCAGCCCCCATCCCTGCTGGAGGCTTTTTGGTAGGCCGTCGTTGTAAATAACAATTTGTTCTTAACTGACTTGCCTAGTTAAATAAGATACAAAAATAAAGTTATAGATATGTAATATTTCCATAACAATCGTCTAACTTGCAAGGGTAGCCGCTGAGTACACCCATCCATTCAGAAACCTACTCCATGATGACAGACACTTGATGGATTTTGTTACTGTACTGTTCAAATTTTTTTGTAGAAAAGAGAAGTGGGAAAGAGTAAAACATTTGCAGAACATTCTATTTGAATTATTGAAGTCCTTGTCCTGTGCTGAGAGAGTTTTGAGTGGTGGGTAGGAGAAACAAACCAATTTGCGTTAAGTACCTACACCAGGTGTAGGGTCTTAATATGATCACCCTGTTATTGCAGTTCCTGCTCAGCAGCTAATTCTACCTTGTAGTGTATTCAAGGTTTAAAAATACTTCTTACATTTGTAATTTCCACTTCAACATTTCAGACTTGATTTGCCCTAACTAAAAATGTAACCCCTACAAAATGTTCCATTAATTATGATCCACACAATAACTATTATTTTCCTGCTGTGAGAAACTGGTTAAATTAAGATCCTACAGTATATCTGCAGTTTGCAAGCTATGAATATGGCCCAATGTGTTTTTCAGATAATTGGTGCTCATCTGGTTCAAGGATGAATATTACAATTAGACAGAAAGTTCTTGATGTTGGAAATGTGTTTTAGACAGAACAACAATATGACATTGTTTTGTGTATTTATTTTCATCGAGGTCTGTATAATGCTAGTTACCTAATTGTGGAAAGCAAATTAGGCTGATGTTTTATTTTCTTATTTCATTCTTTTAGGTTTCAATTATCAATGAGCCATTGGACATTAATTTGATATTGCTTCAACATAGTTAAATTGGTTCCAATATGAAACATTGTAGGTCATGAGCCATGTTGTGAGTTTTTGGAATGTCATTGTAAGAGAGGATCAGATTGAGCAGCACTTTAGACAGTCTGCCTGCTCAGCATATTCTTTATGTTGTCCTTGTACTAATGAGATTAGCCCAAGTGTGGATGGCTGGCCGCTGGCTTGAAACGAGGAGGGTGGAGATGGTGGGTAGGGGGGTGCTTATTAACTTGAGCTGGGGATTACATGATGAAATTGGGTCATCATTTTGCGTCACTCAACAAGGTAGCCTATCCGTAGACATTCAATTACAAGGGCAATATGCATTTAAAACGTAATCCCACTAATATCAGATCAGTAAGGGGATTAGGCATTAGGTTGAGCCCTCAGACAAGGTTGTGAGGGGCTGTTCAGTAAATGAAGTTCCTTATAAAACATGTAATAATGTAGGTATCAAAGCAGATAGCATTGGTGTTCAATATGCTCTGTGTTGTTGAGGATTGTCTTGCCAGTAGCTATCTCCTTTCTTCTTTTCTTTCTTCTAATTTCTTCCATTCTAAGCTCCAAATGTTCAATACTGAAGAACAAGCTTTTATTGTCATGAAAATGTGAGCACTAGATCATGTACTGTAGTTTTGATGGAAGGGTCAAAATTGGATAAAATCTGTTTCCCTCATTTCCCCAGTTGAGGAGATCTCATCAAGACGACAACACTTCAGAGGGGGATTGAACACATAACCACCTGCACAAAAAAAAACAGCTAACTACTAACCATGAATCTCGAGGTCCCCAAGTTGGAGATCAAGTCTGCCACCCGTGTCACCGGGGGCCCTGCCACGCCACGCAAGGGACCCCCTAAATTCAAGCAGAGACAGACTCGCCAGTTCAAGAGCAAGCCCCCCAAGAAGGGAATCCAGGGGTAAGGCCACATTCATTGGGTTTTCTTAGTTTCAAACAGGCATTCGACAAGTGCACAATGACATTTTCATGAGCCCTGATTATAAATAAATGAACTATGTCTCCTTTACAGCTTTGGTGATGATATCCCTGGAATGGAGGGTTTAGGCACTGGTAAGTTCATTACAACTGTTTCGTCTACTCTACCTGTACCTCCCCTAAAAACTGTAGAAAACCATACTGGGTTTGCTTGGTCTACTGACTGTTACTAAACATAATATGTTTCCTCTGCAGATATCACAGTCATCTGCCCCTGGGAGGCCTTCAACCACCTGGAGCTTAGCGAGCTGGCCAAGTATGGTATCATCTAAATCTTTCAGATCTCCACCATCCATCCCACAATCCTCTACTTCCACCTACTTACAACCAAAGATTGTGGATACATGAAGATAGTTCACTCAAGCAGTTTACTATTGTAAAAAATATTCAATGTTCCCATCTGTGGAAGTGGGTGTTCCCTCTCTTTCGTGAGCATGCTTTCCCGCGTAAGCTCACAGTTCCTCCATAATAACTGGCATGTACACACGAGAAAGGAAACAGCTGGCTCTGGTTTAGTTATTGTCTCTGAGCTAGAGAGATGTCTCACTCTGGGGCACCCCCTCCGCAGGGTGGGGGCAATAACTAGACCAGAATGTCCCCACCCCAATCAGCAAAAAATGAAGGTGGGATGTGTCGCTTTCTCTACTGTCTCTGTTCAAACCATCCATCGGCCCCCAGCCCTCTCACTGTGTTTGACTGAAACTATCAAAACATATACCAAAGTGAAGAACCCCCCCCCCCCCTCACCCTCCCCCAAAAAAGGAAAGCGGTACAGAAAATAACCGTCTCCATCTTTAACTGGTTTCTTCTTTTGTTTCTGCAGCTGCCAAAGTTCACATACAACATGTCTGCTCATGATTAGGACTCTGTTCTGGTATCTCTGTCTATCTTTATCAGGTTTGCAGCGATATTCTATCTAGGATTAACCAGCAGCCATTTTCCTTTTCTCTCCTCCCCTATCTCCAAGCGCTTCTCTTCTTCTATCCTCTTATTTTGCTCCTCTTCTTCATGGTACACAACTTTCAATTTACAAAAAGCAATGCAGTCTCAAAGGTTGAGTAAACAAACAAGTGACATACCCGTGAAATGGGTGGGTTCTCATTTCACGTGCCTCGGCACTTCTTTTATCATCATAGATGAAATCTGTCATCGATGCCGAATATCACACATATAAAATCTGATTCCTGTAGAGATGAGACAGTTGCTTGTCATGGCTCAGCATAATCTGTAGTCTGTCACTGGTACAATGTGGATGAAACAACATCATCCTCCTCCCCCTTTCCTCTCCCTCAGGATCCCCAATCCTTCGCTGGTAGACACACGACTTTTAACAGAACAAGGATTCTATCATTCTATCGTCCTGTTTAACTCTGGCATCCTTATTTTCCACATTTTGTATAACAAAGAAGAATTTGTGACTATCTTTATTATGTAACGTATATTTTAACTAAGTATTCTCAGGGATATGAACTTGTTTTATGGCTTGGGAAAAAACACCTTGTCATTGGCAATTTTGGCTCTTGCTGTCTTTACTTTTACCACAAGCAGCATAATAGACATTGAATGGAGATGAATGAGTGTGCAACATTACTACAACAGATGCAGATTCCCCCACAAACCTTAGATGTCAAACTCGATTTCTAATTTGATTCTCACCTGATAATCTACCATACTAGGTCACTGTGATTGGGCAGCAGTAGTGATGTCTTGCGTAATCTTGTTTAGGTTACCTTCCCCAATGCTCATGTTGACGTCTCTTTATCACTTTATTTAGCTGGGCATGTCATCTCTATTTCATGAACTTTCTCTATAATTCATTCATTCCATCCATAATTTCATCTCATTCCACAATTATCATGCTTACCATTATTTTGTTTGCTTGCGTTTCACTGTAGTCTCATATTTGTATCGTATTTCTTGAGATCAATGTACACTTATGTATACATTGTGGCCAGTCACATTTTAATAGCATATATAATGTATAGATTTATTTATTTTATTTTTGCATGTTCTCTGTCTTTTACTTTGTCCATCGCATGTTGGCATTGTGTCTTGTGTATATTGTGGGTGTTGCACACTTATTTTATCATTATGTCATCTTTTCATTATGTCCATTTTATTTTGTACTTGTCCATTTGTAGTTTGTGTTGTGTAATCATGTAAAGATCATCTTTCCTCATCATTATCTCTCTATCATCTCATCCATCATTCCTTGTGTTCTCACCAGATAGCCTAGTGTTTCATCATCATTGTAGTTGATCATTTCATTTAATCTCTAGATAGAACATTGACCTCCATATTCCTTGGACCAGCCTGCACTGATACTGGCCTACAGAGTGTACATTCTTAGTTCTATGCCCAATTATGTCACTGATTTGCAAAATGTTATACCGGCTGAAGAATAACTTTTTAAAATGCCCTTAACTTATTTTTATCTTACTATTTTTCATTCTTCTCCTTTTCTGGTAAATGAGTTGAAGGCCATGGATAGCCTACAAAAGCTAGTTTGTGTTGGAATCCTCATGCTGACAGTGAAAAGTTGCTTGAGGGGTTTGTAGTCTTGCAGGATGGATGTCCACGTTGTCTCAGTTTCTTGTGAATGTAAAATTGGTAGCAGTGAATGAATGGTAAGAAATAAGGGACGAGGAAGATGGATGCTTCAGCTGCCAACATAGGCTACTCATGTCATCAGAGCTCTGTCCTTTGTACAGGATCAAATCAAAATAAAGCTAAAAACAAAGGAAAATAAATATTTTGCCTGGTTTATTTTTTAAGGTCTATCAAAATATAGCATATATTTGATATTACAATATCTCCAATAAAGAGGATACATTCCTAGCTGGCATAGTCGTATCAATAAAAAAATAAGTGGATTGGCATTTCCTGCCACTGGCACAGGTTTAGAGCAGTTCATGACACACGTCCACATAGAATTGGCTTTCCAGACTACTGTACCAGAAAATACAGTGCCTTCAGAAAGTAGGCGGGTTTTTCATGAGTGTAGGGTTAGATGACAGGGTATTTGTTGATTTATAAAATAAAACAATTATACTCCAGTCTAGTAGGTGGCCGTAATGCAACATTTATTGGATGACAACTGCCGTTAAACCTCATCGAAGAAGAGTATTGCCAGAGTGTAGTTTTTATTTTTATTTCACCTTTATTTAACCAGGTAGGCCTGTTGAGAACAAGTTATAATTTACAACTGCAACCTGGCCAATATAAAGCAAAGCAGTACGAAAAAAACAACAACACAAAGTTACACATAAACAAATGTACAGTCAATAACACAATAGAAAAATCTATGTACAGTGTGTGCAAATGTAGAAGAGTAAGAGGATAAATAACAATATGGGGATGAGGTAGTTGGGTGTGCTATTTACAGATTGGCTGTGTACAGGTACAGTGATTGGTAAGCTGCTCTGACAACTGATGCTTAAAGTTAGGGAGAGGGAGATATGGACTCCAGCTTCAGTGATTTTTGCAATTCGTTCCAGTCATTGGCAGCAAAGAACTTGAAGGAAAGGCGGCCAAAGGAAGTGTTGGCTTTGGGGATGACCCGTAAAATATACCTGCTGGAGCGCTTGCTACAGGTGGGTGTTGCAAGGGTGACCAGTGAGCTGAGATAAGGCGGAGCTTTACCGAGCAGACTTATTGATGACCTGGAGCCAGTGGGTTTGGCGACGAATATGTAGTGAGGGCCAGCCAACGAGAGCATACAGGTCTCAGTGGTTGGTAGTATATGGGGCTTTGGTAACAAAATGGATGGCACTGTGATAGACTACATCCAGTTAGCTGAGTAGAGTGTTGGAGGCTATTTTGTAAATCACATCGCCGAAGTCAAGGATCGGTTGGATAGTCAGTTTTACGAAGGTATGTTTGGCAGCATGAGTGAAGGAGGCTTTGTTGCGAAATAGGAAGCCGATTCTAGATTTCATTTTGGATTGGAGATGCTTAATGTGCGTCTGGAAGGAGAGTTTACAGTCTAACCAGACACCTAGGTATTTGTAGTTGCAACATATTCTAAGTCAGAACCATCCAGAGTAGTGATGCTAGTCGGGCGGGTGCGGGAAACAATCGGTTGAAGAGTATGCATTTAGTTTTACTAGCATTTAAAAGCAGTTGGAGGGCTAATTTACAATACCTCTGACTATATTGAGTTGGTATCAGTCGATGTCCATTTTTTCATGAATATACAGTACCTTGTAATGTGTCCAGGCAGTGTTCTGTGTAACACCGTTCTTTTCTTTGGGAGCTGCAATTGGTCGATTTTTTAAATAATAATGTGCAATTTGACAGAAGTCACATCAATTTACGTGTTTTTCAAAAACTATGGATTGCAGCACCCCAAGAAAATAACATTTACACAGTAGGGAGGATTTGGAATAAGTGAGACACATTTCCCATTTCTGTCTTCTGTAACCTCTTTCGACATCTATCCAACATATTAGCCCAACCAACACATGATACATTTCTGAAATCCTCAAGATATTTCCTAATCACACACAAAAAAACAAATGTTGATATCATATTCACGTGATGCATGACATTTGTGTACATTGAGTAAAATATTTTCAGTTCTTATTTGGTAGACTGGGACTGCAGGGTAGACAAACGGGGGCACCATTATTATAGTCTATTACAATTACAAATCTATTCAATTTTGTGATTTGTGAAACATTTGATAATTTCAGAAATGTATCATGTCAGGCTAATATGTTGGAAAGAGGTTACAGAAGAGGAAATGCAAAAAGTGTCCCACTTTTTCTGAATTCACTTAATTAAATAACAGGACTAATAACAGTACTACATGAAGAAAAAAATGCAGGATATACAGTAGCACTACAAGAACCAGAGCCCTGCCTAACCTAAGTACAGGGTGGTCCCTATTGTAAACTGGATATCTTTCCTCCATTGGAAAATCCTATAAAACTGCCCCACTTTAGCTAATCCACGCTGCCCTATTTAGTAAAAAAATTACTGAATTACAAAATGTAAACATAATATTGGCAACTTTTTAAAATGTATTTTCATGCACTAGTACATAGTAGGCACATTTACAATTTGGCACTGTGCATTATGTATGAGTTGTATAACCTTAACATCAAAACTGATGAAAAAATGTCGTAACAATAGTTTAGATTTTCTCTTGTCAGACCAATAAATAAACGCCTCAGGATTAAGCTGTCTCAGTTTATAAAATGTTCACTCTGATATGAATTCACCCTACAATGTATGAAAGAATGGACATTTTTATAAGTATCGACTGATACCGACTTGTTGTAGTCGCAGGTAGGGTACACTCCGCCAAAATTAATCGCCTCGCAACTCAACTCCTTTGAGTATCGTGGAGTTGAGAATTCTTTGTGAGGGAGCAATAACCTGTGGAAATGCTGCAGTTGAGAATTCTTTGTGAGGGAGCAATAACATGTGGAAATGCTGCAGAACAAAAGTCTCGGAAGGATTTTATATCGATGCCTCTTTCACTCGGGCAGTTGCGGAGGGGCACTATGGCACGGACTTGTTAGCGTGTAACACCCGGTGTTTGAGTCGTGGAATGGAGTTCCGTTGATTCTGTCCAGTCAGTAAATATTTTATCGTTAGTATCGTTCTCTTTTGCTACACAGTGAAATAAATCGGGACCACAAACCCGAACATCATGGCAGAAAATATTGTAAGTATGACAGCGCGTTATAGTTAAAAGATTTAGGATTGATAGCCAGCTAGCTAACGTTATCAAAGTCTGTCCAGCGGAGTGATGAGGCAGCAGAATTAGCCATTTGCTAGCTAACATAGTTAGCATCTCACTAGACTGACAGGGCCTAGATAACCGCTAACTCCCTCTGTTATATAGCTTACCTAGCTAGTTAGTCAGACATCTTTTATTTCAAATTTGCCAACATGTTAGCCTGAGGTAGGCTCCGTTTACGTTGACCTATCATAGCTATTTATTAGGAAAGTAGTTAAATCGTGTGTTTGCTAGGGAACTAACTATCTTTGTAAACTATTGGTTTTGAAAAATGCGTGGACGTTCACTTTGACAAAGGCACATTGCTGTTGACGTTGTTAGCTACCTACCTAAGCAGCTAACAAGTTTTTATCAACATTCCCTGGCCCCCATTTTTTTTTTGCAAGAACGAAGTGATAGTTTCTGTAGCTAGCTAACTTTGTTAACAGTAAAATGATCTAGTCAGTGTTCTTAGCGACCTTGTCTTCAACTTGTGCCTAAAAATAGTTTTAGCTAGCTAGCTAATTACTTAGTCACGAGTTGGCTGGCTTGCTAGCTAAATAATTAACGTTAGTTAGCTAGCTAAATTATACTGTTTAGGGTTGTTTTCCCTGCTCATCCGAGATTAAACAATCCGGTTAACTAACGTACCTACAGCAATTATTTAAAAACCAGCCAGCCCATAACAGAAGCTGCTCATATCATGTACTTTACAATTCTTAGCTAACTAAACTAGGTAATTCACCTTCACAACCAAATTATTGCTTGTTAATTATAACCACTGTGTCACTACATCAATGAACGACGGGTGCCAACGACCCTCCACCCACATTTCTGCACTGTCACGACCCTGGCACTGACAGCTCTAGCAGAAACATCTAGCTAAATAGTTACAGCAGTGCCCTGTTTTCAGTGGGTTGCAACAAATGTCAGCGAGACAGTTTGGGATGTTAATAAAATTAGCTGATGAGTCAAATCACATTTTATTTGTCACATGCTTTGTAAAACAAGTGTAGACTGCCAGTGAAATGCTTACTTACAGGTTGTTTGCCAACAATAGAGTTAAAGGTAAAAACAACAACATAGAAATAGTGACACAAATACAAAGTGAATAACAATAATGAGTTAAAAATAACATGGCTGAATACAAGGAGTACCAGTACTGAGTCGATGAGTCGATGTACATGGTTATGTAGCTATGTGTACATAAACGTAGGGGTAAAGTGACTAGGCGACAGGATAGATGGACAGTAGCAGCAGCAGCAGCGTATGTGAAAGTGTGCTTGTGGTGTGTGTGTGTGTGTGGCATATGTAGTGTGTGTTGGGGTGTCAGTGTAATAAGTATGTGTGGATGGAGTCCAGTGTGTGTGTGTGTGTATAGTTAGTGCAAAAAAGGGTCAATACAGGTAGTCCGGGTAGCCATTTGATGAGCTGTTTAGCAGTCTTATGGCTTGGGGGTAGCAGCTGTTTTGGGTCCTGTTGGTTCCAGACTTGGTGCGCTGGTACCGCTTGCAATGCGGTAGCAGAAAGAACTAACAGTTTATGGCTTGGGTGGCTGGAGTCTTAGACAATTGCTTTGCCCCTTCCACTGACAGACTGGTATAGAGGTCCGTACTCACCACCCTCTGTAGTGCCTTGCAGTCGGGTGCCTTGCAGTTTCTGTACCAAGCGGGGATGCAGCCAGTCAAGATGCTCTCAATGGTGCACTTTTTTTTTAGAATTTGCCTAATCTTTTCATTGGTGATGAGTCATGATCAATATGGTTTTCCAATGTATTTGGTTTGGTTAAGCAATCTAAATATAGGAGATAATGGAAATGATAGATTATGATGTGGAGAAATTTAATATTTCTCCTAATTTACAGATCATCCGGGTTCAGTCCCCAAACGGGATGAAGAAGATCCCCGCCACCAAGAAAGAGACAGCAGCCGCTTTCCTCAATAAGGTTTGGAAACATGACATGAAGACAAATATGGGCTCTTAATGGTATTGTAGGCTATATGGTTGGGGTGTGTACAAAAACAAACTACTCTCCACAAACACATGGAAAACTTGTGGTTCTTTCTGTCATTCTGTAGTCATATTAATAGCACATTCTGTCGAACTGCTTTTGGCCAGGTAGCATCAGAAGATTGACATCTTTCTCTGTCTTTCTCACTCTCTCTCCCTCTGCCCAGCCTGTGCTCAAGCTCAGTGTTCATTTATGAGGTAGGCAGCTCTGCAGGAAAGAGAGTATTTCTGCAGTGTTCCCCCTCACCTGTGCACTGTGCAGCTAATGAGTGAGCCATCCACTGTGGAAGGATCCAATGCATTGCTCAGCAGAGACCTGTGGGTGTTATGTCAAATCAAACTTTATTTGTCACATGCGCTGAATACAAGAAGTGTGGACTTTACGGTGAAATACTTATTTACAAGCCCTTAACCGACACTGCAGTTCAAGAAGAAGAAAATATTTACCAAGTTGGCTAAAATAAAAAGTAACACAATAACAATAACTAGGCTATATACAGGGGGCACCGGTACTGAGTCCGTGTGTGGGTGTACAGGCTAGTTGAGGTAATCTGTACATGTAGGTGGGGGTGAAGTGACTATGTGTAGGTAACAAACAAACAGCGAGTAGCAGCAGTGTACAAAAGGCAGGGGGTCAACGTAAATTGTTCAGTGGCGATTTTATGAATTGTTCAGCAGTCTTATGGCTTGGGGGTAGAAGCTGCTGAGGAGCCTTTTGGTCCTAGACTTGGCACTCCGGTACCGCTTTCCGTGCGGTAGTAGAGAAAAGTCTATAACTTGGGTGACTGGAGTCTCTGACAATTTTCTGGGCTTTCCTCTGACACGGCCTATTATATAGGTCTTGGATGGCAGGAAACTGGGCCGTACACACTACCCTCTAGCGCCTTACGTTCAGATGCCTAGCAGTTGCCATACTAGGCGGTGATGCAACTGGTCAGGATGGTGTTGGTGCAGCTGTGGAACCTATGTGGAGAGGGAGCTGGGTGTTAGAGGGAGTGGGAGAGCTGTGTATTATTGCAATTCCTTTGAACAGTGATTTATAAATAGCTGTATTACATCCGCATGCTTGCTTGCCTGCCAGTCTTGACCACAACTGGACCTCAGAGACTGTGAGACAGTATTGGGTAGGAAATCAAGGAAATACCTTAGAGGCAGTCAGCAGTTCAGACAACAACTAAGTGGGCACCCCACCACTGTTTTGGTAAAGAACTGAGTGATGAGGATTGAGAATGGAACCACTTTCAAATTCATAAACCGAGCTTTCATAGAAGACACACTGCACCACCTCTCTCCCTTCTCTCATGAGGAAGTTCTTAGCTCCATGAGACCTGACGGTAACTGTAGAGTCAGGAGTGGGAATTTTTTTGAATAAATACGGGGCTCTGTCCTTGATCTGGCTCCAGTGTCTAATGCCATCAATGACAGTCAAGATCCTCAGAGACCGAGCTATGGATACAAAGAATATCCATCCATGACATCAATATTACAGGTAACCATGTTTTGAAGCTACAGTGTTTGTTTACAATTACATAGTTTACAACAAGGGAGTAAAATAAGCTTATATTTTGTGTTTTGATGGAGTAAGATAGTTGAACTAAGCTCATTAAGCATTTATATGTTATATTCTTCAAGAATCAATGGGTACATATAATTTAAGTCAACAAATTGATGTACCAATTTCAGATTGCCCATTAAACTCAATTGCAATATCAGTGGCTGAAAAAGAAAAGTCACCGGCTGTTTGGTCACAGTGGAGAAGGGTTGCCTTGCCTGCGGCAGAACCCTATTAAAAATGTATGTCTTTTAGTTAAAACAGAAATGTGTTGCAGATCAATGGAGAGAGTAGTCTAATTTGTATTCCCTGCCTCTGATGTGCTGCCAATCAGTCAGTAATAGGGAGAGTTGCATGAAGAGCCCAGAGAGGCGCTGTTTCTGATCAGACTGGGAGGGAGGGGTTTTTCCAGACGCGGTCATACATTATATCCCTTTGCATGTCATTGTTATATTTATGCTGATATAGGCTAGACCACTAGACCACTACTGTTGTCTTGCCCATAAGAACAAAGGCACTGCACTGTCTTTTCAGCTTTGAATAAACTGCATTTTTGTGACCTGTGTATGGCTGACACAGGATTTTTACCATGAGCAGTCTACTTACTAGACTTTTTGCAAAAATATACTCACAGGGATTGACAGTGCTACCACTGGCCGCATAAACTTCTAAATATTTTACTGTGTTACCTGGAATTTTAATTTGGGCGCACCCGTGCCCCTAGGGATGATTTTTTTTATTTTGTCATTGCTGGCGATTCTTATCATTCATACCTTAGTATGTACCGTAGTAACAAGTCCAGTGAAGACAGTATCCTGTCTTAAGTGATAATGCCCTCGAAGCCGGTGTTTGGCGGATATATTGACCGCGCCAATATATCCTCCAAACACCAGCTTCGAGGGCCTTATCACTTTTATACAATTGGTTATCAACATATTCAAATAATGATTTACATATTTTCATTAAACATTTTATTTTTATGATTTTATTTCAGCCTTCCACAAGACGGCTTGGTTGTTCGTTCTATCGGTTTGTTTGCCAGAGAAGCGACCCAGTAGTTAGGTCTTTTTGTTCTGTTTCTATGGACATGACCTAGTCGTGCTTTCGACAATGCCAAGCATCAAGAATATATCTGTGACAGGTTGGTCGTAGGGATATTAGTTGAAGCTTCTCTGACAACTCCTTATCTAACACCTGACTTGACACTCAACAAAGTGGTAGAGCTTGTGAGACAGTCAGAGCAAGTAAAGGGGCTCAGGTCAGCACATACCCTCAGCTGGTCTTAGTTCTTCTTGGGTACCAGGACCATAAGCGCACACCACTCTGTGGGCTCCCCAGCATGGGCACTGAAACACGTCTGGTGAGTGGTGTGATCAGGGAGCCCACTCTCTCGCGGGAATTCCACTAACAGTCCGTATGTTGCCAAACGTAGCTCCTGCTCATGTTGGTATCTGTACTGATGGCGCAAAAGCCATGACCGGGAGACATGGTGGAGTGGTACTGCACATGCAAGCAGTTACTCCCGACGCCACTTGGGTACACTGCAGCATCCACCAAGAGGCTCTTGCTGCCAAGGGAATGCCTGACCCCCTTGAAAGATGTTTTGGACACTACAGTGAAAATGGTTAACTTTGTTAAAGCAAGGCCCCTAAACTCTAGTGTATTTTCTGCGCTATGCAATGATATGGGCAGCGACCATGTAACGCTTTTACAACGTGCTAGTTATCAAGGGGCATGTTTTTTTATTTATTGAGAAGAGCTTAAAACCTCTTACAGCTACACCCCTACTTTGTGCAATTTCCGCCTGAAGACATACCCAAATCTAACAGCCTGTAGCTCAGGTTCAGAACCAAGGATATGCATATTCTTGGTACCATTTGAAAGAAAACACTCTGAAGTTTGTGTAAGTTTGTGAATGTAGGAGAATATAACACAATAGATCCTGGTTTAGATAAAACAATGAAAAAAACAATATGTTTTTCATTTTTGTATCATCTTTAAAATAGGATGATGGGGACAATTTCAGTGAAAAATATAAGAGGGCAACAGTACTTGTGCAAAGTTTCAGAATGATAACTTCTGAAATGAGTGTGCTACATGACATTTATCATGAAGTCACCCAGGTGTCCCACACAAGTAGCCCGGCAGGGTAGCCTAGTGGTTAGAGAGTTGGACTAGGAACTGGAAGGTTGCAAGTTCAAACCCCCGAGCTGACAAAGTACTAATTTGTCGTTCTGCCCCTGAACAGGCAGTTAACCCACTGTTCCTAGGCCGTCATTGAAAATAAGAATTTGTTCTTAACTGACTTGCCTGAATAAAGGTAAAATTAAAAAAATTATAATAAATGTACCCAAGTGGCCAAATTGGTGAAGGTATACATTTTGAAACAAATAACTATATACATAATACCAAAATGGTATTCTAACACTTGGTGCATCAGGTAGTCATTTATCGTTGTCTTCAAATCAGCTCACTTCGGTCAATTCTCCCCGCAAAAAAAACAATGAAGTTTGACTATGTTGCAAACATCCAGAGGAATGCACTGAAACCCACCATGACTATATAAACTATTGTTTACAGGGGCGAATCACGCTGAATGCTCCATAAAAAATTGATAGAGATGGAATTCACGGCACAAATAGTTTACAAAATGTTTAGATTTAGGCTATAAAAATGGATTTTATCAAAGAAAACGGCACTTCATTTGGTCAATGGGATACTCAGGAAGAGAAATAAGAGCAAAGATATCAGAATGTAAGTCATAATTTTACCTTCAGATGTGAATGTCTAAACTGTCATGGCGGAAAATGTTTCTGTTCTTGATTGCTCTTCTCAAACAAAAGCATGGGATTTGTTCTCTGTAATCGCTATTTTAAATTGGACAATGTAGTTTGATTACCAAGATTCTAATCTTTTGAAGGGTGTAAGACACTTGCATTTTCAAGAATGTTTAATGTTACGAAATTGTATTTTTAGTTGTCACTCTGAAATTTCCCCTGATGTTGGTCCCTGTACGGGGATCGCAGCCATAACAGGTTTTAAGGCACTGATGCCCTTTGCAACCACCTACCTATGTGAGAGTGGATTATCGGCCCTCACTAACATGAATACATCTAAATACAGGCACGGACTGTGTGTGGAAAATGATTTAAGACGGACATTCTCCAACCCACATTGCAGTGTTATGTGCATCATTTCAAGCACACCCTTCACATTAATCTGTGGTGCGTTATTCACAATTTCCGATGAATAAATAAGGTTTTATATGTAAGATGGTTAAATAAAGAGCAAAATTATTTATTATTTGCGCCCTGATCCTATAAGAGCTCTTTGTCACAACCCGGCTTGTGGGAAGTGACAAACTCACACTCATTCTTATGTTTCAAAATTTTATCGTACAGTGTGTGTGTGTGGCAGGCTTACAATGATGTCAAAGAGTGCGCTGACCCTGGTGCTAGAGGGGGTACTCAGCTGGAGGTTGAATGTTTTGAAGGGGTACGGGACTATAAAAAGTTTAGGAACCGCTGCTCTAAAGTTAAGCTCATCATTACCTAATCTCTTTACCTAGTCTCTTTCCACAGCTGTGCCTTGGGTCTGGCAGGCGAGACTAATCATTATTACCCTTTTTCTACTGTCAGGTGGGTAAAGAGTTTGGCTTCACCTCCAATGGCTTCTCTATCTTCCTGAACCGCAACAAGACCGATGAGATCCAGTCCCAGAATAAGACCCTCAGCCTGCTCAAGATCAAGTGAGTTTGGAGAAACATTAAGTTATTGTTTTAAAAATCAGGTGGTACTACTGAGTATAGTTTTTTTTTTTTTAGCACCTTAACTGCAATTTTTTGCAATCTAGAGCAAAAAATGGCCTAAATAGCTGTTTCCATCCACTTGGCGACCTATTGTAATGCAAATATTCTATAATCCGCATAAAGAAAATATGCACATGCAGAGGTGTTTCCACTAATTGGTCTTGTTGTGGATAAAAACCAGTGCGTGATGACGGTGCACACAATGTACTTCATCATGTACTGAATAAATATCTAAAGTTCCAGTTGTTACCATCACATTTTCAACTCTAATGATTTAGTTTTGTCACACAAACTGTTGCCTTAAATCGCAAATGTGCCTACTCTGGTCTTGGCAGGTGAGCTCCAGCCGATAGGCTGCAGATACAGTGCGGGTAGATGACATTATGGATAAAAGTGAGAATATTTGTCAAATTGCAGTCGAGCATCGATCATGTCACCAGAATACGACCCTCAATATTTATTGGAAAGGAGCATCAAGATCACCGTGCACTTTCACCACCCTGTGAAGTTCATCACAATTGATTTCCTTTGTAGCCTAATAAACTGCATGTCGTAGTGGGAGGACTACAGCCCATATCATATCGCGTGACTCCAAGTTCACTATGATTCGATGGTTATTATATCAATATTTCCACCATTTCTTGCATAATTAATTTTACCAACACAATGTTCCCACCATAATGAACATACATTTTCTGTGTGTATTTAAAAAATTGTACCGCAACTTCCTGTATCATCACAGCTGTCAGTTTTGTTATATATGGTATGCCTTTAATCACGTGAAAACTGTAGATAGAAACGTGGTTAGAGATAACAATATATATTTTTTTTTTTTTTTACTGTGGTGCAGTCAGTGCACAAGGTGGCGCTGCGCCCCTCTTACATTCTTTGGGGAGAAGCCTGTCACTAATTTTTAGGCTACTCCATTTAGCTAGATAAACATGTAGTTATTATTTACACTGCCTATACTAAACAATGTCCTCAATTCGTCAAGTGTTCCACAGGAATACTGGCACATGTTGACTCCAATGCTTCCCACAGTTGTCAAGTTGGCTGAATGTCCTTTGGGTGGTGGACCATTCTTGATACAAACTGGAAACTGTTGTTTAAAAACCCAGCAGCATTGCAGTTCCTGACACAAACTGGTGCGCCTGGCACCTACTTCCATACCCCATTCAAAGGCACTTAAATCTTGTCTTGTCCGTTCACCCTCTGATTGGCAAACGCATACAATCCATTTCTCAAGGCTTAAAAATCCTTCTTTATCCTGTCTCCTCCCCTTCATCTACACTGATTTGAATGGTATTTATCAAGTTACCGCAAGAAGGGATCATAGCATTCACCTGGTCAGTTTGTCAAGAGCAGGTGTTCTTAATATTTTGTACACTCGGTGTATAGCGTCACTTCATTTTGTTCACTTCTTATTATCTTGGATTATCATTATGCTCATTGTGTGTGTTTCTCTAGACATGGAGACATGCTCTTCCTGTACCCGTCGGGCTCCCCAGGACCCTCTGGAGAGACCATGGACGTGGCCACCACTCACTCTTCATCACTACCCTCATCTTCATCGTCCATGATGTCACGCTCCCACTCGGCACCCCACATCCCCGAGGATGAGATTGACCAGTATCTGGCCAAGCAGGAGGGCAAGATATACAGGAACAAAGATCCACAGCTGTAAGAGATTTTATATAACTCATGGGAAACTGTGCCCCCCCCCCAAAAAGGACAAAACGCATTAGCCTGCCTGGCCAAAAATGAAAACGTGAAATGAGGTGACGTCCTTTTGGAGTGCCATCGTTTCCCAATGTTCTTGAAATAGAGATTTAATTTGAAGAAATCTACAGCTGTGAGAGTGATTTAATTTATGTATGTTGTATTGAAGCAAAGCTACACAGCAACAGAGATCTACAGCTGTAAGATATTATATACTTTTTTATTTATTTCACCTTTATTTAACCAGGTAGGCAAGTTGAGAACAAGTTCTCATTTACAACTGCGACCTGGACAAGATAAAGCAAAGCAGTTCGACACATACAACAACACATGGAGTAAAACAAACATAGTCAATAATACAGTAGAAAAATAAGTCTATATACAATGTGAGCAAATGAGGGGAGGTAAAGGCAAAAGAAGACCATGGTGGTGAAGTAAATACAATATAGCAAGTAAAACACTGGAATGGTTAATTTGCAGTGGAAGAATGTGCAAAGTAGAGAGAGAAATAATGGGGTGCAAAGGAGCAAAATAAATAAATAAATACAGTAGGGAAAATGTTGTATTGAAGCAAATATCTACAGGAACAAATATCCACAGCTGCAATAGACTTAAAGATTTAAGGCAGGGGTGTCAAACTCATTCCACGGAGGTTAATGTCTATGGGTTTTTATTTTTCCTTTCAATTAAGACCTAGACATCCAGGTGAGGGGAGTTCCTTACTAAGTAGTGACCTTAATTCATCAATCAAGTTTAAGGGTGGAGCGAAAACCCGCAGACACTCGACCCTCCTTGGAATGAGTTTGACACGTGATCTGCTGAAACCGAGATCCACAACTCTGCCGACTTAAAAGGTCTACAGCCGTTTAGACTGCTGAGGGGAGAATGGCTCATAATAATGGCTGGAATGGAGGGAATGAAATGGCATGAAACACATTGAAACCATGTATTTGATACTATTCCACGAATTCTGCTCCAGCCATTACCACGAGCCCATCCTCCACAATTAAGGTGCCACTAACTTCCTGTGGTCTACGGGAACATAGATCCAAAGCTGTAAGATATTTCATAGACTTCCTGTATGTTCTATTGAAACAAATATCTACAGGAACAGATATCCACAGTGTAAGAGAGACACCACTTTGTAGACTGTAGCTAGTTATGTTATTGTATTAAGGCATTCAATTGTGTCAGTGTATTGATTCAGTTCTTGTTTCAGGTGTCGACATGGATCGATGGGAAAGTGTGTACACTGCGTACCACTAGAGGTAAGTGTGTGTTCTTTCCACCTTCATTCGTCCAACTATTACTGTTTACTTTAAAATTGTGGTTCACATGTCAGGTGTACTTCCTTACTATACATTTAATTGTTATCTCTGTCAGCCTTTTGATGAAGAATACTTGAGCCATCTAGATCCGCCTGTCAAGCACATGTCATTCCACGCCTACATCCGTAAGCTGACAGGAGGCGCCGACAAGTGAGTGGCACCAGATGTTCTCTAGCCTGGTCCCAGACCTGTCTATGGTTTCTTGGCAACATGTTTGGCATGACAACATCCATTGAAGTTGGCAAGATTGCATAAATAGATCTGGGACCAGTCTATGCACTCTTCACTTCCCTAGCAGGAGAATTGGCCACATCCACAAGCTCTTTGTCTTTATTTAAAACCTATTTTCCTCTACAGAGGGAAGTTTGTGGCCCTGGAGAACATCAGCTGTAAGATCAAGTCAGGCTGTGAGGGCCACCCTCCCTGGCCAGAGGGGATCTGCACTAAGTGCCAGCCCAGCGCCATCACCCTCAACAGACAAGTACGCCCCATAACTCCCCCCTCCTTGCTCCAAAGAGCCTATACACACTCACCTCCTTGCCCCAAAGGGTCCATCTCAATACTCCCCTTTGCTGCCAAGGGTCCATCTCAGTATTTTAAATTGTCTTCCTCTCCTTGTCTGCTCGGCTTCATTTACATTCCCATCAGTTCAGATTAAGAGAAGATGACGAGAGGAATCCTATTGAAACACACCACAAGAGATTTCTCAGTCTCTACTAATTCCTAGTGGAGATAGTGATTTGTATAACCCGCCTCATCCCTGCTACCAGAAATACAGACATATAGACAACATCATGTTTGAGAACCACACCATCGCCGACCGTTTCCTGGACTTCTGGAGGAAGACGGGCAGCCAGAGGATGGGCTACCTGTACGGCAGGTACACAGAGCACAAAGACATCCCTCTGGCCATCAGAGCAGAGGTCGCTGCCATCTACGAACCCCCGCAGGTGAGTGCTCTGCACTCTCGGGAGTCAGTCCAATGGTTTGTTAGGGAGTTGTAGATGTAGTAAAGTTGGTGAGCCACAGGATGGCAGTAAGTTCACGTTCAATGGGGTATTGGACATGATAAAATGCTGCTTTTGCTGGAGCAGTAATTCTATCACAGACTTAGATGCGCTCCGGCATCTTAAGCACATCATATTCGTAGCATATGCCACTAATCGGATTTGTAACATATCACACAAATTGCTAAATTCATAACCTATCACACTAAATGGGTGACGTAGTACACAAAAAACGGGGACCCATTTTTGCTCGTGAGTACCGCTTTAAAAACTACTGGCTGAAACTATAGAAAAGTTTCCAAATCAAATTTTATTGGTCACATACACATGGTTAGCAGATGTTAATGCAAGTGTAGCGAAATGCTTGTGCTTCTAGTTCCGACCGTGCAGTAATGTATAACGGGTATAGAGTGAATCTTTAAGTAATCAGTTCATTATAGCTATACATAGTTTCCAATAGCTTAAGAAAATATAAGGTTGTGTACTTTTTCAGAAATATGTTAATCCAAGATGTGGTTTGTTTAGTTTTAACTGTTGTGAATTCCTCTGTCCATTAGATTGCCACCCAGAACAGTCTGGAGCTGGTGGAGGACCCTAAAGCTGCAGCCGTGGAGGAGATCGCAGCGAAGCTGGGCCTGCGCAAGGTAAGATGAAACCACTAGCTTATACTACGGGCTTTATTTGAGCTATTCTAGATTCTGATGTCAACCTTCTCTCCATATCACTATCAATTCCATTTCGATTACTGAATTGGAATAGAATTGACCTCAACCCTGTTCAAGACACTAAGATTGTGCTCTGCAATATATACCCACCCTTGTTTTTATGGTGTAACTTTAGACTTAGACGTCCAGGGATCTCGGTAACGCAGAATTCTGAATTTTTTCACAGAGAAAAAAAAGCTGTGTTTTGCTCTGCATCAGACTAATTTTGTATTTCAGTTGCACTTCTCCACTCGTATGAGAATTCACACAGCACACAGCTACTTTTCTCAGTGTACAGTTGTGGCCAAAGGTTTTGAATGACACATTAATTTTCAGTCTGCTGCCTCAGTTTGTATGATGACAATTTGCATATACGCCAGAATGTTATGAAGAGTGATCAGATGAATTGCAATTAATTGCAAAGTCCCTCTTTGCAATGCAAATGAACTGAATCCCCAAAAAACATTTCCACTGCATTTCAGCCCTGCACAAAAGGACCAGCTGACATCATGTCAGGGATTCTCTCGTTAACACAGGTGTGAGTGTTGACGAGGACATGGCTGGAGATCACTCTGTCATGCTGATTTGAGTTCGAATAACAGACTGGAAGCTTCAAAAGGAGGTTGGTGCTTGGAATCATTGTTCTTCCTCTCTCAACCATGTTTACCTGCAAGGAAACACGTGCCGCCGTCATCATTGTTTTGCACAAAAAGGGCTTCACGGGCAAGGATATTGCTGCTAGTAAGATTGCACCTAAATCAACCACTTTATCGGATCATCAAGAGCTTCAAGGAGAGCGGTTCAAGGAGAGCGGTTGTTGTGGAGAAGGCTTCAAGGCGCCCAAGAAAGTCCAGCAAGCGCCAGGACCGTCTCCTAAAGTTGATTCAGCTGCGGGATCGGAGCACCACCAGTACAGAGCTTGCTCAGGAATGGCAGCAGGCAGGTGTGAGTGCATCTGCACGCACAGTGAGGCGAAGACTTTTGGAGGATGGCCTGGTGTCAAGATGGGCAGAAAAGAAGCCACTTCTCTCCAGGAAAAACATCAGGGACTGATATTCTGCAAAAGGTACAGGGATTAGACTGCTGAGGACTGGGGTAAAGTCATTTGCTCTGAATCCCCTTTCCGATTGTCTTCTCCGGACAAGCTTTTTTCCGGATGCCCCAAACAAGGTGAGCGCTACCATCAGTCCTGTGTCATGCCAACAGTAAAGCATCCTGAGATCATTCATGTGTGGGGTTGCTTCTCCGCCAAGGGAGTGGGCTCACTCACAATTTTGCTTAAGAACACAGCCATGAATAAAGAATGGTACCAACACATCCTCCGAGAGCAACTTCTCCCAACCATCCAGGAACAGTTTGGTGACGAACAATGCCTTTTCTAGCACCTTGCCATAAGGCAAAAGTGATAAGTGGCTCGGGTGGAAAAAACAACAATATTTTGTGTCCATGGCCAGGAAACTCCCCAGACCTTAATCCCATTGAGAACTTGTGGTCATCCTCAACAGGCGGGTGGACAAACAAAATCCCACAAATGCTGACAAACTCCAAGCATTGATTATGCAAGAATGGGCTGCCATCAGTCAGGATGTGGCCCAGAAGTTAATTGACAGCATGCCAGGGCGGATTGCAGAGGTCTTGAAAAATAAGGGTCAGCACTGCAAATATTGACTCTTTGAATCAACTTCATGTAATTGTCAATAAAAGCCTTTGACACTTATGAAATGCTTGTAATTATACTTCAGTATTCCATAGTAACACCTGACAAAAATATCTAAAGACATTGAAGCAGCAGACTTTGTGAAAATTAATATTTGTGTCATTCTCAACTTTTTGCCACAACTGTAGCCTACTTCTCTGGTAAAATGCAAGGTTAACTTCAAGCAAAACATTTGGAAATGTAGCTGGATACATATCATAAACATTAGAAATATGATGAGCAAGCATATTGTTTTGCAAAAAATACTTTGCCTTTTCACTGTACGCTCATCTACTTGTGGGGCTGCTAGCCAAATAGCATTGCACTTCTGTCATTTAATGAAAAGAAAGCTATTTTCTGTAGAACATTTTTTGTTTCACTTTGTTGAATCAAAAGATACCCCTGGACGTAACAACTAAACAGATTATCGTCTGATTGGTACTATCTTTCCCCACCTACACCACCTAACTCCTTCCTGTCAGGAAGAGGTAAAGAGGAACATCTGGGTTCAAGCAGTAAGCTCAGGAGGCTAAATACAGGACAGCCTGCTCCTATCTAGTGTGTCTGGCAACTAAGGTACAGCCTAACCAACTGGCCAGAGACATCGAGTGGTGGAGGGTCTATGACTGCGTCCCTAATAGTACTCTATTCCCTATATAGTCTGAACTTCTTTTGACCATTTTGGGATGCAGCTTTATTCTCTCGGGCCATGAGGCTCTAATCAATTCTTTGGATTTGTCAGTCTTCTCATGATGATGGCTTAAACAACTTCCATATGCCTCCAGACCAGGCCATGGTGTAATGTGTAGAGCTTACACAACCAGTATGATTTCTCTGGTAGGAAATTGCATTACAATCAAAAGTGTTGTATCTTGTGGGCAAGAGTTTGCGTGTAACAAATGTACTCGACGAACGTATCACAATAGCCTACATGTTATGTGTTGTACAACTTCAATGTCTCATGTAACGTGTGGTCCGATCAAACTGTGTTATTTTCATTGGATGGCAGATCTGCCAACCTGTACTCATTTTGTGTACCATACACACATTTTGAGGAATAACTACTCTAAAATATGCAAAAGAGGCCTTTAGTTGTGGGTTTTGACTCAACTGTCTGAAGCTGGAGCTGAACCAATAAGATATCTTGGGCAAGGAGAAAAAATCTGTCTCTCCGCTCTGGCACGCAAGTTATTAATAACTTCATGTTCAAAGTTGTGCACTCTCCTCAAACAATAGCATGAGTTTCTTTCACTGTAATAGCTACTGTAAATTAGACAGTGCAGTTCGATTAACACGGATGTAAGCTTTCTGCCAATATGAGATATGTCTATGTCCTGGGAAATGTTCTTGTTACTTACAACCTCATGCTAATCGCATTAGCCTACGTTAGCTTAACCGTCCTGTGGTCGGGAAATCGATCCCGAAGAAGTTTTAAACCCCCTATGCTCCTTTGAGACCCCTCTTTCAAAGTCACTGAATTCTCTTCTAGCCATGGTAGCCAAAATAATGGGCAACTGGACATTTTTATGCATTGATGGGATGTTACTTGCTTAATTAACTTAAGAACTGCACCCGTGTGGAAAGTACCTACTTTCAATGTACATTGTATCCCTCATTTACTCAAGTGATTCCTTTATTTTGACAGTTATGTCTGTCTCCTGTCCTGTCCTGTCTGTGATTATATAAGCCTAGTTTAGCTGTTTCATATTCCAAATACAGTAGGCTAGACTTCTACATTGCATCCAGCAATTGAATTATTCAGATTTTGTCACCAAACAAGATTAAGAAGCCAGAAGCCCTGACTGTACATTTTAAAATGTATTTCTATTGAAGAGGAGCCAATTACCAAGTACCCATAAGACTATAAGACATTCCTAAGGAGGCAGTCTTCTGCCAACATCTGCCGCCTTGGGGTCTGAGGCCGGGAGTTCCGCCGCAGTGAAGTGCTACTCATAAAGATTCTTAAAGTTTGGCTGGGATGGTGTTCTACTGACTGTCTTCCTGTGTTGTCTTTACTGTAGGTGGGGTGGATATTCACGGACCTGCTCTCTGAGGACACCAGGATAGGAACGGTTAAATACACCAGGAACAAGGTGAGAACACATCCATACACTGCCTGGACAAGCACTATAACCTTAACCTGTAAACCAGAATTGCGAAATACCAGGGAATACAGCATTAGTTTTGTGAATGAATCTAGACGACTCTAGGTGGACAAAGCTGAAATATCCAACTTATTTATTTCTTTGATCATTAAAATGTTTAATCTTGTCTGTGTAGGACTCGTATTTCCTGAGTGCAGAGGAGTGCATCACGGCTGGACACTTCCAGAACCAACAGTCTAACCCCTGCAGACTCTCACCAGACGGACACTTTGGGTCCAAGTTTATCACTGTGGCGGCCACAGGTACGCTAGCTACCCATGGCTCACCTAACTAGGCTACCTGTGGCTCACTCTAAGCCTAGCGGTTAGAGCGTTGGGCCAGTGACCGAGCAGACAAGATGAAAAATCTGTCGGTGCCTTTGGGCAAGCCACTTAACCCTAATTTGCTTTATGACTGACCCTGTAAAACATATTTTCTCTGAACCCATCTGGTGTATGTGACAATAAAACTGTTTGTTTTTACATACAGTGCATTTGGAAAGTATTCAGACCCCTTGACCTTTTCCACATTTTGTTACGTTACAGCCTTATTCCAAAATGGGTTGAATAAAAAAAATTAAATCCTCAGCAATCTACACACACTACCCCCATAATGACAAAGCCAAAACAGGTTTTTAGATTTTTTTTGCCAATGTATTAAAAATAAAAAACTGGGTACCTTATGTAAATACGTATTCATACCCTTTGCTATGAGACTTGAAATTGAGCTCAGGTGCATCCTGTCCATTGATCGTTCTTGAGATGTTTCTACAATTTGATTGGATACCACCTGTGATAAATTCAATTGCTTGGACATGATTTGGAAAAACACGCACCTACCTGTCTTTATAAGGTACCACAGTTGACAATGCATGTCAAAAAACATGCTGAGGTCGAAGGAATTGTCCGGAGAGGTCCGAGACAGGATTGTGTCTAGGCACAGATCTGGGGAAGGATACCAAAACATGCCTGCAGCATTGAAGGGCCCCAAGAACACGGTGGCCTTTATCATTCTTAAATGGAAGAAGTTTGGAACCACCAAGACTCTTCCTAGTGCTGGCCGCCCGGCCAAACTGCGCAATCAGGTGAGAAGGGCCTTGGTCAGGGAGGTAACCAAGAACCCAATGGTCACTCTGACAGAGCTCCATAGTTCCTCTGTGGAGATGGGAGAACCTTCCAGAAGGTCAACCATCTCTGCAGCACTCCACCAATCAGGTGTTTATGGTCGAGTAGCCAGATGGAAGCCACTCCTCAGTAAAGGCAAATGACAGCCTGCTTGGAGTTTGCCAAAGGGTACCTAAAGGACTCTCAGACCATGAGAAACAAGATTCTCTGGTCTGATGAATGCCAAGTGTCACGTCTGGAGGAAACCTGGCACCATGCATACGGTGAAGCATCATCAAGGACTGGGAGACTAGTCAGGATCGAGGGAAAGTACAGAGAGATCCTTGATGATTAACCTGCTCCACAGTGTTCAGGACCTGAGACTGGGGTTAAAGGTTCACCTTCCAACAGCACAACGATCCTAAGCACACAGCCAAGGCAACGCAGTAGTGGCTTCGGGACAAGTATCTCCTTGAGTGGCCCAGCCAGAGCCCAGATCAAACATCTCTGGAGAGACCTGAAAGTTGCTATGCAGCGACGCTCCCCATCCAACCTGACGGCGCTTGAGAGGATATGTAGAGAAGAATGGGAGAAACTCCCCAAATACAGGTGTGCCAAACTTGTAGCGTCATACCCAAGAAGATTTGAGGCTGCCAAATGTGCTTCAACAAAGTACTTAGTAAATGGTCTGAATACTTATGGGATCTTTCTGTTGTTTTATAAATTGACGAGGGACATTTTTTTAAATACATTTTTGAACAAGGCCGCAACGTAACAAAAAGTGAAGGGATCTAAATACTTTCCGAATGCACTGTATATATTTTGCTATCCTGGGCCTGCGCTACTGTCTAAAAGAGCAATCTGTTTACATAAGATTGAGTGATTGGTATTCCCTGATTTTGTGATATTCATAGATCAGGAAATCCCTAGCCTGGTCCCAGATTGTTTTGTGCTGTCTTACCACTCCTATATAATTTATTTGTGTCTGTTTTGCGAAATACGTCTTGCATCTCTTCTCAAACTTAACAGTACAGCATCACCACACAGGTTATACATTTAAAGAAATATATAAAACAAATCCTATGGTCTTTGACCAACGGTGGTATCAACCCCCAGTCGGACTCTGTGTTACCCGCCAGGTGGTCCTGATAACCAGGTGCACTTTGAGGGTTACCAGGTGTCTAACCAGTGCATGGCCCTGGTGAGAGACGAGTGCCTACTGCCCTGCCGAGACGCCCCCGAGCTGGGCTACGCTAAAGAGTCCAGCACAGAGCAGTATGTACCGGACGTCTTCTACAAGGTACAGGAACACACACACGCATTCTTAGACTGTCTAAACTTCTCAAAAGCTCAATAAACTCTGAAAGACACTGCACTCAGTCACTACCTTTTCTTTCTCACCACTAACAGACCATTTGTCATTTTAGTTCACCAAACATTTTCTTTTGGCTGAAACTAAAGGAACAAATGTTGACATGCTTGATTGAAGTTTATTATGCTTCAATTAAGTGAAATTATTCAGTTGATCAGTTAAATGGATGTGGCTATGGTATGAATACATGGAGCTAGCCAATAGTGTTGCTGGAAAAATTGCTATACTGTTACATCGCAATATTATTTTGGACGATATTTCGATACTTTGACTCCAAGAATTGATTGTCTATTTTTGCTAGGTAGCGTTAGCTAGCGCTAGTCAGTTGTACCTGCGCCAGAACTCCAGGATTTTTCATCCTATAATTTGTTCTTCATTTTAAATAGTGAGCCAACATGTTTTCAGCACTTATTTCTATTACTAACCACGTTTCCATCTACAGTTTTTATTCAAGTAAAGTCATACTATATATATATATATATATATATATATATATATACACCTTTTTTTTTTAAAACACGACAGCTGTGATGGAAACAGGAAGTATCAGTACAATTTTATAAATGCTGACAGATAATTTGTTAGTTCGACATGGGATCTTTTTGTCTGTAATTAATTATGTGCGAATTGGCTGTGGATATGCCTTTGTGTCAATATTGATATAATCAACCATCATATTGAAGTAAACTTGGAGTCACGTGATGATATGGTATGATCCTCCCACTATGACTCAGGGAAGCATGCAGTTTATTAGGCTACAGATTAAATAAGTTATGAACTTCACAGGGTGGTGAAAGTGCAAGGTGATGAGCTTGAATGCTCCTTTCTAATAAATATTGAGGGTCTTATTCTGGTGACATGATCGATGCTTGGCTGTCATTTGACAAATTTAAAATTAATATTTTTCTGTCCACAATATTCTCATCATGTAGGCTATACCCTCACTGTATCTGCCAGCTGTTGGCTAAAGCGCATGTGCCAAGACCAGAGTGGACACGTTCGCTATATAACGCAACATATTTAGTCATAAAACCATCAGTACAGTTGAAAATGCTAAGGAAACTCATTTTTCTGTATTTTAAAATATTTTTAGTTTAGTTTTAGTTTAAAATAGTTTTTGCCCAATTTTCGTGGTATCCAATTGGTAGTGAGTCTTGTCGCATCGCTGCAACTCCCGTACGGATTCGGGAGAGGCGAAGGTCGAGAGCCGTGCATCCTCCGAAACCCAACCAAGCCGCACTGCTTCTTGGCACGAGGAAACACCGTGCACCTTTTTTGCTACAGTATTCCTATTTTTCTCTCCATTGATGATTGTTCTTCCCCTCAACAGGACAAAGATAAATTTGGCAATGACATCACATATCTAGCCCGGCCTCTTCCTGTGGAGTACCTTATCATAGACGTGAGTATGATTGATTTTTTTTTTTGCCGATGTTTCTGTTAAAACAAGAAGAAAAATTCATAAAATTCCATGCAAATTCATAGTTGCTGTCAGCAACATAGTTAACCATTGTACCTATACTACTTTATCTCAATTTCCTTCTCATTTAACTTCTCAAAGGATTGCCATACAGGACTTCGCTGCTGTCGCTTGCCTTTCTATTCTCCATTTTCCCAACTGTTAACGATGATGACGTAGTGGTGGAGAGTCGACTCCAAAATAATTGATTCCTAAACTCCTTGCACGTCGACTCCCATTTCTGAGTGCTAAGATTTTACTCCTAAGATTCTGTATTTTTGGAAGGGTGGAGACTGATTAGTTGCCGTACTTCCGAGAACACAAACACTTGCGTCTTTCATAACAAGCTAGCAAGGGACTGCGAGCGCAGGGGTGGGCGCAGTTTAGGCAGGATGGCCACCAGTCAAAACCGTGCTGTATCTCGCAATGGAAGGCTGTATGTCACACTTTATAGGCTTGCAATGTCTCATAACTTCAATGAAGCATGGCCTATCATCAATGAATAGGCTGGGATATTGAGATTAGCGAGATGCAACACTTGGCTCTCACACAGTCACACACAGTATGTGCACAGGTTCGTTTCAAGCTGTTCACAGCTTGGTAGCCAGGGCACCAAAGCAGTGGAAAAGTTAAGCCTTCCCCTTCAACGCTCTTAGTTGTTGTGGAAATTGATCCACCAAGCTGTTTACTTTCTGCATCTACGTTAAAAAAAAACGGGGTTTTCGGTTAGGAATCTTTCCTAATTTCAAGCATCCTAACTTTGTTTAAACGTTCACACCCCTAGATTGAACAAGTTCTTGCATATACAGTGCCTACAGAAAGTATTCACACCTTCAATTTTTCCCCATAATTTGCTGTTACATCCTGAAGTTAAAGTTTAGATTTTGTTACTGGCCTACACATAATACCCATAATGTTAGTGGAATTATGTTTTTAGAAATCTTTACAAATTAATTAAAAATGAAAAGAGGAAATGTTTTCATTCAATAAGTATTCGAACCCTTTTGTTATGGCAAGCTTGAAATAAGTTCAAGTAAACAAATTTGTCTAACAAGTCACCTAAGTTGCATGTGCTTACTCTGCAATAATAATGTCTTTTTTTTTTGAAAGACTACCTAATTTCTCTACCACTCACATTCAGTTATCTGTAATGTCCCTCAGACAAGCAGTGCATTTATAAATGTATTTATAAACATCAGCAGACGTCACAAAGTGTTTATACAGAAACCCAGTCTAAAACCCCAAACAGCAAGCAATGCAGATGTAGAAGCACGGTGGCTAGGGAAAAACTGCCTATAAAGGCAGGAACCTAGGAAGAAACCGGGCTCTGAGGGGTGGACAGACCTCTTCTGGCTGTGCTGGGTTTGAGATTGTAAGAGTACATGGCCGTTAAGGCCAGATCGCCCTTCAAGATGTTTAAGCATTCATAGATGACCAGCAGGGTCAAATAATAATTAGTGGTTGTAGAGGGTGCAACAGGTCAGCACCTCAGGAGTTGTCTGTTGGCTTTTCATAAGTGAGCTTTCAGAGGTTGAGACGGCAGGTGCAGGGAGGGATGAAGAGAGGGAACCAGAAGACAGGAGAACTTCATCGGATGGGTGACCCTAGCCCCCCGGCACACAGACTATTGCAGCATAGATAATGGAGGCTGAGACGGGGGGTCAGGGGACCCTGTGGCCATGTCTAACAATACCCCCGGACAGGGCCAACCTGGCAGGATATAACCCCACCCACTTTGCCAAAGCACAGCCCCCACACCACTAGAGGGATATCAAATCAAATCAAATGTATTTATATAGCCCTTCGTACATCAGCTGATATCTCAAAGTGCTGTACAGAAACCCAGCCTAAAACCCCAAACAGCAAGCAATGCAGGTGTAGAAGCACGGTGGCTAGGAAAAACTCCCTAGAAAGGCCAAAACCTAGGAAGAAACCTAGAGAGGAACCAGGCTATGTGGGGTGGCCAGTCCTCTTCTGGCTGTGCCAACAGACTACCAACTTTCTACCCTGAGCCAAGGCTGAGTATAGCCCACGAATATCTCCACCGTACGAGCAAAACCAGACAGGAAGATCACGTCAGTGACTCATCCCACTCTAGTAGAGTATAGCACTGACTGTGCTAGTGTCAGACTCCACTAAGCTGGCAGGCTGGCTTAACCGCCTGCTGCCTGGCCTACACCCTATCTCCTTGTGGAGCTAGAAGAGTTAGACGGGGCTCTCTGTTGATAGCACCCCTCCAGTTTGGATGGAGTTGGTCATTCCTCAGCAGGTTTTGCCCCTAGAAAGAGGGCCAGTTATCTACAAATTCTATATTTTGGGAGGGGCAGAAAAGGTTTCAACCAGCCATTTTAGTATTTATTTATTTTTATTTAACCTTTATTTAACTGGGCAAGTCAGTTAAGAACAAATTCTTATTTACATTGAAGGCCTAGGAACAGTGGGTTAACGGCCTTGTTCACAGTTGACAAATGTTTACCTTGTCAGCTCGGGGATTCGATCTAGCAACCTTTAGGTTCCAACCTTTAGCAACCGATCTAGCAACCTTTAGGTTACCTGCCCAATGCTCTAACCACTAGGCTACCTGCCGACCCAGGTAGCCCAGTGTTGTGCGAGTCTGCTGTAGAGCTCATCACTCCCCTTAACTGGGGCCCAGAGACAATTACTCAATGCCAACACGTCTTTCTAGCTGATTTACATAAAGCTATGTTGCCCTTTGTGACCTGTTTCATCCTAACACGGTTGGTGCCAACGTGGATAACAATATCCCTATACCATTTACACTCGCCAGTTTTAGCCTCAGCCAGCACCATCTTCAGATTAGCTTTTACGTTGATATCCCTGCCCCCTGGTAAACAGTGTATGATCGCTTTTAAAGTCTAATATTGCGGGCAATGGAGTTAGGTAAAAAATCAGACATTGAATATCCCTTTGATCAAGTTATTAATTACGCTTTGAATGGTCTTTACAGTGATACAGGCGTCTTTCCTGACTCCGTTGAAGGAGAGGAAGTGTTAATGGCTGTGATAGGAGAGAATTGAGGATGGATCAACATTGTAGTTAGTCCACAATGCTAACCTAATTGACAGTGAAAAGGAAGCCTGTAAAGAGCACAAATATTCCAACACAAAGTAATAAAGTAATACTGAAAAAATGTGGCAAAGCAATTCACTTTTTTTCCTGAATACAGTGTTACGTTTGGGGCAAATACAACACATTACTGAATACCTCTCTTCATATTTTCAAGCATATTGGTGGCTGCATTGTTTTATGGATATTCTTGAAGTTAAGGACTGGGAAGTTTTTCAGAGTAAAAAATAAACCTAATGGAGCGAAGCACAGGCAAAATCCTAGAGGAAACCTGGTTTAATCTGCTTTTCACCAGACACTGGGAGATTAATTCACCTTTCAGCAGGGCAATAACCTTAAACATCAGGCCAAATCATTGTTGCTTACCCTGAAGACAGTAAACATTCCTGAGTTGCCGTGTTACAGTTTTGACTTAAATTTTCTTAAATCTATGGCAAAACCTGAGAAAGGTTGTCTGGCAATGATCAACCAATGTGACCGCTTGAAGAATTTTCAAAATAACATTTTGCAAGTGTTGCACAATACAGGTGTGGAGAGCTCTTAGAGACTTACCCAGAAAGACTCAGCTGTAATTGCTGCCAAATGTGATTCAAACATGTATTACCTCAGGGGTGTGAATACTTCTGTAAATTAGATATTTCTGTATTTAATTTTCAATAAATGTGGAAATATTTCTAAAAACAAATGTTTTCACTTTGTCATTATTTTTCCCCAACTCAACAAAATGTGAAATAAGTCGAAGATTATTAATACTTTCTGAAGGCACTGTAGGTAATTCCTCAATGACATGTTGTGATGAGTAGCGAGCGGTAGGGCAGGTTTTAGAGTTTAGCAAACTTAGCAGGGCCAGTCAACTAAAATAAGCCTTTGTCAATCAATATTATTCCATTTACATTCCCCATGCCTTCCAACTAGCAAGTTCATATACACATGTTGTTTTCAGAACATTTTGATTGCTGTGTGTGTTTACGAAACTTTGCCCAATGATGTCAGGATGATGTCTTCCTCTTTCCACAATGTCATAAAATGTTGGCATCTCCATGCCATGCAGCCATACATCTACCACCTCACCCTGGGGTGGTGCTAGCCAATGATGAGCCAGAGAAAATAAAGAGAACTAGATAACTTGCCAAATATTTATTACCATCTGAGAGCACTTAATTCCTTCTTGTATTCTGTTTTCATATTGACATCTGTTTTCTTGGCTCTACATCTCACTGATGTCAGAGGGAAGGCTCTCAAAGATCTAACTCGTTTCCAGTCAGTCAACTCTTCTTCTTCGCTCTCCTTCCTTACATCTCCATCCAGATAACCACCACGTTCCCCAAGGACCCCCAGTACACCTTCTGCTCCACACAACGCTTCCCCATTGAGAACAGAGACATCCTGGGAGAGACACAGGTAATCATTATCACACGCACACCATTCTGCTCCACACAACGTTTCCCCATAGAGAACAGACACATCCTGGGAGAGACTTGCTCAATAACACACCCACAGTAACAAATAAAATATTATATTTAGTTTGCTTCAGTAGCCAAATAGTGAACTACATACTTCTCTCTGTCTCAGAGCTTTCAGAAGGCTCTGTAATTTCCCCCCTGACCCTATAACCCTCTTTGGCAACAGCCATAATTTCTGCTATGTTTCAACCTGACCTGATCACATGTAACTCTGCCAATGAAAATGAATGCCCATGTTTAGAGTCCCTGGGATATGGGGGGTTATAGGAAATTAATACTCTCGATCATATTCCATGTTTTCCCCTTTCTGTGTGTGTAACAGGACTTCCACAGTTTAGCTACGTACCTGTCCCAGTGCACCTCCACTGTATTCTTGGACATTGTGTCGGATTTTCACCTACTCATCTTTCTGGTCACCAACGAGGTCATGCCTCTCAGAGTAAGTACTGTAATACCACACACACTCTTTTCCACACATCATACAGATTCGCACACACACCAAACACATTCAAGCACAATGTTTTGGTTTGTTGTCACGCTACAAAAGGTTCAGATTATCACCACATTTGTCCAATGTGGAAGTGATTAGTGTCGTAGTCGTCAGGATGTTTTTCCTGAGAATGTCTTTGATGGTGGTTAAATACATTACACGCTTTACATAATAACGCTTCACCATCTGGCAGTCTGACAGATGAATCTGGGTTTAGTGAATGCCAGAAGAACGCTACCTGCCCCAATGCATAGTGCCAATGGTACATTTTGGTGGAGGAAGAATAATAATGTGAGGCTGGGTTTTTTTTATGGTTCGGGCTAGGCCCCTTAAGTCCAGGGAAGGGAAATCTTAATGCTACAGCATACACTGACATTCTAGACGATTCTGTGCTTCCAACTTTATGGCAACAGTTTGGGGATGGCCTTATCCTGTTTCAGCATGACAATGCCCTCGTGCACAAAGTGAGGGCCATAGAGCAAGTCCCCGCAGCAATGTTCCAACATCTAGTGGAAAGCCTTTCCAGAAGAGTGGAGGATGTTATAGCAGCGAAGGGGGGACCAGCTTAATTTGAATGCCCATGATTTTGGAATGAAATGTTCAACGAGCAGGCATTCACATACTTTTGGTCATGTAGTGTACTTTTACTCACTTTAAAATACAGTGCCTTCCAAAGTATTCATATCCCTTGACTTATTCCACATTTTGTTGTTACAGCCTAAATTCAGATTGGCTGAATTTTTTATTTTTTATCACCCATCTACTCACAATACCCCCTAATGACAAAGTGAAAACAAGTGTTTATAATTTTTTGCTAATTTATAGAAAATGAAATACAGAAATATCTAACTTACATAGTATTCACACCCCTGAGTCAATACATGTTTGAATCACCTTTGGCAGCGATTACAACTTTGAGTCTTTCTGGGTAAGTCTCTTAAGAATTTTGCACACCTGGATTGTACAATATTTGCACATTGTTCTTTTTAATATTCTTCAAGCTCTGTCAAGTTGGTTGTTGATCATTGCTTGACAGCCTTTTCCAAGTCTTGACATACAGTACCAGTCAAGAGTTTGGACACCTGCTCATTCCAGGATTTTTCTTTTTTTTAAAAACAATTTTCTACATTGTAGAATAATAGCGAAGACATCAAAACTAGGAAGTAACACGCATGGAATCATGCAGTAACCAAAAAATTGTTAAACAAATTGAAATATATTTGAGATTCTTCAAAGTAGCCACCCTTTGCCTTGGTGACAGCTTTGCACACTCTTGGCATTCTCTCAACCAGCTTCATGAGGTAGTCACCTGGAATGCATTTCAATTAGCAAGTGTGCCTTATTAACAGGTCAAATGTGGAATTTCATTCCTTAATGCGTTTAAGCTAATTAGTTATGTTGTGACAATGTAGGGGTGGTATACAGAAGATAGCCCTATTTGGTAAAAGACCAAGTCCATATTATGGCAAGAACAGCTCAAATAAGAAAATAGAAATTCAGTCCATTACTTTGAGACCTGAAGGTCTATCAATCTGGAAAAGTTCAAGAACTTTGAAAGTTTTTTCAAGTGCAGTCTTATAAACGATCAAGCGCTATGATAAAGCTGGCTCTCTTGAGGACCGCCACAGGAAAGGAAGAAACAGAGTTGCCTCTGCTGCCGAGGATAAATTAATTAGATTAGCAGCACCTCAGATTGCAGCCCAAATAAATTCTTCAGAGTTCAAGTAACAGACACATCTCAATGTCAACTGTTCAGAGGAGATTGCGTGAATCAGGTCTTCATGGTCAAATTGCTGCAAAGAAATAACTACTAAAGGACCCAAATAAGAAGAGACCAAGAAACATGAGCAATGGACATTAGACCGGTGGAAATATGTCTTTGGTCTGAGTCCAAATTTGAGATATTTGGTTCTAACCGCTGTTTCTGTGACGCAGGGTACGTGAATGGATGATCTTTGCATGTGTGGTTCCCACCGTGAAGCATGGAGGTGATGGTGTGGGGTGCTTTGCTGGTGACACTGATTTATTTAGAATTCAAGGCATACTTAACCAGCATGGTTACCACAGCATTCTGCAGTGATACACCATCCCAACTGGTTTGTGCTTAGTGGGACTATCATTTGTTTTTCAACAGGAGAATGACCCAACACACCTCCAGGCTGTGTAAGGGCTATTTGACCAAGAAGGAGAGTGATGGAGTGCTCCATCAGATGACCTGGCCTCCACAATCACCTGACCTTAACCTATTTGAGATGGTTTGGGATGAGTTGGACCACAGCGGGAAGGAAAAGCATTCAACAAGTGCTCAGTTTATGTAGGAACTCCTTCAAGACTGTTGGAAAAAGCATTCCAGGTGAAGCTGGTTGAAAGAATGCCAAGAGTGTGCAAAGCTGTCATCAATGCAACGGGTGGCTACTTTGAAGAATCTCAAAATATATTTAGATTTGTTTAACCGTTTAAAAAAAATATATTATTACATGATTCCATGTGTCATTTCATAGTTTGGATGTCTTCGCTATTCTTCTACAGTGTAGAAAATAGTAAAAATAAAGAGAGAACCATTGAATGAGCATGTCCAAACTTTTAAATGGTACAGTATAATTTCAGGACAATTTAAAAAAAAAAATCAAAACTGTAATTCATGTTCAACACTGTTATTGCACACAGTGAGTCCATGCAATTTGTGACTTGTTAAGCTAATATTTTCTCCTGAACTTTAGGCTTGTCATAACAAAGGGGTTGAATACTTATTGACTCTTGACATTTCACGTTTTCATTTGTTATTAATTTGAAAACATTTCTAAAAACATATTTCCACTTTGACATTATGGGGTATTGTAATACATTTTAAATTCAGGTTAACATAACGAAATGTGGAAAAAGTCGAGGGATGTGAATACTTTCTGAATGTGCGCTGTATGTTGTATAACAGCGTTATAATGATCTGTTCATAGGACAGCATTGGTCTGCTGCTGGATGCGGTGAAGACAAAAGACGAGGAGCTGGCTCAGACTTGGAAGAAGTCTGAGCAGTGGGCCACCATCGAGCAGCTGTGCAGTAAGTACCACTGGCCATCAAGGAGGGCGCTGACATGCCTTAGTTGAAATTATTACATTTCTATAGCTGTTGAGAAGAGATGGATTGGATTTTAAAGTGATGGATGAGTTGAATTTGTCTTGCATTAATTTCAATAAACCTTTATTGACCACAAAGACCAATTTGGAATCAGCTCATTACATGTATCATTCCTTCATACAAAAATAAGTCTGAAAAGTAATCACTGGTAAGAGTCACCTTTCTGTTTTCCCTTACCCCTGACCGCTCTCTCTTCTCTCCTCAGGCACGGAGGGTGGGCAGCCATCGGGCCCTCAGGAGTTTGGTGCCATGGGCGGGGGTCCCTCTACCCCAGCTTCCTCATCAGCCATGTGGTCCTGCCTCCACTGCACCTTCATGAACCAACCAGGCACAGAGCTCTGTGAGATGTGCAGCCTGCCGAGGGGTTAAACCCCATCCCTCCTGTGGCCCCCTGCCCTGCTTCTCAATCCCCTCCTTTACTACCCTATGTCCAGCCCTGCCCACCTCCCCGCTTCCTTACGCACCAATGACATCATTGCACCGGGATTGGATGCTGCAAGCAGCTGTGTGATTGGATGTCTCCTCCTCTTGGCCCCTCCCCCTGGCCCTCAGTCCCTCCCATCTCAGACTGCTAAGGAATGATAAGCGCAAAATGAAATTATGTAACAAAGGTTGACTGTGTGCTCTCAATCCTCTCTCTTTCTCTCTCTCTCTCTCTCTCCGCCGTGGCCTCTGATGGAGACTGGCTGGGACATGTTTAGGTAAAAGCACTTTGGCATCAAGTCTTCTTCCCTATTTCTCCCTATGGCCCCTGATATTCTTCCATGACCTGGCTCCCAAAAAAATGTCTGTGCTTCAGGACAACGGCAAAAGAAAGACTCTAGAATTTGGATGTTATATCCCACTCACACCAACCAGTGCCCATCCCCTCTTGCTGTTATGACTTATTCTGGAAATTCTGTTGTGTAAATAATATACATTATTTGAGGAATGATTGATGCTGTTTATTTAATTACATTTAATTCCTGATTGTAGCTACAGTATATATCTGGACTTTTGAATCAGTTTGGGTCAGTTTTGCGCCGTCAGATGCTACAGTTCTTGTAGAACTCATCCTCCCTTACAGTTGACAGTTATCAGACAGTGACGGTCTATCTATAAGATCTCTTCATTGGCCCAATCTTAGAGACGTTCAATTTATCTATCATACACAGTCTCATAAATCTAACCTCCTTTATTTAGTGTTTTCTGTTGCAGGAGTGATGTTTGTTCTCAGTTGCTTAGGCTTTTCCCCTTGGTTGATACCCTGCCCTCAGGAGTTAGTTTGGGAGATGGCCTTTTGGGTTATATTTCTCATTTGAATTAGAACTGGCGTACATGCTCAGTATTTTATATCTCCAGTTGAAGCTTATACTGTATAGTAGACATGCCTGTTTTGATGGTAGCTTTGAGATGCTTACTTACAGTGTAGGTAGTTAACCCAGTATCTTCCTCTTTCTTGCCGTAGCTTTTTCTGGCCTCTGTTGTCCTCTTTCAACTGGCGCCAGTCCAGAGGGGCCAGGGCGTAGAGAAAGGGTAATATCTTCTCTGACGGGCCCCCTATGGATCTCCATCACTCTGCCTTCAAAGACTCCATAGGTCACAGGTCAACATAGTGGGAGAGAAAGATACCTTAATGGTCCATGCCTTCCAGCAGGCCAATGTGCTGTGCACCTGGGATGGAGATGAAGAAAGATGGTGAGGGGAAAAAGAGATTGCCAAGAAGGAGGGAGAGGGCAGGCAGTGTTGAGCTCTGTGTGTGTGTGCTTCTTTTACATAGAACCAATATTTCCCTCCACTAAAAGCTATAAAACTGAACTCATTCCATCGGTAGTAATTTGATGTCAAATAACTGATGTCCACCGCACAATCAATTCAGTAGGGAATGTTTCCCCTTCTCATGCCCCCTTTTTGAGATGCAGATTACAGTGATCCAGGTACACTATAATGTCTATAATGAGAATATGAATGGGTTAGCGGGTATCATTAACCTTCCACACGAGCACTTATTCCACAAGAGCTCTGTGTCAACACTGGGGGGTTGTGTGTTACTTCACATATATCGCTGATTCAAGGGATTCAGCTTTATATGCTTGAAATAAAGCGCTCAAACCTTAACACTGCTATTTTGATGGCATTCAACTAAGTCATTGGTTTGATTTTCGGTTTGATTTTACTCTAATTTGACATTGTAGAAGTCAGATTTAGTCCAACAGATACCTCAACTTTTTCCAGCCTTCAAGTATTTCCTGAAGAGGGGCTTTATTCAAAATACGTAGCGAGTGTCCAAGAGGTTGGGCCTGTCACTTGAAATTTTCATCCATTTTGGGGCTGCTATCAGGAAAGTGTCATTTTTAAGTTAAAAAGAAGAGGTGGGGGGTGGCGGTCATAGCTTTCAAATTATGCTATTTATAAAGATTTTTTTATAAGAGCTTAGAAGTAATTTTCATTGAAGTGAGTATATATTTTTAGTTTGTAGATTAATTTGAGAATGCTTTAAGGTTATTTTGCCTGTTTCTATCCCTTTCCCTCTGTGAGAAGATCTGAAGATCTGCTGATGCCATGCTAACGGATTGATGAACAGTACATAACACGTGTCCTAGCTCTGGTCCAGGGGGTTACATATGGCTTGCTGATGAAGCCGCACGTAATGCCCTGGACCAGAGCTACAAAAGTCCCAACTTCCCGCTCAGAGCTGAAGAATTGGACCCTGAAAGAAAGTTATATGATACTGTACACCTGGATTTAAATTTTCAATATCAAAAATACCAGTAAAACAATAAATTAAAAAAATCCTATCAATGGAGCAGCGTTTTGTTTTGTTGTTTCGTCCTGAAGAAAGCCTGATATGGTTTCTTCATAACTGTACTTTACAGCTGATTTTGCCCTCTTAGTGAAGTGGTTAAGGTTGGGGCCTATTTAAAAGGCCATATGGTGCGTGGCCTCAGAATGCATGTGTACTCTGAAGCACAGTGTGCTTTTTGAAGCAGGACCTCCACCATTGCTCCCGAGTGGCGCAGCGATCTAAGGCACTGCATTCCCTGGTTCGAATCCAGGCTGTATCACACCCAGCTGTGATTGGGAGTCCCATAGGGCGGCGCACAATTGGCCCATTGGTTAGAGCGTTGGAATTGTAACCGAAAGGTTGCAAGATCGAGTCCCCGAACTAACAAGGTAAACATTTGTTGTTCTTCCCCTGAACAAGGCAGTTAACCCACTGTTCCTAGGCCGTCATTGTAAATAAGAATTTATTCTTAACTGACTTGCCTAGTTAAATAAATAAACTCTTTCCCCATATTCTTTTGAAGTCTTTACAAATTGGTGTTTTTCTGATTTGTGTTATTTTGTTCTCAACTGGTCCCTGTTTTTCAGCTTCTGGGAATTGTGTATAGATCCTTGAGACATGGGGCCATGCATTATGCTGAAACATGAGGTGATGGCAGTGAGTTAATGGCATGACAATGGGCCTTAGGATCTTTTCACGGTATCTCTGCATTCACAAATTGCCATCGATAAAATAAAATTGTGGTCGTCTGTAGCTTATACCAGCTCATGCCATAACACCACTGCCACCATGGGGCACTCTGTTCACAACGTTGACATCAGCAAACCGCTCACCCAAACAAGTCACTAGGCACACTCGCTCAACTTGGGACATCTGGCATAGTGTTGTGTGACAAAACTGCACATTTTAGTGTGCGCAAGAAGCACCTGTGTAATGATCATGCTGTTTAATCCGTTTCTTGATATGCCACACCTGTCAAATGGATGGATTATCTTGGCAAAGGAGAAATGCTCACTAACAGGTATGTAAATAAGTGCTTGAAATTGGAGAGAAAGAAAAAAAATTGTGTATATGGAAAATTTCTGATTTTTTTTGGTATTTTTTCAGCTCATGAAACGAGTGTGTAGCTTTGGTTTTACTTTGTTTTCAAATGCATATTTTAAAATTGATATAATTTAGCCATAAAGTCAAGATAATGTATTGATATGATAAAATAGCCATGAAAATAACATAAGGAAGTGTAATGTCCCTGCTTCCAATTAAATCCACTAGTCTGTGACACAATGTCTTTCCTGCTGGCGTGCTGTCTTGATCATTCTGTTTTATGAGGGGGTGAATGTTACGAAGCAGTCCTTTATAGGTGAGGGTTATCGTCTTTGTGCAGATGGAGATACTAGTCTCAACAGGACTCAGGTGGGAAGCAGATGTAGCACAGGCAGGATCGCATTCATCACGCACCAAATGGAATAATACAGACAAAGGTGAACTTGGCCAATAAGAAGCACTACTGAACAGGAATGTCCATGAAGAGGGGTGCTCTCACATTTGTATGGACACAGATTTATTTTACCTTTGTAAAACCAGGCAAGTCAATTCTTATTTTCAATGACGGCCTAGGTGGGTTAACTGCCTGTTCAGGGGCAGAATGACAGATTTGTACCGTGTCAGCTCGGGGGGTTTGAACTTGCAACTTTCCGGTTACTAGTCCAACGCGCTAACCACTAGGCTACCTGGCTACCCTGAAGGCCAAGATGGAATGTGCAGGAAGAGAAGAGGTTAACTCAGTTTCAAACACTAGTGAGATATTTATACATGGTACTACTGGTTTATGGGACTACACTTAAGACCCCCCAGGGAACCCAGTTTAGGTAACCTTGGCTCGACCTCGACCATTGATGTCACATGCTTCTCACATGGAGGTCACAACATGGGGTCAAGTATGACAGAGAAAGGAAGAGAATGCTGGGTTTAAACAATTCTAATAACTCATTCCAACCCAGTCCCTACACATTCCTGTAGATCTGAAAGTAATGTAAAATAAGGTACAGATACTGGATAAGCATTATGATAAATGGACAACCGTAATAGTGATGCATGATGTGGGTGTGTTTTTTCTTAGGGGGGTGGAGACATGGATGACACCGTTCTCTTGGCAAGACCTCAGTGTGGGGGAGGGGACATACTGACTGCCAAAAAGTATATGAGCAGGTCCCTCTGTTCGGTGCTCTACAAACTTGCACTGCTGTGGGATTATTATCAAACACTGTGACTTATTCAGGACAGAGTTGTTTTGTACGAGCAGGTACATAGTCTGTGTCTACTTATGTATTCTCAGCAAACCCTTCAAAAAATAATTGGTGAAACATACTGTGAGAAAATAATCAGGTTATTACACATTTAGTGTAAGACGATAGAATGGATGTCTGCAGAGCAAGTTAAACTGTCATAATTATCGCAGTTCAGGTGTAATGTATGATATGTCTTATTCTGACTTGAGGATGAGGACTACAGTGGCTTTGCTGTGCCTGGTGGCTCTTTGTGCAGCGCAGAAGAGGAGGAGAACTGAACAGAACTCAGAATGGGACTACAGGACAGAGGGTGAGTGGCTGCCTGGTCTGTTTTAATTTCAGAATCACCTTTATTCACATTTACAAGTACATTTACAGGTACCAGGAATTTGTTCAAATGGTGCTGACCACAATAAACAGAATATACAGACAAGATATATAGATAAATAATTTCCTCACAATGCACATACGGTACCGTATATAGATACAGCAAAAACAGAGCAATTACACATTCTGGTTGGCCCCTCTGAGCATGTGAGTCATCCTCAGCAGTCACAATTTGCTTTCTCTGTTATTATTGCATTCCTTTGTTGCTAATGTATTCTTTAGACATGATACGGACAGGGTAGCCAGAAATCAGCACAGGGATTTTGAAGAATTGTTAGAAGTAGAACTAAGTACAAAACACTATCAAGAAACATTAACCAAATGACTACCCTCTTCCCTGTTCATGCCATTGCAGCAGAGAAGGTAAACACTAGAGTCTGTGCCAACCTCACCCTGGTGTTGGACAACTGGAAGTTTGCCATCATGACCCAAGTCAAAGACCTTCTCCTCAACGACCACAGCACTGTGCTGCCTGACTACGGGAGGTGGGTAGAATCCGTTGTAGATATGTTTAGTAGGTATTTAGATCAGAAGTTCATTGGTAAGCTCAAAAAAATAACATACTGTATGATTTGATAAATATAAAGGTAAGATACTTCACTGTATCTATTACAAAGCCCATTACTTTGGAAATGTACCTTTTAGCTTTAGTCTTTGTTAGTCAGATCCCTTTGTTATAACAGACACAATAAGACTTTATAACATAGAACTTGTTTTTGAACTGTAATGAACTCCCGCAGCCTCCTCATTACATTTTTTTCCCCTCACCCTATCACTCCCTTCCTCCAGGATCCCTCCTCTATCGGATGCCCTAGGAGACCTCTACAAGGAATTCAATGCCCTGAAGGAGCGCCTGGGGGAGCTGACCACCAAGTTTGAGGGCGTCGAGGCATTCGTGGATGACGTGAGGGCAGGAAGAAGCCCTTCCCAGAGAAGAGCAGAGCCCCGCCCACTGACACCAGACGAGGAGAACCAGAGCACCATGCTGACTGGAACTGGAGACGGAACCGGTACCAGCACTGGTACTAGACCACAGGGACGCAGGAACCGGGTGGTGGTCCGGAGAGTCAAGATACCTGCTGATGGTGCCCAGGTCTAAGGGATTGGACTGTGACCACAAACTTAAATACACTCTCCACCTTAAACTCAGTGGTGAAAATGACACTCTTTCTCTCTAAGCACTCAAGAATTCTCAAAATAATGAGCTGGCTAAACAGTAAAAATGTAATGCTTTCCCCATTCCGTCAATGAACTCAAATTGTGGGAGACAAGTTGTAAATATTATTTAGCTATTTCTCATTTTTACACAAAATGTTGGTGAGAATGTTAACCTGTGAATGAATCTGATAACCTCTTTGTCGATAGGTGGCGCCACAGTGTATCCAATGACTATATTACAAGTTTGTGCCTTGCTTCAATAGGGTTTCCTGTGAGGGCTTGATTGATCATTTGATATTTTACAGTACAGTCATTTATCATGTGTTGTTTTTTATCAGATTATTGTCTAATTGTACTATTGTATTGGCCTATCATCACAGTTTCACATCTGCATAGGAATGATATTATTGATATAATTTCTTTTGATCTGTAAATTATATAAATCTTTAACCTATTGAGCTTTTCTTCAAAGAATGAAGTTACCCCTAGGCACAGATCTGGAATCAGCATTTTACCTGAAAATAGGCATAGGCCTACATGTATTAGGGGTGCCAAGCATATCCTAGATCTGCTCCTTATTGCAGACATAATAAAGGTATTCTGGTTTAGTTACGGTTGAATGAATGTTAAATAATGACAAACATTTACAGAAAAGGCGCTTTAAAATGAATGCGTTTAAATCATAGTGGGCGTGACTGTGAATATGTTTAGGTTTCTAGTTTGGAAAAAACAGTTGGTAAGAAATGAAACTGAAAGGCAAAACTTAAGGGACTGTCATACACTGACCTACCCGCTTTAAATGAAGATAACTTTACGTTCACATGTCCAGTTATACATGTAAGATGTTTCGCGATGATCCCTCGAGTTAGGTAAAGGGTGGAGTTTATGAATGTTGGCAGATGAGCGTTAGAAGGTATTGGCAAATGTATCTTACTTTAGTGGTTGTATTGGTGCAACGGACAGATGTCTGAATAGTATTGTAGCAGAGAACAAATTTGTCAGGTAAGGAAGTGCCGCCTGTTTTCTCACAGCTTTTTCTAGTTGTAGGCTGTGATGTTAGCGTTTATTAGAAATATTGTTTTTATAGACACTTTTTTTTTGTCTATAAAGAGACGGTCAATTTTTTGACAAGTTAAATATGCATGTATCTAGTAAATCTTTAGAGGGAAATGCAATATTTTTAATGACGTTTTAAATAAGTAAGCAAGCAATTTCTTAGGAAAGAACTCCCATACTCATAACTGGGAGATGAAGAGTCAAACAGAGAAATCGAGGAAACAGAAACTTGGCGACTTCCATCTGACAAACTGATTGAGGAAGTAATTTTACTGCAGCTAAATATGGGGCTTGGCAGCAACGGCAGCGCAGTTGTTGCTGTTTTGTATGTTCCCTAAAATGTCTAAACATAGTAAGTTTCTTTCTGAAGTAGTTAGATATTGCTTCCATTAGAACATTTCATTTGTATTATTCTCCATCTGTAGTGAGAGATTAAGAGAGTGTCTTTAACGTCCAAACCTACCAGAGAGGATACACAACATACAGAGCAATATATCCCGGCCTGGTGGGCTGGCCAGCAGCTCTGCAGATGGAGCTTGGTTCAGGTGACAGTAGTCCCCAAGGAGATCATGGGTCCTTGTCCCAGCAGTGCCCTGGGGTGCCAACAGGGAAACATCGGCCCAACATGGAGGTAACTGCTGAGAAGGACACTGTCACTAAGAGACCCAAGACAGAGGGACAGCAGGTGACACATGACCACCAACCACCTTTCATTTTTACATTTACATAATTTAGCAGACGCTCTTATCCAGAGCAACTTACAGTAGTGAGTGGATACATTTCTGTACTTTTTCCTGTACTGGTCCCCCGTGGGAATCAAACCCACAGCCAGCAGCATACCACCCTGCATTCCACTGCTGGCTTGCTTCTGAAGCTAAGCAAGGTTGGTTCTTGTCAGTCCCTGGATGGGAGACCAGATGCTGCTGGAGTGGTGTTGGAGGGCCAGAAGGAGGCACTCTTTCCTCTGGTCTAAAAAATCTAATCAAATCAAATGTATTTATATAGCCCTTCGTACATCAGATGATATCTCAAAGTGCTGTACAGAAACCCAGCCTAAAAACAGCAAGCAATGCAGGTGTAGAAGCAAAATATCCCAATGCCCCAGGGCACTGCCCTGTGTAGGGTGCTGTCTTTCGAATGGGATGTTAAACGGGTGTCCTGACTCTGAGGTCATTAAAGATCCCATGGCACTTATCGTAAGAGTAGGGGTGTTAACCCCGGTGTCCTGGCTAAATTCCCAAGCTGTCCTTCATACCATCATGGTCACCTAATCACCCCCAACTTACAATTGGCTCATTCATCCCCCTCTCCTCTGTAACTATTCCCCAGGTCGTTGCTGTAATTGACGTGTTCTCAGTCAACTTACCTGGTAAAATAACGGTTAAAAAAACCTGGCGTTGCAAGCGCCGTTCTCTACCAACTGAGCCACACGGGAACCCGTGTGCCTATGTCTTTCATTGTACAATCATTAACAATAAAACAAATGAAACAATTTGGGTAACAGTACATATTGTCCTGATTTAAAAGAGAAACTGACATTTATTGTCATTGCTGACTTTTTTTTGTTATCAACAGGGCCAAACAAAGTCCCCCAGAAGAGATCAGGATATGAAGAAGAAGACAAGGAGAGGTAACAGAAGAAAAAATAAAGGAATGAAAAATCAAGCTGACAAGGATCCTCAGAGTACACTGGAAAAAGGGCAGATGGAGACCCAAACCAACCAGGTGTGTCAAACCTTGGAAACACAGACACAAGAACACAACCAAGACCAAGACCACCAAGCTGAAACCAGTCAACAACAGGACCAGTCCATGCATCAGCCTAATGATACAAAACAAACACATGTCAAGGATGCTAAGAGAGTTCACGTCCAGACTCAAACAAATAAACCTAAAGGCAAGAACCGGGCAACTCAGACCCCTTTAGTTGTTCAGAACACACAGCAGACACAGACAGAACCCTCTGATTCCACTCAGCCAATGACAGATGAACATGCTGACACCACTCAGCCAATGAATGAGCAAACACAGAACAGCGATGGAGCAGGCAGTGAAGGAGCAGCATCAGAACCACCTAAGAGGGAGAATCCAAACTCTACCGAAGAGGTAAAGAGTAAGCCCGAATTAGAGAAAGGGGTACAACATTCAGGAGAAAGCTCAGGGAGTCCCGCAGCCTGCCAGGTAAAACAGGGAGTCAAATTAACTACCAAGTCTTATGCAGAAGCTGCAGCGGAAGATAAAACAAAGACTCAGAAGAGGTCGAGTCCTCAGACTTCAAATCAATGCAAAAAGGATTCCAAGAGTAGAGGATGTCGGTAAGCTGGCAAAAGCTTATGGCATGCTGTTATTACCTGAGTACAATGAGTAACAACACGTGACGCGACACACAAGTATACTGTTATTACTTCTTTATTATTGTAACTAGTCACTCAACATTTTCGGTCTTCTTTTATTTTCTCGCCTTCATCAGAGAGCGGTCCCCAGTAAGGATTCCTCCTGGGATTCCTATGTTCACCTTTCATATCTATGCTGTGCTGAACAAAAAGTTCAGATTCAACCAAGAATATGACACACTCTTGTTATGTCATCAAGGTGGAACTCATGCACTTGAAATGACTCATTTCGTGTGAGTATGAATACTTTTCTCCTTACTGGTGATGTTGGATTGATGAGAATATTTTACTGCTTATCGGCTACATAAACCACACAGTACACACATGGTGATAATTATCATTGTTTGTAAATCAGTTTTTAATTTATTCTTTAGAGGTCTATGTCAGCAAGGCTATCTAATAGAAGCAAGTCTCTCAGTACCGGAAAGCTCAATACCCAGGGGACAAATGTTGACTTACCAATATCAGGTGCAGCAAAGGCAGAAAGAGATTGTGGAGATAGCCACAAGGAATATTCAAATTCCAAATGATTCACAAGTAAAGGGTAAGAGGAAAACATTTAAAATCTATTTTTAGAAGTTAATGATTACCTTGTATGTTACATTGAGTATGATACTGATTATTCATCATTGTTTCCAGAGTTGCACCTTTATGAGGGTCACATTCATCGGCTGGAGTCATTGTGGTCCTTCCAAGGGTGGATAGATGTGTTCCAATCAAAAATAAAGGGCATGGCTGATGCCTGGCAAGCCTCTGCCCATCTACTACTAGACCACATGTTACAGAAATGGGATCCACCCAACCAGGAGAGCACTGAGCAGTTTGCTCAGCACTTGCATCATTTCCAGAGGAGTTACTCATCAGCTGTTCAACAGGTGGTCTACCCAGGATATTTCAATCCCCCTTTGGTTAAGGTGAGTGGGACATTTACAGTGTGTAATGATATTGTAATGGCATTTCAAGAAAACAGTATGACCATTAGATCCAATACCACACATTCAACGTTTTCATTATTTTTCTCTTTTTTTTGGAATAAAGGTGTCAGAGTTGATTTCTGAGCATTTGCTGCAGCTGTTGCATGCTGAGTCCCAGGGAACATCGCAGAAGAGCCAGACTGTCAACAACCCTCTAGTGTTTGGCTTGTCTTTGTTCAGAGTCTGCCAAGCTTGTCAGATAGATCTTGGGGTGAAGGGCTGGGCAAAACTATGCTACGTAGTATCCTCACACACTGCACTTGACAGCAGAAACATAGAGGAAATTAGAAATGTCTTCTCTTTTCCACAAAAGTGAGTTTCAGATGCGATGTTTATATTGTGTTGTTTGATTACAGCAACCCTGTTTATATGTTGGGTGAAATCTGTTAATCTGTCTTTCTTTGTCTCCACAGCATTGTGATTGGTATGATCAACTACTGCTCACAGAGGCTGGTCTCAGAGCTTCCCCTGCTCATTCCTCTACTGCACACTCTCATACAGCCGGGAGCAGACGCTGGCAGGCTTGGTCCTACTATAGAGGAGATGAACTGGGCAGGGCTTGAAAATGTTAAGTACAACAACTTCAGAGAGAGGATCAGAAGCTTTTCTGACAAAAGAAGGTTTGTCCAATTGTCCCCCAAAGTGTCTCAAAACCCTATTTGAGTGGTCCACAATGTGCTTTTTAAAATCTGCATTGTGAATAATTGTATCATTGTGTAGTGAAATTTAACCAAAAATATGACTATTTCTAACTCTGCATATGTGTTCAATTAGACTATTATTCCAGTTAGTTCACATTTCTTATTTTCCTCAGGAGAAATACTTTACAGTACATTGACCTCAAACATGCATAACATTGATGACACTTTCCTCTTTGCAGGATGATGCTCACTTTGATCCAGAATCACATTTCTGTGGCTAAAGAGATGCCTCTGGTTTGGACCAGCTGGCTGTCCCTGGTGGCCTTTGAGGACCTTCCAGAATTCTCCACCCTGAAGAGCATACCTCCAGAACACATAATCCAGAGCCTGCTGTACAGGCTTCGACAGTATGGGGAGAATACTGATGTCAAAACACAACAACAAAATGTAGAGGTAAGGTATGGATGATTAATGTCTGATAAGATTACTCAGTTAAAGAGTAGTGCTATTGGATCTTTAAATATTCATTTGTGACATTATTATTTCAACTTCCAGGTTACTCAAAAGATCCTGTGCTTTGTACTGGAGAAAGTTGAAGAGGAGAAGACAAGGTATTGGAATTTGAGATCTGTGAGCGTGAGTTGTTTGAGTGTTATATTATTCTGCTATTGTATGTGTGGCTTTTGTTTATAGGCTAGCAGATTCTGGGTATGTGGACTCCATCCTCTTGAGTTGCATCAGTGTTCTGAAGAGCACTTGCCGGATGGTGCGACTTGTCCCGTTCTACAAGGCAGCAGTGCTATCCTTCCAACTAGTGCTGAAAGCGGCTGAAATTCTGGATGCTGCACTTGCAAACAAGGTAGTTGTTGATTTGGTAATTTGCTGTTGTTCTATTTATACTCCCTTTTTCTCCTCAATTTCGTGATATTCAATTGGTAGTTACAGTCTTGTCCCATCGCTGCAACTACCGTACGGACCCAGGAGAGGTGAAGGTCGAGAGCCATGCGTCCTCTGAAACACGACCCTGCCAAGCCGCACTGCTTCTTGACACACTGCTCGCTTAACCCGGAAGCCATCCGCACCAATGTGTCGGAGGAAACACCGTACAATTAGCGAATTTGTCAGCGTGCATGTGCCCGGTCTGCCACAGGAGTCGCTAGAGCGCAATGCGGCTAACCCAGACCCAGACGAGGATGGGCCAATTGTGCGTTGCCTCGTGGGTCTCTCGGTCACTGCCGGCTGCGACGCAGCCCGGGATTGAACCTGGGTCTGTAGTGATGCCTTAGACCGCTGCTCCACTTGGGAAGCCGTCGCTGTTGTTCTTTGAACTCCAAAAGTACACCAAATGGTGTGTGTGTTCCTTCCCAGACTCCGGATGGTGAGGAGAAGAGACCTGAGCAGTTCCAGCTATCTGACAAGCTTGGGGACGTGCTGCAACATCTCAGCCAGTGGAGAGACAATCTTCTCTATAATGATCTCCTGAAACAAGGCGCTCAGTCCAAATCCCTCAGCTTCCCCAAAGAAATAGAGGTACTGTAGCCAAACTAGCAGACATACAAGACCTTAGCAGACAATATTTGTTCCCAGACGTACAGTTTTCTGTTAATTATAAACCTGTTTGTATGTGTTGGTAGATGTGGGATGCCTTCCTGAGGGTAGAATGCTCTCTGCAGAGTGTGTCAGCCCAGTGGATGTCCAGCCTGGACAGAGACCTGAGGAAGAGGATCTCTAGGGTGAGTGTATCGGCCTACAGACCAGGTCATACATGCAGGAAACCTAGGAGAGTTTTGAGATTTGATTAGCTAGACACAATTGGTCAGATTCACTCGGACACAAATCAAGCATAGTCCTGGACTAACTAGCACATTCAATGTTCTTTATTGAGCATTATTTTTAGTCTAGGATTAGGCTCAATCTGTGTCAGGGAAACCGGCTGTGTCATTCCTACTATGCAGTGCCTTTTCTGTCCCCAGGAAATATCACTTCTTATTTCATGTAACATGTAGATTCTAAAAGGCTTTAAATATAAGATCAGGTGTCCTTTACCTTAACATCTCAAAAATATGGATCTTGAAAGGGAATTTTATGCATTTTGAAAATGTCCCCTGGTGTTATTTGTCAACTTCTATGAAAATTATAAGCTATAATTTTAGAGTCCAAAATTCTTGAACTCGAGTCACAAATTTGATGACTTGATATAACATAAAATAACTTGAGACTTGGAGCAACAAGACTCGGGACTCGACTTGAGACCGATGACTTGAAATTATCTAGCCAGGTTTTGTAATGTTTTGGCACTCATTTTGTGGCACAGAGTTTACATAGATTACTCTCCATGCAGCCAGAGAGTGTAGCCGCAGTATCTCCATTGCAAAGAAAGGTGCAACAGATTTGGTAGTGAAATGCACACTCGGCACTCTGATTGGACCAACAAACTGTCAATCAATACAGGTCAGATGGTGAGCTAGCGAACAATTGCTGATTTGCTGTACAGCACAAGGATCGGGTGCAGCGCAAACATCAAATTATAGGAAGAGAGGATTGCCATAATGAATAAATATGCAGCTCTAAAAATAATTGGTGATCAGGAATATTAACTGTTTACTTTACAAGCTCATCAGCAATGGGGCAACAATTACTAGCATAGGCCTACTGGTATTTTGTTATGTAACAATTGCTTGAAATTTATGATTTACTTATGAAGTTTGTATTTGGAATTTGCTGTTAGTTATTAGTTATTACTGTGGCGAAGATGCACCATAGGGCACAGCTCTTCACTTGCGCTCCCAACGATCCCGCCAGCGGAGAGAGCTTTTTTCTCCTGTTGAAATGTTTGCTCTTGCTTTCACACGTTTAAAGGCCCTGTGTGGTAAATCTGTATTCCATCTAATAATACAATAATTGCTAGCGTTTCATAATTCCATCCCGTTTATTGCAACACCTAGACATTTCTGTTTGATAGCCCTACCATTGGGGCAGCAGGTAACCTAGTGGTTAGAACGGGCCAGTAACCGAAAGGTTGCTCGATCGAATCCCAGAGCTGGTAAAAATCTGTCTCTGAACAAGGCAGGTCGTCATTGTAGGTAAGAATTTGTTCTTAACTGACTTGCCTAGTTAAATAAATAATGGTTAAATAAAAAAATACCATACATTTTCAGTTTGGCAAACCATTTCTTACCCTCAGAGTGGGCGCAATGTTTATTGTGCACATGAATGTTCACAAGACTCATGAGGTAGAAGATCTGTTTAATTCAATGTATGGTTTCGCTCCTGGGTGGACGGGTCTTTAGAGGTAGCCAATGAAGACCTTGCTAGATCCATCCCTGTACCAATGACCCTCACACACAGAGTTGCGTGTGTCCTATGAGCCAATGTATGCTTGATCCGAAAATGTGGTCGGAAGCACCGTATGGATGGTGTTATGGTGTAAGTGCAGCACAGCCAATGCAGACGGCTTTTAGAAATAGGCTACGTGGCCTTCACTCCATGGTTTGGAGTCAGAATGTTGAATAAGCTAAAATAAGCTAAAATGATTGTTCCATCATGGTGTTGAAATATCATGAATAATCATTAAGTCTGATTAAGAGTGAATGTACTAATGTAACAATGGATGTGGAAATTGCCTTTTACATTGAAGAACCAGTTTATTGGTTGTAGTTGCTAATTGGGTAATTGTATGGTCCTGGGGGCCAAGTGCTTATATTATGTAGGCTACCTGTTTGAGCTCCTGTTAGACAGATTCCATTTGGTTTCTCAAGGGGAACCAGGCTGTACAGTCTTGCCCTCTACCTGTGTCCATACAGGTAGTCTCTGTAGCAGGCTTAACCTGCCCTATTTCATTTGGGCTATTGCCTGTGTATATTTGGTCCACCACATTATCCCTATTGTCCACCCTGTGGACAATAATGCAATAACTATGGGATTATGCACCTAAAACGGACGGCAGGTAGCCTAGTGGTTAGAGCGTTGGGCCAGTAACTGAAAGGTTGCTGGATCGAATCCCCGAGCTGACAAGGTAAAAATCTGTAATTTTGCCCCTGAGCAAGGCAGTTAACCAACCCACTGTTCCCTGGGCTCCGAAGACGTGGATGTCGATTATGGCAGCCCCCCGCACCTCTCTGATTCAGAGGGGTTGGGTTAAATGCCGAAGACACATTTCAGTTGGATGCATTCAGTTGTACAACTGACTAGGTATCCCCCTTTCCCAATCTACTTATATATTTTGTATGATTTGGCTCTTTCACCATTGGATCACCAAGACCCGTAAATAAATCTACCTGCCTTCTGCTGATTTCATACCCTAATGACTGTTACATGGTTCACATTTTACAATTACATAGATTAGTCAAAATGTGTTGTAGACAAACTAATGAAAATGGCTGTCTGGTAGCCTCAATAAATAGACAAAGATTTGTAGTTGAACAAGTCCTTGCATGTAAAACATTTTTTTTACTTGACTTGAAAACTTGGACTTGACTCGAGTCTTCACCCGATCTACTTGGGACTCGACTTGCATCTTGTGACTCGAATAATTGTGACTTTGTCCCACCTCTGCTATTTTATAGTCCTAGTTAAAAAAAGGTTTATTATTGTATTTAACATTTTCTGTGTCCCTGATAACACTTTCCACCCAGTTAGTTTGTAGTAATTCTCCTTAGAAAACAGCATTTCCACCCTGTTAGGCTAAATTATATAGAAAATGTATCACATTTTAAAATGTTAAAATATATTTAATATATACGTTTAAACCCTCTTCACGTGTTTACCATTATTCTAGCGTAATCTCAATCACCCACAAAGCTATTGATTATTTAGACTCCAAATTTCCACCCTATTATCAAGCCTGTTAGGATAATGCAATAACTATGGGATTTAATTGTCTGAGCTTGACCAATATATTATTCTGAAAGTCAAACATGTCCTTTTGTGGTAGAATACAAAGAAAATTACAAATATATATACTCCCCCCCACATAGTATAAATAACCCAGCCCTATATCCCCCTGAGGTCAATCATTTTCTCTTTGCTTCACAGGCCAGTGATATGGACAAGGTGGTGGTGTGCTGCCTTGAGACATCAGTGGAAGCTATAGGGAAGAGCCATGCCACCATAAAGACCTGCTTTCAGGAACTGTGTCGCTCTGCCATCAAGAACATCTGTCAGGTTAGTGGCATCCATCTTAACAAAAGCTGACTGGAAGACAGTCAGAATTATCATTACTAGTGAGTGAGTGAATGAGTGAGCCAGAAATTGAGTGAGAGAATAAGTGAGTGAGGAATAAATTGAGTGAGAGAATAAGTGAGTGAGGAATAAATTGAGTGAGTGAGTGTGAACATGATCATGATTGTTATTGATGAGTTATTTCTAATTTTCAGGATGGGAAAGAGGGGGACCTTATGCGAATGCTGTACCCCCTGTCTAAGGTGCTCCCCCCCTCTGTCCTGTCTTCCATCGTGGTTGAGTCAGCGCGCCGGTTTGAGAACGACCCTGTTGGTCACCTGCTGGACCCCCAGTCTTCCCTCAACCACCTCCTGTCTCATGGTACACCTCATGTCTCAATCAATCAGTCTGAATAGTCATAGTTACAATATGTCCACTAGTGTAATTTATCTATTGATATGTACCATGGTTTATATATGCCAATTGCTTACATATCTTAGTGTTTTTGACATGATTATGACAGCCTTATGGAGTGTTCAAGTAAGTTTTACCCTTTTTTTTAGAGATCCTGATTTTAATGTTTATGCAGGTAGCTGATGTTTATACTTACAGATACCTGACTCTTTTCCAGGGGACTGGAAAGTGATCCAGGTGGATGCTGAGGCTGGTGAGGTGATCGGAGGCTGTCGGAGTGCCCTGGCCTCCCTGGTAGAGGCTCTGTGTCTGGGTCATGTACCTGTGGGACATCTTCAGACCACCCTGAAACACAGAGAGCAGTTCAAACAGATCTACCGCCAGTGTAAGTGCCATCATATCTCTCAATACATGGACTTAAACGATGGTAATGGATTAAGTTCAATGTTCTCAACGTGTTACCTAAAAAAATCTCTCTCTCCGTGAATGAAAATTATGTGCAAACATCACAGAATGATCTCTGAGTCGAGTTCTGCAGGTGCTAAGGTTTTTTCACTTTGTTCCACCTGGCATGCTCTCCTGCTGGTATCATGTTTTAAAGTATGACCCAGTATATGTTGAAAAAACAAGGCAAAACAGCATGTCAAGGCAGGCAGGGGTCAATAATCCATAGAGGGTGTAAGGTACAGGACAGCAGGCGAGCGGGCTCATGGTCAGGTCAAGCAGAGGTCGGTATTCCAGAGTAGTGGGGCAAAGGTACAGGACGGCAGTAAGGGTCAGGAATGGTCAAAACCGGGAAACTAGAAAACAGGGACTATAGCAGGAGCAAGGGGAAAGCGCTTGTAGGTTTGAACAAACAAAACAAACTGGCACAGACAGACAGAAAACACAGGTATAAGTACCTAGGCGACATTGGGGAAGATGGGCAACACCTGGAGGGGGGTGAAGACAAGCACAAGGACAGGTGAAACAGATCAGTGTGTGACAGCTGGTCTGGTCTTCCACAGATAAGAGGCCTGCTAAGCTGGAGAATGTTCCTGCTGATGCTGAGGTGATCCTGGCTCAAAGAGAGAAAGACCTCCAGGCTTTCTACCAGCAACGAGAGCACGTGGACACACTCATCAAGATGATGGGCAAGGTCTCAGAGAACATCACAGGTGAGAAACTGAATGTCTCAGCAATAGAATGTAATAAGATACTGTATAGATGCAAAGTCACAGAGATGCAGTAAGTCATCTCAAAAGAAAAAAGTAATCAGAGAGAGAATGGTTGGCTAAGGTATTCTCTCAGCTATGATGTAGTACAGTATGTTTATCTCTTTTCACCAGCTCCAGAGATCTCCACTCTGGAAGACCAACACAGAGCTGACTTCCAAACAGTGAGCCTGAACAAGCTGGTGGTGGTCCAGCCCTGCTGTATGAAGAAGGGGGATGAGCAGCAGACATCCCCAGGGCTGGTTCTGTGGTACAGCGCTAACCAAGGGGTTCTGGAGATGGCCAGGGAGATGCACGAGCTGGGTGACAGTAACCTGCTGCTTCGCTCCTGGGTGGACGGGTCTTTAGAGGTAGCCAATGAAGACCTTACTAGACCTATCCCTGTACCAATGACCCTCACACAGGTCTGCAACATCATCTGGAAACCCCGGTTGAGCGACTTCTGTCAGCTAGGCCTTAGGATCGCTATGTCGCTTGCCACCTTTGAGGAGATCGACCAGGCACTGAATGCCTCAGGGGACCAGGGAGAGGGGTTTCAGATGAGGAGGGAGCTGGGGCTGATGTCTGGGAGGCTGCAGGGGTACCAGGAACTGGAACAAGGCTGGGTGGAGGTCAGGCTGGGCCAGATCCAGGAGTATCGTCAGGTCCATCAGGCAGTAGCCTCGGCCAGTGCAGTCCTGAGGATCGCTGAGAGGATGGATCTTAGAGGAGACTTCAGTGAGATCCACAGTCTCACCCAACTGGTAATAAAGCAGTCACTTTATCATAGAGGTTTCATAATGGTGTTGTTAATATGAAATAGTGTTGTTAATGTTTATGATTGCAATTTCTGCCAGAAGGTGTATACTACATTATCTTGTCTGATTTTCTCTATTCTATAACAGTTCTATACTTTGTAATTAATTGTGTCATGTAACATACAGGAGGACGACTCGTTCAAGATGAGGGTCCTGGGGTCACTCAGTGATGACCTCATCCGTGCCAAGCAGCAGCTGTCCATGGTCACCCCGCAGCACACTGCATGTCTAGAGGTGTTCCTAGACAGCCATACTCTGGTCAGCTGGGTCCAGGACCAACTCTGTAGTAAGACACTGGCCAACACTGTTGTCCAACAACACGGTCCAACACCACTGACCAGCACCATGATCCAACACCACTGTCCATTTCAGCCATTATGGTTGGCCATTCAGCAATTATGGTTGAGTTTGGCATTCAAAGGGGACTTAATCTAAGTTGAAAGTCTCTTCTTTTACTGTTTATTTACATTGAACAGATATGAGTGATGTGAAAGTGTTTGTGGACCTGGCCTCCATCTCGGCTGGAGAGAATGACACAGAGATCGACCGAGTGGCCTGTTTCCATGATGCGGTGATGGGCTACAGTCCTTTGCTCTACTCTCTCTCCCCCAAGGCTGGGTTTGAGGAGTTCATGTTCTCTGCTAGACAGGTGTGGGACAACCTACAAAGAGACAAGAGACTCCCTGCCAAATTGGTGATTACTTTCTCTCCATTCTTTGAATTCAATATTAAAGGTAATTTGTCCTGTTTTTGGGAGACCTAAGGTGACTGTTCTGTAATCCTTGGGTGTGTATAGTAACCATACCATGTTCACACTGATATACCGGTATGTGTATTCTAGAGGGACTCTTGTCATTTGCTGGGCTGGCTGAAGGGACTGAGGGAGACCCATGGGTCAGTGGAGCAGTCCTCTCTCTCCCTGGCCTCGGCGATTAATGCACAGGGGGTATACCACGTGGGCTGGTCTGAGACACACACAGACAGGGTGAGTGGAATGTCTCAAATGAGCACAGATCTGACATCAATCAACATGAACCATGAAATACACGTCTTCTTCTTCCTGTTTGTAGAGATGTCTGCAGAGCCTGCTGGTGGTCAGAGTGAGGAAGGACCATGAGGTGAAGAGCTATAACCTGGAGGAGCTACTGGAGCTGCAGAATAAGCTGATGCTCATGTCATCCAAAGGAGAGCATGGCAAGGAGCATGTCAACAGGTTCACCCAGGTCAGTTGATTTCAATGATGCCTTTACCATTGAGCCCTACTGTAGCACAACAAGAACATAACAATAGCAACATGACAGATTTGTTTTCTGGTCTGAAAAGTTAATGAAATATTTAAAATCCCTGTCGCTAGGTGTTTGAGGGAGTTCAGAGACTGGGCTGCATCCTCCTCCAAATGCAGTCTACTGGCAACATGCTTTTCCGGGAGTGTCGAGCCCAGGTACAGTGTAGCCAGGAGAAGCAGCCATGCATCCGGGTCACGTTCTCCTCCCTGCGGGGTAAAGAGATGGTGTACAGTGGGGAGGTGACAGAACAGCTCCAGTCCCTGTGTCGCTCCATGGAGACCTGCCATAAAGAATGGTGTGCTTTCATCAGTGAGAAACGTTCCCAATTCCACACGCTGAACCACTACACATCTGAGCAGGTGGTTTACCTGTGCAGGTGGATCTACAGCGTGTGTGAGAGGGGGGCCTGTGTTCCTCAACAGGTGTGGCACCTGCTGTCTCCCATTAAGGCTGGGTGCACGCTGAATGATGTCAGAGAGGCCTTCGCCACGGTAACAGAGGTGTTGTCAGGGACACTTTCTGGAAATCCAGCAGTGTGGGAAGAGGATGATGAAGATGATTCTGGACGTTCTATGGACTTTAGATCGATTGGACACAACGTTGACAAAAGATGGGGGTACAATGACGAAAATATCGAGAGCAATGTTGAAGAAGTGGGGGATATGATTGAGTTCTCAGATACTGAGGAAGATGAGATAAAAGAACTCTCACCTATGGCCCAGAGTGATGCAAAGGAGGAGGAGGCTGAGGAAGGTCTGGAGGACCTGTGGAGGCGATTTAAAGAGGACATGCCAAAGTACCTCATACAGCATGTAGACATCACTACTCTGGCTCGCTTCCTCTCCTGCCTCTCAGAAATGAACCAACAGGATGTCAAGAGGAAGCTGCCTCCTTCACTCCAAGAAGGTAAGCCCAACCTCGTCCTCTGCCCAGCCACAGAGGTCCTGAGCACCACTCTGTCCTTCTACATGGAGAGCCCAGATCAGCCTCTGCCATCCACTGATGAAGTTCTGGTCTGCAGAGAGGACACCACAGAGGAACAGGTGGAGATCTTCCTCAGTCGAGCCCTGGGCAGGGGCAATGGTGCCGTAGGGAGCCAGCAGAAGATATACACCCTGGTCAACCCAGGCCTGCTGGGGTACGACGTCAGTGTGGCCGTTGGGGAGCTATTCGAGGACCTGGAGAGAAGTGCGGGCCCCCATTACCGCCTGGTGATGACCAGCCCAGTGATGCACCAGCACAGATACGTGCCCTCTTTCTTCAGCAACCACAAAGTTCAGGCAGGAGTGGGCATCACTGCAGAAAATGCCAGAAGATATCTCCGTCACCACTTTACTGTTCCGTTCCAACACAGCTCTGTCTCACTCATCTATCCAGACAAACTGTCCGTCTGGGTTGTCTCGTCCACTCGCCCTGCAGTTGGTAAGGAAAATTATTGTAATATCTGTTACAAGAATGTACTTGTTTTATAAAAGTATTTACCTTATACTATATAGTGTTCTGTTATTTTTTGCAATAGGGAAATCCCTTTATGTGGACCGACTGTTTGAGAAGTTCCTGCAGACTTCAACCAAGGCCCAGCATGTTAGGATCAGACTGATAGAGCCACGGGTTGATCTAGACTCATTCATACATACCCTGTCAGAGAGACTGGCACTGTTGAGGGAGCAGGACCCTGTGCTGCTTCACATTGACACTGCTGCGGTAGGTCTACAGGTGGAGGTCTACAGCGGTCTCTTTTCTGTGTAATGATCGTGTATAAGGATGCATCAAACGGTCACTATTTGTGCACATAAAATCATGGTAATATTTTGCAGAGAATCAATGAAGACGATTCTGTTGAATTTCAGGTTAATGTCGGTCTAGAAGAGTTCCTGTTCCACTTACTGGTTCTGGGAAGTTTGAGTGACAACAAGGGAATGCTTTGGAGAAGAAATGTAGCTCATCTGATAGCAGTTGAGGTTCTGAGACCATACCCAACCCTTCAGAACCAACCACACACTAAGGAGGTAGGACTCATGACTATTGCTATTAATACTACCCAGACCTCTTTTGGAATACGATTTTCGTGGGTCTCATCTCTTTCTATCCTTCCTCATATATGTAATGTGATCTTGTTTTTTCCATAGATGAGAGTTGGACTTCTTGACATTCTACCTACCATCCAATGCAGACCACCGAAGGAGGTGAAGAAGTTGTTGTTGACAAAACGGAGAACCTTGGACCCACTGATGGATGAGCAGGAGTTTGCCAGTGGAGGGATTCAGAGGCCTTATCAGTTCCTGAAACGATTCAACAGAAATGAGAACCTGGATCCATTTTATTACCGGGAAGGATCCAGAGAGGGGGATCCTATTGACTGTCTACATCACCTTCTGGCAAACTGTGGATTGAAAGATCCGTCATGGGCTGAGCTCAAAAACTTCACCTGGTTCCTAAATTTGCAGTTGAAAGACTGTGAGAAGTCAGTTTTCTGTGACCCAGACTTCCTTGCTGAACACCTGCGGGGTTTCAAGGGCTTCATCGTGAAATTCATGATCCGGATGGCACGGGATTTTGCTTCACCGTCTATGGACACTTCTGACCAGAGTCCCTCTCTGCTCCTTGATGACAACCAAGGAGATGACCTTCTGGCCCGTTTGACCATTCGTAAGCGTTGGGAACGCGAGTCTCATCCATACATTTTCTTCAATGCGGACCACTTCTCGATGTCATTCCTGGGCTTTCATGTGATGAGAAGTCCTGTCGGAAACACTCTCAATGCAGTTGATCCTCAGAGCCATGCAGTGTTGATGGGAGATGTGATGACTCATGAACTTCTACAGGGCCTTCAGCGGCAAGGGATCTCGCTCACTGAAGACTTTGACGGTTTGCCCAGAGCAGAAAAGATCAAGAGGATTTCACGTGTTGTTGGTGCCAAGAAAGGGATGATGAAGGGGACATTTGATCCAGACCCGACCTATGAGCTCACTGCTGATAACGTGATGAAGATGCTAGCCATTCACATGAGGTTCCGTTGTGGAATCCCTGTCATCATCATGGGAGAGACCGGCTGTGGGAAGACCCGATTGGTCCGTTTCCTCTGTGATCTCCAGAGGGAAGACAGAGAGGTAGAAAACATGAAGCTGGTAAAAGTGCATGGTGGAACCACAGCTGAGATGATCTACAGAAAGGTGAGGGAGGCAGAGAGACAGGCAGATATTAACCTGAAAACACACAAACTAGACACTGTTTTGTTTTTCGACGAAGCCAACACCACAGAATCCATCTTTGCTATAAAAGAAGTTCTGTGTGACAGAACTGTGCAAGGACAGCCCCTGAAGGCGAATACTGGCCTAAAGATAATCGCTGCCTGCAACCCTTATCGGAGGCACTCTCCTGAAATGGTGGAGCGCTTGGAACGTGCTGGGTTGGGATACAGAGTGAAGGCAGGAGAAACAGAAGACTGTCTTGGCAAAGTCCCTTTGAGGCAGCTAGTGTACCGGGTCCATCCACTGCCTCCTAGCATGGCTCCTTTGGTCTGGGACTTTGGTCAGTTGAGCAATTCCACTGAGCTCTCCTACATCAGACAGATTGTCCAAAAGCAAGCCAAGGATCATGATTTGCCTGTGACGTGTGGCAATGTAATATCAGGTGTGTTGGCAGCCTCTCAAAGTTACATGCGTAATCGAAAGAACGAGTGCAGTTTTGTGAGTCTGAGAGACGTGGAGAGGTCCATAAAGGTGCTAGTATGGTTTTACCACCATAGCAACGACCTGTTCCCTGATTCCAATGATTCCAGCGTTCAGAGGACTTTGAAGTGCCTGGCACTTGCAGTGGGAGTGTGCTACTACCCATCTCTGGTTTCAAAGAAGCAGTACTTATCAGCTATCAGTCAACACTTCCCAGAACCGCTGAACACCCCAGAATCACTGCAGCAGGTGATTTCGTCATGTCAAGACTTCTTCCTCGAGAACATAGAGACAAGGGAGACAGTGGCCAAGAACATAGCGCTCAAAGAGAACGTGTTCCTCATGGTGGTCTGCATTGAGCTCAGGATTCCACTCTTTCTGGTTGGCAAACCAGGGAGCTCTAAGTCCCTGGCCAAGACGGTGGTTGCGGACGCCATGCAGGGCCAAGCGTCCCACTGTAGCCTCTTCCAGAAGCTCAAGCAGGTGCACATGGTCTCCTTCCAGTGCAGTCCTCACTCCAGCCCTGAGGGCATCATCGGAACTTTCAGGAACTGTGCCCGATTCCAGAAAGACAAAAACATGGATGAGTATGTGTCAGTGGTGGTGCTGGATGAGATTGGGTTAGCAGAAGACTCCCCACAGATGCCCTTGAAGACCCTTCATCCCCTCTTGGAGGATGGCTGCATTGACAATGACAGGCCAGACCCATACATGAAGGTTGGGTTTGTTGGGATCTCAAACTGGGCTCTGGACCCGGCAAAGATGAACAGGGGGATCTTTGTGTCTCGGTGGGATCCGAGTGAGGATGAGCTGGTGGAAACAGCCAAAGGGATCTGCTCATCCTCCATCCCAATTCTTCTGAAAATCAAACACCTCTTTCCACTGTTAGCGAAGGCCTTTTTGAATATTTGTAAAGAGACAGCGAAGAACCAGTTCTTTGGTCTCAGAGACTATTACAGTCTGGTGAAAATGCTTTTTGCTACAGTCAAATGTTCAGAAAAAGAACCAAACGACAGAGAGTTGGCAGAAGCCATCTTGCGTAACTTCAGTGGACAACCTGAAGACTTTGATCCTGTCATTTTCTTCCAAGATGTCTCCCAGAACCTCAGAGAAGTTCCCAGACCAAGTACTCTGCAAATGGTTGAACAAAATCTTGCCCGAGACAACAACCAAGAAAGCCGGTACCTCCTTCTTCTAACCACCAACAATGCAGCCCTCCATATCCTTCAGCAGCAAGTATTTGCCATGGCAGACTATGCATCCCCTGAGATTGTGTTTGGCTCAGGCTTTCCCAAGGATCAGGAATATGCCCAGATATGCCGAAATGTGAACCGGGTGAAGACCTGCATGGAAACAGGCCGTACTGTTATCCTTCTGAACCTACAGAACCTCTATGAGAGCCTGTACGATGCCTTGAACCAGTACTATGTCTACCTGAGTGAGCAGCAGTATGTGGATCTGGGGCTGGGGTCCCACAGGGTAAAGTGTCGTGTCCACAGGGACTTCAGGCTGGTGGTGATAGAGGACCAGATGAAGGTCTACACACAATTCCCAGTGCCACTCATCAACAGGCTGGAAAAACACAGGGTGGACAGAAGCACAGACCTGACTCCCTGGCAGCACAGGGTTCTGGCCAAACTCAAAGAGTGGGTGCAGGACTTCTCTGGCACTGCGGTGTCAGAAGATTTCCAACTGTCTGATGTTTTTGTTGGTTTCCATGGGGATGCCTGTGCCAGTGCTCTCTTGCAGGCCCTGGATAGTAGGGAGCATCAGAGGGATCCGGCTGTGGATCAGCAACACAAGGATGAAGGAGATGAGCCTCTGGGGGATGTGGAAGCAAATGAGACAGGTGAGCACAGACAGAAAGAAGGGGCTGATCCTTGTGTTATGGATATGGATGCTGATGATGAAGAGAAGAACATTTCAATGGATGAGGCTGAGGATAATGTTCTCATGGAGGTGGTAGATGATCAAGATGGAGAACCGGCATGCACACCTACCAATAGCAAAGTAGATGATGATTACATGGCAATGGATGCAGATAAAGATTATGTGGAGACAGGAAACAGTCAGTCTAAAGGGACAGATGAGGAAGAGAAGGTATTTGAATCAGCCAAGGGTTACCTGTTGAATTGTGCCACACCTGACTCAGTGCTAAGGCTGAAGTATACAGACCTCGGAAATCAGGAGAAAGAGAGACTTCAGAAGATGTACTTTCATCATCAGCATAATCACTCACTAAGGGACTTCATGAAGAGCCACTTGTCGTCAGAGAACTCCAGCAAGTTTATTGAAGTAAGTAGAGTAACATAAAATTAGTTGTGAACCCAAATAATACCAGTGCAGTTTACGGTACCAGTTTACTTCACCAACACTGTTTATTCTTCCATTTTGTAAGGTCACCACATTCTCCAGTTTGCTCACCAAATCTGACGTGCGAGGGTTGGCTCACGCTCTGGGCCTGCACACCCAAACGTTCCTCCTGCTGTCTCTTCACCAATTTGACACAGAGGTCTCCTTCTGCAGCAAGATACGGTACAACACCACTATATCTTAACACCACAAGTTATACACTTAGGTTTTTCTCTCAAGCTGTTTTCATCACTCTCACATTGTCTCTCCTTGACTGCTTTAGCGCCTTCCTACAAGATGCTGGTCCGTCCATCCGTATTCTGGTCGTTCAGATGGACATAGAGGACTCTCACTGTAGCGACGAGCTGATAGCATCAGCAAAGTACTTTTTTTGTATCTGATTTTGTTTGAGATGTTCTCAATTAGTAATCTTTTAACACTATGACCAATACTATGTTAAACGCTGGCCCCTTGTGGAAATTAGGTAAATTGCAACAACACAGCCTGCCTTCAACACAACTCTTGGACGCTTGCCCTTTGCTGGCCCCAGTCAACTTGGCAACAAGAGATGGTCCAATAAGAAGGCTGCACCATTAGAATGCAATTTTGTGTGGGCAAAATAATGTTTTGGGCATTTGTTTTTTTTAACACTATCATTCCACTATTAATGTAGACATATTTTGGACATTCTCTGAAATTACAATGTAAAAATATTTCATATACTGTTGCTCCTTTTAAACAAAATTGGCAAATTATAATATTTGTTTAAAAGTTAATCTATGTGGTTAAAAATAATGGGTCAATCCAGTGCTGAATAGATAGAGTTTCAATCCCTCAGTGAAACTAACCTTATCACACTGTGTGTGTCCAGGTACTGCACACTGAACTACCTGATAACACTGGAGTCAGATCAGTCCTGTTATGTGGTCTTCATCACCAAGCTGTCCCGCATTCAGAGTGGAGGTTCTCAGTACATAGGCTTCCAAGGAGGCGAGTTACAGTTTCCAGTCTGGCAAGGCTAATGTACAGTGATGTGCTGTTGACTATTGCATATATCCATTAATATGTGTGTGTTTATGGTTTGTTTTGTTTCCAGGTGTCTGGCTTTCAGTGCACATTGATGACCTCAGGGACACAGAAGACATGAGCTTGAACTTGTCAGTTTTCTGCGGAATGCCAATCAGCAAGCTTGTCCCACCTGCACAGTCAGGTATAGAGACATGTGAGTCTGTTAATGCCCAAGCATTAACAGAGACGGCACACCTTCACAGTTTATCCCTGGTGAGGTCCTGCGTTCAGAAAGCAGTGGGTTTGCTGAGAGACCCCAATGACCTTACCTGCAGGAGCATGCAGCGCATGAACATACTGCTGGGGCTTCTTGGAGAGAACCACGGAGAGACGGGAGGTAAATAGACAGTCCTTGACATTATTTTACTGCTCTTGAACTTCATTGCTCTTTATTGCTGTTTTTGATGTGATTCTCACATACAGCCATCATGTTACTAAAGTATACAAACACAGTGCAAAACTGTCTGAGTGTACTGCATATACTGTCTACAGTGAAGTGAAAGGTTAGGCACAGATCGAAATTTACTGGTATAAAAGATATGCAACAAATTTTCCACCATCAGTTGTCTGTGCCAATGCACCACATAACCGATAAACAAAGCATACCAACTTCGGGCACTTCAATATCATGGTTTGTGTTTTCAACACCACAATAATTAGACTGTCAATCTTGACAAACAGAAAATGCATCTCATTCAACTTGCTGGTGTTTTGTAACAGGTGTTTCTTTCCATTCATCAATTGGCCACTGCACATTTTGGATTGATGGATTTTATTTGCAAGTTTAAAAAATACATATATACACAAAGATAAGAAGTGACCGGGATTGCACAATACATTTGGGGACTTATTTCCATTGTGGTCCCTATTATTTACATGAATACATATACAATTACATAAATACAGACACATTAGAGATAGAGACCAAAAAATGCTCAACCTACAGAGTATGAGGGGAGGAGTTTAAGTACAATTATTATAAGCTTGTTTGGTTGGTAGGTTATTCTTGAGATGTTTGGGGCTGCTGGTGAACCATGATGTGCAGGCATAATCAAAGTGACACTGGACTAGAACACTTGCCAGAGTCTTTATGTGTAGCATATGCAAAACTTTACAGACTATTTTTTGGGGGGGTACTTTCCTAAAACAATTATTGTCCACCTCACGGTTCAGCTGGCAGAGATTTGAGCACTAAATGTATCAGGCCATTGCATGTAAAGGACTATAGGCTTAGGTGTCTACTGTATGATATTCATTCATATTTTAATACAAATTATATATAGTACCAGTCAGAAGTTTGGACACCTATTCATTCAAGTTTTTTATTTTATTTTACTATTTTCTACATTGTAGAATAGAACAAAAAAAATTATTAAATAACATATGGAATCATGTAGTAACCAAAAAAGTGTTAAACAAATCAAAATATATTTGAGATTCTTCAAAGTAGCCACCCTTTGTGTTGATGTCTTCACTATTATTCTACAAATGTAGAAAATAATAATAATAAAGAAAAACCCACCTGAGTAAGTGTCAACAAACTTTTGACTGGTAGTGTGTATAATGGATCGGTTCATCTTTCAGATCAGAAAAAAGGGAGACAAATAACTTTGCTTTCCATTTATTACTTAAAGAACACTTAAAGCAAGGAACTTTTCAATGTTTAAATAAAATCTTAAAATAAAATATTCAATACTCAATTGTTAAATTAAAGTGCAATATGAGGCATGATACCTTCTTCCTTTGAACAATAGTGAATAAAAAAATAGCCTGTGTCCACATCGTAAAAAAAGAAAGAAAGCAAAGCAGACCTGCGCTTATAAATTCAAATCATTTTTCAAAGAGATGAGGATGACTACATTGTTTGGGGAGAGGGTAGACCTCTTTGCAGTCACTATGTCTCCTGCCGTGGAGAATAACCTCTCGCTAGGAACTGAAGTGCCAGGCACAGCCAGGTTACGGCTTGCCGTCATAGCAATGTGAGAGTATTTACACTCATTGCTTTTCCACCATGTCAGTGGATCACCATCCACTGGAATGACGCTTGCTGCCCTGTGGGATGCCTCCTCCTCATTGATACAGTTGGCAAACGTCTTGCCTGTGTCCTTGCTTGCAAAGGTCTCCCCAAAAAGCACCTTCATGGCCAAATTATTTTATGGAGGAGATGCCTCAGTCTGCTGCTGTCGGCTCTGTGGCTTGACCCTGCAGACAAAAATGACTTGATCTATTAAAATGACTAATTATATATTTTCATATTTCATAGAACTAAACTCAGCAACAAAAAAAACATCCTCGCTGTCAACTGCATTTGTTTTCAGCAAACTTGACATGTGTAAATATTTGTATGAACATAAGATTCAACAGACAAACTGAACAAGTTCCACAGACATGTGACGAACAGAAATGTAATAATGTGTCCCTGAACAAAGGGGGGTTGGGGGGGGGGGGTCAGTATCTGGTGTGACCACCAGCTGCATTAAGTACTTTTCAAGTAATTTTGTAATCAATGTTCATAAATTCCAATTATCTTTCTCTGTCTGATACCCAGAGGTTGTAAAGTTCTGATCTTAAATAAAACAGACAGAATTCCCAGCTCACAATTGATCAGATCCAAATTTATTTGCGAGAGCTCTCAAGTTTTTACAAATACATTCCTTTTTATACCATCATAAACTACGCACATACATACACACCAACATAGGGATTTTCTCATGAGTCTCACCACAGTTTATAACCCCTCAGCTGACAGTTCCAAGCTCCCGCAGACACTAGAACTCTGGAGGAGCTCTCCCAGTCCTCTCTTATCTCCACAGATTTACATCCCGGTCGGTTCCAACATAGGTTAATGCTCCCCTCCGTTCTCTTTCTACCCCCCACATACATTCCTTTCTTCCTAGGTACATGCCATATAACCCCTTCCTAATGAACAAACATTATTTAATACTACAAGAAAGACAGTGTTCTTGCCAGTTATAGTGCATAATAGCTAATTTAGTCATTATTGATTAAAAAAAATCCCATAACAGTACTGCAGTGCATCTCCTCCTCGTGGACTGCACCAGATTTGCCAGTTCTTGCTGTGAGATGTTATCCCATTCTTCCACCAAGGCACCTGCAAGTTCCCGGACATTTCTGGGGGGAATGGTCCAAGCCCTCACCCTCCAATCCAACAGGTTCCAGACGTGCTCAATGGGATTGAGATCCTGGCTTTTTGCTGGCCATGGCAGAACACTAACATTCCTGTCTTGTAGGAAATCATGCACAGAACGAGCAGCATGGCTGGTGGCATTGTGATGTCAGGATAAGCCTGCAGGAAGGGTACCACATGAGGGAGGATGTCTTCCCTGTAACACACAACGTTGAGATTGCCTGTAATGACAACAACCTCAGTGACACACTGCCCCAGACCATGACAGACCCTCCACCTCCAAATCGATCCCGAGTACAGGCCTCGGTGTAACGCTCATTCCTTCGACGATAAACGCGAATCCGACCATCACCCCTGGTGAGACAAAACCGGGACTCGTCAGTGAAGATCACTTTTTGCCAGTCCTGTCTGGTTCAGCGACGGTGGGTTTGTGCCCTTAGGCGACGTTGTTGCCGGTGATGTCTGGTGAGGACCTGCCTTACAACAGGCCTACAAGCCCTCAGTCCAACCTCTCTCAGCCTATTGTGGACAGTCTGAGCACTGATGGAGGGATTGTGCGTTGCTGGTGTAACTCGGGCAGTTGTTGTTGCCATCCTGTACCTGTCCCACAGGCGTGATGTTCGGATGTACCGATCCTGTGCAGGTGTTGCTACACGTGGTCTGCCACCGCGAGGACGATCAGCTGTCCGTCCTGTCTCCCTGTAGCGCTGTCTTAGGCATCTCACAGTACGGACATTGCAATGTATTGCCCTTGCCACATCTTCAGCCCTCATGCCTCCTTGCAGCATGCCTAAGGCATGTTTACGCAGATGAGCAGGGACCCTGGGCATCTTTATTTTTGTGTTTTTCAGAGTCAGTAGAAAGGCCTCTTTAGTGTCCTAATTTTTCATAACTATGACCTTAATTGCCTGCCGTGTGTAAGCTGTTAGTGTCTTAACGACTGTTCCGCAGGTGCATGTTCATTAATTGTTTATGGTTCATTGAACAAGCATGGGAAACAGTGTTTAAACCCTTTACAATGAAGATCTGTGAAGTTATTTGGATTTTTACAAATTATTTTTGATAGACAAACATCCCTTTTTTATAATTGTGACAATAACATTTAATAAAAGCCATTATTATTCCAAATCAAAATGGATAATTCTAATAGCAATAGCATAGACTAAGATTAGACTGCAGTATATTTATTATTTAAGTAATTCACTCATTTTTTTTTTACCTCTTCAGTGGCCACAATGTCAGTGGTGAGATCACTGTATGTCCTCTGGCGTAGGGAAGGTTCTAGGTGAGACAGGGACTTGAACCTTGGATCCAGTGAAGTAGATCTATGAAGGTAGTCCTGTACATTAGTGGTGGCGCGGTCTTCCTCACTTGGGGCCATGGATTGTAGAATCCTTGTTTTCAGAGGTAGGATCATGGACACAGACAGTTTCAGTGCTCAATAGGGTTGTAACCGTTTTGAGGGGTTTGAGCATCTGGAGGTGAGCACCTCCTTGAGCACCTCCTCTGCCACTTTCAAGTCATCATCAGACAAAGGTGACAATGTCTTTATTTTTCAGGGTCTTGTCTGTCAGTGCAGAGTATACAGCTGCCTGCTGCTCAAGATGTAACTCCACTTATGACATGTTGGAGCACTAACTTGTTGTGACATCGTGTATGAGCTTGTGTGTCGGTAGCTGTAGCATTTCTTGCTTGGTCTTAAGCATGTGAGCAGCTGTTGTGCATTGGTGGAAAAAGGCAACCACCTTCCTGATCCTCCATAGGAGGCGGTCCATCTGGTTCACTGAGATTCCCCTTTGGGATGCTAAATTGATCACATGTGCAAAGCAAGCTATCTGTGGCCCCAGTCCAGCTTCTATCACTGCATTTACTTGGCATTATCTGTGGTGATTGGGATATTGCTATTGGGCCTCTCTAGCTTCCACTCTGCTACTGCTCCTAGCAGTACCTGCGCCAGATTTGTGCCTTTGTGAATCTTATAGAGGGGGCGTGTCTGTAGCACCGGACTCTACATCCCCCACTCCTCTGTGGTAGTGACCAGTCACAGTCACGTAGCTTTCCATTGCCTTGGAGGTCCACCCGTCTGTGGTGAGGGCAACAGAGTATGGCCTCATGTCTGCAGCCATAAACATCCCAATAGATTTGGTGATGGCTTTAGCCCGGTCTGATTCTGCAGCCAAAGGCTGCTTAAATGCCGCGGTGAGAAGTTGTTGTCGCTTGGCTGAGTTGGCTCCTGTCTGACACACCAGGGTAATGACGCTTTAAACATGTATTTCCATGATCATAAGGCTTTCTTGTGGCATAATGCCTACACAACGTAATGGTGTTGTCCACCACCCTTCTTCCATCATAATATTTGACAGGGAAGCCAAAATGCTCCCATACATGAGTCTTAAATGAAGCGGGAGGCTTTTCCAGTTCTTCAGCTACCCATGGTTGTCACTGCTCTTTTTTCTCCATTGCAATGCGAGCATCCAGGATTGATTCGTTGGGATTCAACATTCCCCGTTCACGTGAACAGTACACACACACACACACACACACAACTGCTTTCAAAAAAAGATATAATAATAAAATAAACCTTCAGGCTTCAGAGTAAAACACAGCACGCATCTGTCTTGTCTTTATCTTTTCATTGCAACTCTGCATCGAGATTTAGGGAATTATTACTTTAAAAAGTAACAGTGGCAGTAAAACTTTCACACTATGATGGTTAAACTTTGCAATTGATCCGCGGTTCACATGCGTGCCGAACCGTGCGGGGTGATCCGTACGGATCAACTACGGTCCGTTACACCACTACTATATGCAGTTGAATTCGGAAGTTTACATACACCTTAGCCAAATACATTTCAACTCAGTTTTTCTCAATTCCTGACATTTAATCCTAGTAAAAATTATTTAAATTGTTTAACCTGGGTCAAATGATTCAGGTAACCTTACACAAGCTTCCCACAATAATGTTGGGTGAATTTTGTCCCATTCCTCCTGACAGAGCTGGTGTAACTGAGTCAGGTTTGTAGGCCTCCTTGCTCACACACACTTTTTCAGTTCTGCCCACAAATGTTCTATAGAATTGAGGTCAGGGCTTTGTGATGGCCACTCCAATACCTTGACTTTGTTGTCCTTAAGCCATTTTGCCACAACTTTGAAAGTATGCATGGGGTCATTGTACATTTGGAAGACCCATTTGCGACCAAGCTTTAACTTCCTGACTGATGTTGCTTCAATATATCCACATAATTTTACCCACAACATGATGCTGCCACCCCCATGCTTCACGTTTGGGATGATGTTCTTTGGGCTTGCAAGCCTCCCTCTTTTTCCTCCAAACATAACGCTGGTCATTATGCCAAATCTCCAATTGACTCAAATGATGTCAATTAGCCTATCAGAAGCTTCTGAAGCCATGACATCATTTTCTGGAATTTTCCAAGCTGTTTAAAGGCACAGTCAACTTAGTGTATGTAAACGTCTGACCCACTGGAATTGTGATACAATGAATTATATGTGAAATAATCTGTCTGTAGACAATTGTTGGAAAAATTACTTGTGTCATGCACAAAGTTGATATCCTAACCGACTTGCTAAAACTATAGTTTGTTGACAAGAAATTTGTGGGGTGATTGAAAAACGAGTTTTAATGACTCCAACCTAAGTGTTTGTAAACTTCCAACTTCAACTTTATATACAGTGCCTTGCGAAAGTATTCGGCCCCCTTGAACTTTGCGACCTTTTGCCACATTTCAGGCTTCAAACATAAAGATATAAAACTGTATTTTTTTGTGAAGAATCAAAAACAAGTGGGACACAATCATGAAGTGGAACGACATTTATTGGATATTTCAAACTTTTTTAACAAATCAAAAACTGAAAAATTGGGCGTGCAAAATTATTCAGCCCCTTTACTTTCAGTGCAGCAAACTCTCTCCAGAAGTTCAGTGAGGATCTCTGAATGATCCAATGTTGACCTAAATGACTAATGATGATAAATACAATCCACCTGTGTGTAATCAAGTCTCCGTATAAATGCACCTGCACTGTGATAGTCTCAGAGGTCCGTTAAAAGCGCAGAGAGCATCATGAAGAACAAGGAACACACCAGGCAGGTCCGAGATACTGTTGTGAAGAAGTTTAAAGCCGGATTTGGATACAAAAAGATTTCCCAAGCTTTAAACATCCCAAGGAGCACTGTGCAAGCGATAATATTGAAATGGAAGGAGTATCAGACCACTGCAAATCTACCAAGACCTGGCCGTCCATCTAAACTTTCAGCTCATACAAGGAGAAGACTGATCAGAGATGCAGCCAAGAGGCCCATGATCACTCTGGATGAACTGCAGAGATCTACAGCTGAGGTGGGAGACTCTGTCCACAGGACAACAATCAGTCGTATATTGCACAAATCTGGCCTTTATGGAAGAGTGGCAAGAAGAAAGCCATTTCTTAAAAGATATCCATAAAAAGTGTCGTTTAAAGTTTGCCACAAGCCACCTGTGAGACACACCAAACATGTGGAAGAAGGTGCTCTGGTCAGATGAAACCAAAATTGAACTTTTTGGCAACAATGCAAAACGTTATGTTTGGCTTAAAAGCAACACAGCTGAACACACCATCCCCACTGTCAAACATGGTGGTGGCAGCATCATGGTTTGGGCATGCTTTTCTTCAGCAGGGACAGGGAAGATGGTTAAAATTGATGGGAAGATGGATGGAGCCAAATACAGGACCATTCTGGAAGAAAACCTGATGAAGTCTGCAAAAGACCTGAGACTGGGACGGAGATTTGTCTTCCAACAAGACAATGATCCAAAACATAAAGCAAAATCTACAATGGAATGGTTCAAAAATAAACATATCCAGGTGTTAGAATGGCCAAGTCAAAGTCCAGACCTGAATCCAATCGAGAATCTGTGGAAAGAACTGAAAACTGCGGTTCACAAATGCTCTCTCCTCACTGAGCTCGAGCTGTTTTGCAAGAAGTAATGGGAAAAAATGTCAGTCTCTCGATGTGCAAAACTGATAGAGACATACCCCAAGCGACTTACCGCTGTAATCGCAGCAAAAGGTGGCGCTACAAAGTATTAACTTAAGGGGGCTGAATAATTTTGCACGCCCAATTTTTCAGTTTTTGATTTGCACTATAAAAAAGTTTGAAATATCCAATAAATGTCGTTCCACTTCATGATTGTGTCCCACTTGTTGTTGATTCTTCACAAACAAATACAGTTTTATATCTTTATGTTTGAAGCCTGAAATGTGGTAAAAGGTCGCAAAGTTCAAGGGGGCCGAATACTTTCGCAAGGCACTGTATATACAGTATATCACAAAAGTGAGTACACCCCTCACGTTTTTGTGACAACACTGAAGAAATGACACTTTGCTACAATGTAAAGTAGTGAGTGTTCAGCTTGTATAACAGTGTAAATTTGCTGTCCCCTCAAAATAACTCAATACACAGCCATTAATGTCTAAACCGCTGGCAACAAAAGTGAGTACACACCTAGGTGAAAATGTCCAAATTGGGCCCAATTAGCCATTTTTCCTCCCCGGTGTCATGTGACACGTTAGTGTAAGATCATTTTAGGCCTAACCCCAGAGAGATAGAGATATGCCGGTGGCAGGCTACTGCACCTGCTATACAGATATAGACATTCAGAAGGAGGGTAATTTGAAATTTTTCGATCAGTATATTTGTATAAAGATAAGCATTATATTGTTACAGTCTTCCTCACCACAAGTCGGAGTCAGTTGGAGTGCCGGGGCACACTGCCTTCATATCATAGGCCTGCAGTAACTAAAGCTTAATAATAGCCACACCATACCTTCACAAACGTTTCTAAACTTTATTAGGGTAATATCAAAAGTAAGTCAAGCCGGTGTTTCTAAGGAAAATACGAGCTGAAGAGTGAATGTAAACCAGGAGGAAAAAAATGCACTACCCTCCCCTGTGCCCTCTATAAAAACACACAACCCTCCCCAAAGCCCCCCCAAAAGTCTGACAACCCTTCTCTACTTTGAACCCTCCCCAGTACATTTCGATCTGCCCCTTAGATAATACTGTTTCATGTGCCCTACAGCTCTTTTCCAGAACGTGTTGCTGGGTAGACTGGCAGGGACCCTGGTACAGAGGGAGGAGCTGGTTCACAATCCAGGGGAGTGGGTGAACAGAGAAGCCAAGAAACGCCAGGCTCTCCAGGAGGGTGGCACTCTAAGGTAGTAGAACACCTGGTACAACACTTTAGTAGTAGAACAATTTAAAGTAGAACTCTAAGGTTGTCGAGCACCAACACCATCTTATATGACCGACCATGAACAATAACACTTGTCTTGGATAGAAGATAGGTATCTTCCTATATCAACTCTAGTATTTCTTCCTGGGTCTGATGTGCGTTGTACATATATAGTTGATATAAGAAGATGCTTTCCTTAGTATTACTTCCTGGGTCTGATATGTTCTCTCTGTGTATTCCTTCACTGTAAGACACACCCTATGGCGCTGTCTGCAGTCCACCCTGACTCCAGTCCTGGCCTATATGGTGGAGGTTCTGGACAGGGATGCAAACCTGGACCTGCTGATCTCTGCTGGCCTCAGTAAGGCCCTCATACAGCTTTGGTTGGACATTCTGGCAGACAGACATATTCTGGACCTTACACCACCACAAAACTCCAGGTATCCAGTTCAGTAAATTGGTATTGTCCCCGAAGGGCAATTGTTTTGTACTTGCTGAGATCTGTCTGTATAAATGTCACTATGAGTAGTTCCAATAACCTTTTTGATTTCAATTTAAGAAAACAACTAAATAAAATACCTGACTGATATATAGTTGTATAATTCAATTTTCCTTTTCCTCTCTAGTGGGTCAGACCAGGAGGTCTTGGTGCAACATTACTTAAGGTTGGGTGGTGAGGAACAGCCCTGTGCTGCCCCCTTCAGTTGGCTCATTAGAAGGCACTTCCAAAGCCTGTGGGAGGAATCAGAGTTTATACCAGGTGAGTGACAACCTTTGTTACCTGGTTTATCTATGTCCCTAATCATGTGTCCGTATTGGGACTATCTAGAATTAAATCAATTATATTATGCTACGAGTGTATTGTCTAACTAATGAATCTCACTCTCTCTCAGTCACAGAGGATGACAGCACCCAGAGGATTGTCCAGTTTGTGAGCACGGCCACCAGTAGCAAGCTCGGTAGCCTTATAGGGAAACTCTCAGACCAGGAGCACCTGGACTTGGACAAACGATACCTGCGTGACTTTCTGCTGCTTTCCTTCAAGATCAAATCTGAAGATGAGCTGAGGGTGCGACTGTGTGAATCTTGAGATACCATTTCACATCACATTTTAAAACAGTCTAGTAAAAAGATATTGGGAAAACTAACAACTGTCAATTAAATGAACAATTTATGAACTATGAATTATCATTCATAAGTGTTGCCATTATATTTTCTCAAGTTGGTTACCCCTGTTCCCGTACACAGGTGTTGACCAGAGCGGCGCTGGGCTGTGTGTCTGAACTCCAGCGTTCCATGACCATTAACCCTGATCTGTCCCCTGCCTGGGTGATGGCTGCAGCTAGACACTATGCTCCCAGACTGGACACTCTGTCCCATATCCTGCTGCTGCAGCCCCAGCTGGCCCCAGACATTCTACAGCAGGCCTCACACACAAAGCCCACAGACATGGTGAGATCACATCAATTACACCGTAAATAAGGTCCAGAGTTAAGAGTTTCACTTGGGCTGGAAGTTTTCCCTGGTCACATATGGCCACAAGGAACAACACTCAAAGAATTATGTTACGACCTGGAGGAAAAAAGAAAGCATGATGACAATCTTTTTTTGTGGCAGCTAGAGGACATTTTGGCTCTTGGAATTTGTGTGGAGAGGACGAAGCTGCAGACTGTGACGTCCCTGTCAGAGTGTGAGTCCCTCTTACGCAGAGTGGAGCTCCTACAGCCATGTCTGGATAGAGCATTCAGTGAGAAGTACAGCTCCCTCTGCAACCCTGGCTGTCTCCAGCACCTGGACTCTATCAGGTACATTCATTGATTGATATAGTTAGTTATTATTTGATTAATTGATTGACTGACTCATTAGTTGATCAGTAGATTGATTCATACCAAATAAAGTCAAAATACAGATTTTTTTTTATATTAGTCACCTTCTTCAACTTCTTCTGTCCTTCAGGTCTATTTGGCGTGGGATGCTTGTAGTAGCAGCATTCATCCAGCAGGTGTTGTTTGAGGGGAAACAGATAGACCCCAGTCTGGAGGATCTGGCTCTGAAACACTGTAGCCTTCTCCAAAGCGTAAGTGAGAATTTGGGTTGTTGATAGTATTAGCAATAATGATCCCCCCACCGTTACAGTTGTGTAGTGGAGGGTATACGCAGGTATTTTGCTATATACCCACATTTAGGACATAGTGTATACTCCCTTATTAATCCCCAGGATGCGTATCAAAGTAGTGTGGTGGAGGTATATACTGTATCAATTAATAAGGCTGATGGAACAGATCAGAATGTTTAGCTTAAAATGTTGATAAATTATTATTTCTTGAAATTTTAAGCTAGCAATATGCACACATTGGTAGGCCTACACACAAATGTTTCAAAATGCAATTTGTGGAAAACACTGTTCTAAAATGCACACCGCACATGCAAGTAATTTCATGGAACAAGATGGAAATATCGGTTTAGAAATTTAGAAAGAGGAGAGATCGAAAGATACAACAACTATTATGGTCTGCTAATATAAATAAAATAATTCCTTTGGCTGATCGACAATGAAAGAAAGTTGAACAGGAGAGCGCATAAGTCTTTATAAAATAAATGCCTCCACGTTTCTATGGTGGGATTTTGGCTATCGGCTACTTTGAAGAAAGGTAAGATATGCCTCATAATATGAAGTAAAACAGAGGTTTCAAACAATGAAGGAACAGGAAAAATATAGTGATGCTAATGATAGGCTTAACTGTCTTCTAGTAGATGGAAAGGCTTTCTCAAAAATCTTCTCAATTAAATGTTAGAGCTACAAAGTAGTCTGACAGAAATATATCATGATTATTTGCATCAATCCAGTGGCCATCTCATGTGCGCTACAGAAACACCGATAACCAAACAATATTAGGTGCCAAATGCAGTTGAATAAAGGGTAACTCAAATCTACATTTTGTGGATTTTTCCCAAGCCTCAAAAGTGGTCTCCTGATGTGGTGTGAGCATTTGTACCCTACATCTCAATTTCCACCTAAAATGACATATCCAAATCTAGCTGCCTGTAGCTCAGGACCTGAAGCAAGGATATGCATATTCATGGTACTATTTGAATGGAAACACTTTAAAGTTTGTGGAAATGTGAAATTAATGTAGGAGAATATAACACATTAGATCTGATAAAAGATAAAACCAAAAAAACATGCATTTTCTATTTTTGTTGCATAATCTTTGAAATGCAAAAGATTGGGGGTGTAATTTAGATTTAGGAAGCTGGGTGTAATTTAGGTGTTGTCCAGTCATGTGCAAAGTTTCAGACTGATACATTCAAGAATGAGATATCTACATAATATTTTGTATCAAGTCTCCCAGCTGTCCCTCACGAGTTTGCCCAATTGTACCCAAGTGGCCAAATTAGTCAATTGATACATTTCCAAGTACATAACTACAGAGAACATACAAAAATGCCATGGTAATAAAAAAAGTACAATTTACACACCCCCAGGAATGTCATACATGATTAGCTTCCCTAGCTTCCCTACATTAGCTTCCCTACATAAAACGGTACTAACCTTCACTCTATATGGCCCGGCGGGGGTGGGTGTGGAGACAGAGACAGCAGAGGGGTCAGACTGGAGGAACCAATTCCTACATTTGAATGAGTGGGGGATAGAGGACTTGAATGTGGTGTCTGAAGTTGCCACAGGTCATCCTACTCTTGACCACTATTGAGGATTTTTTTTTTTTAAACAAAAAAAAAATTGGTTAGAACTCAAGTTTGCGAATACTTATTTTATTTAACCTTTATCTTAGCAGGGGTGAGCACTGCTTAGCATTTTAGCAGGGGTGAGCACTGCTAAGCATCTTAGCAGGGGTGAGCACTGCATCAAATACACAACATATATCTATAAACATACAAAACCAGTCAAACATTTTGACACACCTACTCATTCCAGGGCTTCTTTATTTTTACTATTTTCTAAATTGTAGAATAATAGTGAAGACATCAAAACTATGAATGAAAACATGAAATCATGTAGTAACCAAAAAAAGTGTTTAACAAATCAAAAAATATTTTATATTTAGCCACCCTTTGCCTTGATGACAGCTTTGCAAAAACGTATTTTACTTACTGATATAAAAGGAATGTTACCTTTTCCTTCCAATCTTTATTGCGCGCAGGACTTCTCATGTCACTCTCCCGGTCAATTTCTGCAATAATCTCCTCCAAATGTGTATACTTGAACTTTGATTTAGCGTTTACACTCTTAGGATCCATGTTGTACTTTTTCAGTGTTGAGAAAACTTAATGTAAACTGCCCTGCGTCCTATGGATTTTCTATGGACAATGAATCGCGTTGCGCGCAGCCATAGGACAATGGGCGTTAGTCCTACAAAGGGCATCGCATACTCATGTAAAGCCCAGCTCATTGGCTATCTAGTTAGCTATGTTTCAAAACGATAGGTGGTCATTGGACCAAGAGACAGACAATCAAGTGAACACCGTCCGTCTCATTGTTGCATAATGATGGCTGTCCTCCATGGACTAATTGACCTGTTGTGTAGCCAATACGTAATGTAGAATGATGAAGCAAGGCCTGGTTGCCTTCTAGAGCATCTGAGGATTGCACAGAAACCAAACCTGACCGGGTGAAACAAGGTTTAGCCAGTTAGATTTCATAGATTGTTTTGTTGCAAGTTGAAAGTGTCGGAATTCATGTAAAACGCCGTATACAACATGGATCGTGTTAGTATATAAAAATGTATTTTATCAAACAAAACTACACTACATTGTATCTCTGGAACCCTCAGAATAACAAATCAGAGCAAGATTTGTGAATGTAAATACATTATATACCATCAGAGGTGAATGTATCAAACCAGTTGCCTTGATAAAAGTGGTTTGTAGTTGTGCACAATCATCAAACATCAAACAATAGCATGGTCTTTTTTTCCGCTGTAATAGCTACTGTAAATTGGACACCGCAGTTAGATGAACGCTCATTTAAGCTTTCTGACAATATAAGACATGCTTTTGTTTTCAATGCCATTCTAGTCAAATATCGCATATTGTGCATCAGGACACTAATCCAGTAGAGGTTAAAGCATCCAATTTATTTTAATAAAATGTGACTTTGAGACCGAAACTATTTTTTTTTTAAGATTTCTGACTTAGATGACATTCTCATGTATCTATGTCAATAGTAGACCTACTATTAGCCTACTGCACAGTACAGCTTGGGTTGGCCTGTCTTTGAAAGACCAATATGGTATTCCTAATTTTAGGTCATTCGGAATGTATGTCACTGTTTGTCAAATTATTTTTCACACAGGGCGCCTTTCCTTCGCCAGGTGGGTCATTCAGGAAATGTTTGGCAAAATTAGAGTATACCCACTTCTCAGGGCACCACTACACCACCGCCCGCCCTTGATTGATTACACATTATTTGTCATGTTTAAAGAGAACTCTGCAAGGCCTATTCAACATGTTGGAATCAGTTTGCAGTTTTTATGTTTTTCTTCCTCTCAGCTGATGCAGGACTCTCCTGATCTGAGGAATGTGGACACATTGCAGCAGCTGATTCGTATCCTCAACTCCTATCATCAAAAGTGCATCAGCGGGGATCTGCGGTAAGACTGAATTCAATATCATATTGTTTGGTTTTGTATTAAACTAATATACGCTACATAGCTTAAAGTATGTGGACACATGCCCGTTGAACATCTTATTCCAAAATCATGGGCATTTGTATTGAATTGATCCCGCCTTTGCTGCTATAATAGCCTCAACTCTTCTGGGGAGGCTTTTCACTAGATGTTGGAACATTGCTGCAGGGACTTGCTTCCATTCAGCCACAAGAGCATTTGTGAGGTTGTGCATTGATGTTGGGCGAATAGACCTTGCTCTCAGTCGGCGTTCTATTTCATCCCAAAGGTGTTCAATGGGGTTGAGGTCAGGGCTCTGTGCAGGCCAGTCAAGTTCTTCCACACCGATCGCTTTGTGCATTGTCATGCTGAAACAGGGGCATTGTCATGCTGAAACAGGAAAGGGCCTTTCCCAAACTGTTGCCACAAAGAAGCACATAATTGTCTAGAATGTCATTGTATGCTGTAGTGTTAAGATTTCCCTTCACTGCAACTAAGGGGCCTAGAACAACCATGAAAAACAGCCCCATACCATTATTCCTCCACCAAACTTTACAGTTGGCACCAGTAGCATTCTCCTGGCATCTGCCAAACCTAGATTCGTCCGTAGGATGGCCAGATGGTGAAGCGTGATTCATAAATCCAGAGAACGCATTTCCACCACTCCAGAGTCTAATAGCGGCAAGCTTTACACCACTCCAGCCAACGCTTACATGCTGACCAGAACGGACACGTCGCGTGCGCGAGCGTTGCAAAATAAATTTTGAAATCCATGTTATTCACTTATTGCACCTACACTTCTCATGCGCACCAACGAGCGTCTGCGTTGCCAAGGGCTAAAATAGAAGTAATTCCTATGTCTGACGCAGATCGCGCTGCAAGTCCTGCCTCTCCCATCTCCTCATTGGTTATACCCACGTGGGTGATTGAAAGACGAACTGTTGCAGGATGTCGTGGTAATACTATGAAAGTGTAGATGCCAATCACCAAATAAGGTCAAAGATGAAAAAGCCTGGAAGGAGGAGAGATGACTAGAAACAATTCGGTTTTCTGTTTTATGTGTGGATTAATTGTTGGAGTAGAGGAACTTGTGCATTTCAGGTAAAATAACAACTCAATGTTTATATCCCAGGACAAATTAGCTAGCAACAGCAAGCTAGCTAAATAGGACAAATTAGCTAGCAATACAAAATAAATGTATGCACGATGGCGCACACGCGCAGCCGGTTTGGGTTCCGTGTTAGCATTGCACATGGTGATTTTAGGCTTGTGTGCAGCTGCTCGGCCATGGAAACCCATTTTATGAAGCTCCCAAATAACAGTTATTGTGCTGACGTTGCTTCCAGAGGCAGTTTGGAACTTGGTTGTGAGTGTTGCAACTAAGGACAGACTATTTTTACGAGCTATGTGCTTTAGCACTCGGCTGAGCCGTTGTTGCTCCTAGACATTTCCACTTCACAATAACAGCACTTACAGTTGACTGGGGCAGCTCTAGCAGGGGAGAAATTTGACGAACTGACTTTTTGGAAAGGGGGCAACCTATGATGGTGCCACGTTGAAAGTCACTGAGCTCTTCAGTACGTGCCATTTTACTGGCAATGTTTGTCTATGGAGATTGTATGGCTGCATGCTCGATTTTATACACCTGTCAGCAATGGGTATAACTGAAATAGCCAAATACACCAATTTGAAAGGTTGTCCACATACTTTTGGCCATTTAGTGTTTCAGTGATTTCAGCTTCACATCACTTTAACAGTAAACTTGATATTTTCCACAGTATATTGAGCCATAGTTGTATTTATTATTTCTCATGATACTTTCTACCTCCTAGGTTTGGCATCAATTGCCCAGTGTGCCTATCAGAGCTCAAAGAGCCATCCACCCTGCCCTGTGGACATGTCTTCTGTCTGTCCTGCCTCCAGAGCAGCCTCCAGACAGACAGGCATTACTGTCCCAAGTGCAGGGAAGACCTGCCACCAAACTTCCAACCCTCTGTATCTAAAACCATCAAGTGAGTTCAGAAACGGCCTTCAACATCCACCCTTCACCATCTTACCTAATTTACCTTTTCTGAAGCGTGCATTTGTCTTTACCCCATCACACAGCACAAAGTTTATACAAATTGTAGTAGAAAGGTCTTTATGAATGTGACAGATGATATTTTCGTCAGTAAGTGTTTCAGTGAAGCGTCCAGCATTCCCAGTGAATGGATTGACTCCAGTGCTGTGACAAACCCCTGTGCTATCTCAGGTCAGCCCTGCAGCAGCATGCAGAGATCAGGGGCTGCTGTAACTCCTTCTTCCTGGAGGTGGTTTCCCGGTTCTGTCTGTCTGACGGGGAGAGCCCCAGAGAGGGTGTCGTAGAGCTGCTTTTCTCACTACTCATCTCTGCACAAGGTGAGTGCCCTGGAGGAGATGGGAAGCCATTTTGAGCTACTGTGTAGTGGCTGGAGCCAATTCATATATTACATCTACATGTTCTGATTTTGTATGCCTGATATTATACGTTTTTAATTTTGTCATACAGTCGTTTTCATTGCAAGTTAAAGCATAATGTTAGCTGGCTGGGTCGCTAGCTAATATTTCATGTATGATCTTTGTAGTAATATTATCTCAAAAAGCCATTTGTATTGCTAGTTATAGCCTAATGTTAGCTTTAGAGTTCAACGTTTTGATTAAGAAAGGTCATTGAATGAGACTTGTCATTTATGTGTGTGTGTTTGTAGGGAATGTATACAGGACCAGAGAGCTCACTCCCTTCCTAGAGTGTGTTGACAACAGTCCTGTTGTCCGCTCTGTACTACCTAAACTCCTGCTGCAATACAGGTACAGGCACTTCAAAGTATACATTCTACTCTGACATCTACTAACATATGCACACATTTCTCTCACATTGTCTGTGAAAGAGCTGGCCTTACTCTATCACTTTATGGCTTTTGTTTTTAAGACCGATAAAAACTGCTCAAAAGTATTGTTTATTAATTTTATTTATTTAACCTTTATTTAACTAGGCAAGTCAGTTAAGAACAAATTGTTATTTACAATGACGGCCTACCCCTATTGTATTTATAAAAAATAAAATCCAGAGTAAGTTAAAAACAAATTTTAGTTGTATTGATGGTAATAGGGCTTTCATAGGCTATGGGGTTATAGTGACCTACTGTATTTTGAGGTGGTTTGTAGGTGTGGAGTTATTATAATGGGTTATAGTGGGCTAATATAGTAGGCTAAAGTGAGTAATAAGCAGTGTTTCCCAACTCCGGTCCTCCAGTACACCCAAAAGTACATATTTGTGTTGTGGCCCCGGACTAGCACACCTGACTTTACTGGTCAACTGATCATCAAGCTCTTGACAAGTTGAATCCGGTGTTTTTGTTCGGGACTACAACACAAATTTGTGCTGTTGGGGTTACTCGAGGACCGGAGTTGGCAAACATTGTACTATAGCATAAGCCATAGAATGGGTTTTTAAGCTCTCAAAATGTTTTAGTTTGAACATTCTGATGGTTTTGTGGCAGTGATTTCTTTTTAGAATGTTGTAGCCTGCATTCTGTCATTTACAGTTTATGAAGTATGAATGGTAGCAAAAAGCTGTGTTGAAGCCGTCTAAGTTGAGTCGGTCTGCACATTTCAATGTTGGGTTGGTCCTTGTAGCTGAAACGGATAAAGAGCAGTGGCAAATCCAGATTTTGCCTTTGGAGTCTATGAAGCTTTTATGAAAATTTAAAACGGTTATAGTTCAAAAAGTTTGAAAGCGTGCTTCCAGACCGGAAGGAACTCTGGAGCCTTGACTGGTTGAGGTGTAGAATGATTGGGGCATTTTCTCAATTGCATACTCCTCGCGTCCTCTCTCCTCGCCTCTTTTTCAAAACCCATTGGATGATCATCAAGTCGATGGTTACCGCTTTTCAAAGTGTGTTGCATTATGGGGATAAAAATAGTCAGACTTGTGTCTACATGTCGACTGCGTGAACATGAGGTCATTAATTTTTGGCGGCAAGTTTCTACAGTTGCTCTTCAACAACTTAATTCTGCAGCCATCACCTGCATTGTGGGAAGCTCTATTGTCAACCAATCATTAGGGTGTTTTCGTTTTGTGTTGTTATGTGCTAATAACATTTAGAATACGTTACCCAGAAGGCTATGCAGATGGTTAAAGAATGCCTTCCATGGCTAAACATGGAGTTTTCTAGCTGAAGTATATGTTCATTAAAAGTAGTTAAACCTATGCCCCGGTTTGTCATTATATAAGAAACAAACATTTTGACCGACGAGAACGTGACCAAAGACTTGACTGAAACAGGAACCAACTTTGCTGCAATTCATGTACAGTGGGGCAAAAAAGTATTTAGTCAGCCACCAATTGTGCAAGTTCTCCCACTTAAAAATATGAGAGAGGCCTGTCATTTTCATCATAGGTACACTTCAACTATGACAGACAAAATGAGAAAAAAAAATCCAGAAAATCACATTGTTGGATTTTTAATGAATGTATTTGCAAATTATGGTGGAAAATAAGTATTTGGTCAATAACAAAAGTTTATCTCAAGACTTTCAACTCCCTCCAAAGATTTTCTATGGGGTTGAGATCTGGAGACTGGCTAGGCCACTCCAGGACCTTGAAATGCTTCTTACGAAGCCACTCCTTCGTTGCCCGGGCGGTGTGTTTGGGATCATTGTCATGCTGAAAGACCCAGCCACGTTTCATCTTCAATTCCCTTGCTGATGGAAGGAGGTTTTCACTCAAAATCTCACGATACATGGCCCCATTCATTCTTTCCTTTACACGGATCAGTCGTCCTGGTCCCTTTTCAGAAAAACAGCCCCAAAGCATGATGTTTCCACCCCCATGCTTCACAGTAGGTAAGGTGCTCTTTGGATGCAACTCAGCATTCTTTGTCCTCCAAACACGACGAGTTGAGTTTTTACCAAAAAGTTATATTTTGGTTTCATCTGACCATATGACATTCTCCCAATCTTCTTCTGGATCATCCAAATGCTCTCTAGCAAACTTCAGATGGGCCTGGACATGTACTGGCTTAAGCAGGGGGACACGTCTGGCACTGCAGGATTTGAGTCCCTGGTGGCGTAGTGTGTTACTGATGGTAGGCTTTGTTACTTTGGTCCCAGCTCTCTGCAGGTCATTCACTAGGTCCCCCCGTGTGGTTCTGGGATTTTTGCTCACCGTTCTTGTGATCATTTTGACCCCACGGGGTGAGATCTTGCGTGGAGCCCCAGATCGAGGGAGATTATCAGTGTTCTTGTATGTCTTCCATTTCCTAATAATTGCTCCCACAGTTGATTTCTTCAAACCAAGCTGCTTACCTATTGCAGATTCAGTCTTCCCAGCCTGGTGCAGGTCTACAATTTTGTTTCTGGTGTCCTTTGACAGCTCTTTGGTCTTGGCCATAGTGGAGTTTGGAGTGTGACTGTTTGAGGTTGTGGACAGGTGTCTTTTATACCGATAACAAGTTCAAACAGGTGCCGTTAATACAAGTAACGAGTGGAGAACAGAGGAACCTCTTAAAGAAGAAGTGACAGGTCTGTGAGAGCCAGAAATCTTGCTTGTTTGTAGGTGACCAAATACTAATTTTCCACCATAATTTGCAAATGCATTCATTAAAAATCCTACAATGTGATTTTCTGGATTTTCTCAATTTGTCTGTCATAGTTGAAGTGTACCTATGATGACAATTACAGGCCTCTCTCATCTTTTTAAGTGGGAGAACTTGCACAATTGGTGGCTGACTAAATAGTTTTTTCCCCACTGTATATAGTGGATATGTACAAATTAATGTGATATGAGACTCTTTCCCACTTTGTACAATTGTACAATATACACACATTTTCAGTTTGTAAGTGTGTTTGTTATATGGGGGTTGGAGACATGTTTATTTCATTATAAACAACAACGTTTATAAATGGCAAAACTGCCATGTTGCACTGAGCCTTGCTGACTTTCGGCTGTCACAAATCAAATAAAAATCTAATTTTATTTGTCACATGCTTTGTAATCAACAGGTGTAGACTAACATTTGAAATGCTTACAGTGCATTCAGAAAGTATTCAGACCCCTTCACTTTTTCCACATTTTGTTACTTTACAGCCTAAAACTTCTCCTTAATGAAACCGCTGTGTCAGATTTCAAAAAAACTTTACGGAAAAAGCAAACCATGCAATCATCTGAGTACAGCTTTCAGACAACAAAGCAGCCAAAAAGATATCCGCCATATTGGGTAGTCAACATTAGTCATAAATAGCATTATAAATATTCACTTACCTTTGATTATCTTCACCAGAATGCACTCCCAGGAATTGCAGTTCCACAATAAATGTTTGTTTTGTTCGATAATGTCCATCATTTATGTCCAAATAGCTTCTTTTGTTAGGGCGTTTGGTAGACGAATCCAAAAGCGCGTTCAGGTCCCGCCGAACGTCGGACAAAAAGTTTAAAAAGTTCCGTTACAGCCCTTAGAAACTTGTCAAACTAAGTATAGAATCAATCTTTAGGATGTTTTTATCATGAATCTTCAATAACGTTCCAACCGGACAGTTCCTATGTCTTTAGAAAAGCAATGGAACGAGAGCTAACTCTCTCCCGCTAACTCTCTCCCGCTAACTCTCTCTCCCACTGTATCTACAATAGTGGCTGAGTTTAAAAAAAAACCTCTCAGATTTCCCACTTCTTGGTTGGATTTTTCTCAGGTTTTCGCCTGCCATATGAGTTATGTTATACTCACAGACATCATTCAAACAGTTTTAGAAACTTCAGAGTGTCTTCTATCCAATACTACTACAAATATGCATATATTAGCATCTGAGACAGAGTAGCAGGCAGTTTACTCTGGGCACCTTATTCATCCAAGCTACTTAATACTGACCCCCTCTCACCAAGAAGTTAATCGATTTTAGAATAAGGCTGTAACGTAACTAAATGTGGAAAAAGTCAAGCAGTCTGAATACTTTACGAATGCATTGTACTTATGGGCCCTTCCCAACAATGCAGAGAAAGACAATATAAAAGTAATAAGTAATATTAAATACACAATGTGTAACGATAACTTGGCTATATACACTATACACTTTATTGTTTATTTACATGGAAATTCATTCTGTGATGTCAGCATACAACTAGACATACACAATATTATATTACATGCAGTACGGAGAGTTAGTAAACAAGTCGCACATTTATATTTTTACATATTCAAAGTCTCTGCGGCCTTCTGTCCGACCATGTATTGGACCTGCATATGTCCCACTGTAAAGCAGTGCGAGGGCTGATGGAATTAAACTCGCCTGGCACCTAATTCTTACTGAACAGTTCTCCATCCGGAAGGCAGCAGCTCAAAAGATTGGGCAAGATTGTGTGTGGGGTCCTCTGATGCGTTTGACCTTGTCCTTTGCCTGTTTATTTTCCTTTGTCCTTTGCCCCCCCCCCCCCCCCCCCCCCCCCCCCCCACACACACACACACACACACACTGCAGCCTGCAGAGCTTGGACCCCAGTTTCACAGTCCGCCTGAGCATACCCTTATTGGCCACTGACAGCCCACTGTACCAGGTCAGGAAACAGAAAGTCAGCACACTCTCTATATGGCAGGTGTCGTAGTTGGAGAGTATCCGGGTGTTGACATTCAGTTGTCTGCGCAGGAGGTATGAGGTAATTGAGGTAGATATGTACATTTAACTTGGAGTAAAGTGACTAGGCAACAGGATAGATAATAAACAGATGCACCTCCCCCAACTTCGTCCTCGATTTTCGTCTACGGTCTGTTGCTTTCGCCCTAACCCACTCAAACCAGCCCTTGACTTGAGTGAATGTCAACAAGATGCTTAACAAGCATTGTAAACAGTGGGTGTCTCGGCACACAGTCACTTCAATTAGATGGAACATTTGAGTACATCTTTTAACAAAGCTTGTGCAGAGTGAATCTATGGTTTAGGTAAATCTGAACATAGCACTTGTTACAGTGTATGTGTACTGATAGATTAGATGCCTAAGTAGCTAGAACAACAATGGGTTATTCTCTCTACCGTACCTGCTGTCTTGAACTCTGAATGCTCTGCTATGAAAAGCCAACTGACATTTACTCCTGAGGTGCTGACCTGTTGCACACAGTCTACAACCACTGTGATTATTATTATTTGACCCTATCTGTCATCTATGAACGTTTGAAAATCTTGGCCTTGCACTGTTATAATCTCAAGCCGGCACAGCCAGAAGAGGATTGGCCACCCCCCATAGCCTGGTTCCTCTTTAGTTTTCTTCCTAGGTTCCTGCCTTTCTAGGGAGTTTTTCCTAGCCAGTGTGCTTCTACATCTGCATTGCTTGCTGTTTGGGGTTTTAGGTTGGGTTTCTATATAGCACTTTGACATCTCCTGATGTAAAAAGGGCTTTATAAATACATTTGATTGATTGATTGGATGACTACTGGAATTTGAGTGAAACTATGTTTTAATTAGATCTGAACATTCCATGAAAGATGGATGAAAGACAGATGGAATCACTTGCAGATTTTTAACTATAAAACACCAGAAAATTGATAGGGTCACCTCCTATAAGTATCTTGGGATTTGGTTAGATGAAAAGCTGAATTTCAAACAGCACATTGATAACTTGACCAAGAAACTGAAGTTGGAATTGGGTTTCTATTTTAGGAACAAATCTTGCTTTTCAATGTGAGGCAGAAAATATCTTTTTTATCACTGCTAGAGTATGGTGATATTGACTTTATGCCTCAGCAAGGACCTTGAAAACCCTGGACACAGTGTATCATGGTGCTTTAAAATGCTACATCACTTACCCATCACTGGTAATTAATTACTTAAAAATCATACAATGTGATTTTCTGGATTTTTGTTTTAGATTCCGTCTCTCACAGTTGAAGTGTAAAATTACAGACCTCTACATGCTTTGTAAGTGGGAAAACCTGCAAATCAGCAGTGTGTCAAATACTTGTTCTCCCCAATGTATGTGACACTTTCTTTTGTGTGTATTTAGTATTTTTCTGTAATTTTTTATGTACACACTGCTATTTCCCTGTTTTGCCTTCTTGCGAGGTCGCCCTCGCAAACTATGTTTTTAAACTCAATGGGTCTTACCTGGTTAAACAATTTTTTTTTAAATGAATCAGGTGATCCCAATTTTGATGTATCCTTATAGCGACTAAGTAAGCGATATAAATGTTTTTGATAGCATAGCTAAATCTTTGCCTAAATATGCTCCAGCTTTTTCACCTGCATCTGTTGACAGGCATGTAGGCCTATGTAGCACTCTGAGGGGGGTTCAGTTGATGACACCCCCCCCCCCCCCCCCTAGTTTAATTTCTCAAAAGAGGAATTTATATCAGGGAATGGGTCAGTTACATTTCAAATCCATTCAATTCAGAAAGTAATTATAATTTAATTTCCAAATTTTCCTAATTGAAAAGCATTAAAGTCAATTTGAATTTGAGTGTCCTTCCTGAATTGACTGGAATACCTGTACTCTCCAGGGTGGTTGTCCTCATCATCCTCCTCTTGGTATGCCTCTCCCTCAGCTTAATTGTCATCACCTACAGTATGTGGAGATTGTGAATCATAAAATGATTGCAAGTTTCACCAGCAGCAGTCAACAATCAATGCTCAGGCAGAACATGTTGTGAGTATGACAACTTGCTGTCGGCCTATAGCCAAACCAACTTACTAGCATGTGAGCTGTTTATGTTGGTGTGCATTGAGGCAACAACAGGTCTTTTATCTTAGGATTTCTTACATTTCCGATAGGAAGCGATACATGCTTTTACCTCCAGCAATTCGAGCGACTTCTCTTTTTTCATGCAGGTAGCACTGTTTCAAGGCCTTGCACTTATTTCTTAGGATGTGCCAGGGTTTGTTATATCCCTCACTTTGAAAGTCCTGATTTAATTCTTGAAACAGAGGAGTTTCTTTGGAGTTTCCAATCTAAAATGTATTAGGAAATGTGTCTTGTTTGTGAATTAAACTTAGAAAGACCTTGGTGTCTTCCTCTGTCCACTTGTATCTTGTCATGAGGCGGCAGGGTAGCCTAGTGGTTAGAGCGTTGGACTAGTAACCGGAACGTTGCAAGTTCAAACCCCCGAGCTGACAAGGTATAAATCTGTCTTTCTGCCCCTGAACAGGCAGTTTAACCCACTGTTCCTAGGCCGTCATTGAAAATAAGGGGGGGTTGATATATTCACTACTATATTTATATATTCACTACTGTAATGGTCCAGGTTACAAAGTGGCTCAGTGAATCGTGTTTGCATCTCAATGTGAAAAAATCTGTTTGCATGTTCTTCACAAGGAGGGCAAACTGAGCCAGATGTCTATGTGTCAGGGGAGAAGCTCCAGGTGGTATCTGATTTTAAGTAACTCTCTTTTAAAAAGCATGTGAAAAAGGTCATTCAAATAACCAAATTCAACCTAGCTAATTTCCGATTATACGAAATTGTTTGACTACAGAGGTAGCAAAACTGTACTTCAAATCTATGATACTCCCCCACTTAACATACTGCTTGACTAGTTGGGACCAAGCTTGCTGTACAACATTAAGACCTATTCAGTCTGTCTACAGGCTCTCGAAGTGCTTGATAGGAAGCCCAATAGCCATCATCACTGTTACATCCTCAGAAAGCATGAGCTCCTGAGTTGGGAAGATCTTGTGCAATACACCGACACATGTCTTGTATTCAAGATCCTAAATGCCCTGGCTCCCCCTCCACTCAGTATTTTTGTTAAACAGAAAACCCAAACATATGGCAGCATATCCACAAGGTCTGCCATGAGAGGTGACTGTATAGTTCCCCTAAGGAAAAGCACATTTAGTAAATCTGTTTTCTCTGTGAGAGCTTCCCATGTCTTGAATACACTGCCATCAGACACACATAACTCCACTACACTTTCACAAAATGCATGAAGACATGGCTAAAGGTCAATCAGATTTGTGAACATGGTCCCTAGCTGTGTATTGCCGCTTTCCATGTTGTCTGTTGTCTTGCTGCTTTTTGTTCTATGTTGCTATGTTGCTATGTCTGTATGCTATGTCTTGATTGTCCTATGTTGCTATGTCTGTATGCTACGTCTTGCTTGTCCTATGTTGCGCTGTCTGTATGCTATGTCTTGCTTGTCCTATGTTGCTATTGTCTATATTGTAATTGTTTGTAATAACCTGCCCAAGGACTGCGGTTGAAAATTAGCCGGCTGGCTAAAACCGGCACTTTTACTGAAACGTTGATTAATGTGCACTGTCCCTGTAAAAATAAAATAAAACTCAAAAAATAAACTCAAACCGGACAAACAAACTATACTAAACAAGTTAAATGTCTTACCTGTGATGAAATATTTTACACACACATAACTACATGTAGCATACTTGGACACAGGGTTCCCACATTTTTTTATATAAATGAGAATTAGTATTTAGAAATCACTTCTAAATGTTATGCAGTAAAAACAGCTCAAAATATCAAAATTGGACTAAAGTATTTACATTTTGGGCCTGTTACAATAGATAAATCATGACGGACATGACGAATATCTACTTTGTTAGATCAGATTTGTTGAATATATGCCAATCTGGTCTCAATGGAATGGTCTGCGTTCCATCAACCCCTTTACCGCATCCAGGCAACAGTACAGAATGTCAACTTTTATTTGAAGGTATTTTCATGCATATCTGTTTTACCGTTTAGAAATTAAAGCAATTTATGTCCCTCCATTTGAAGTCTTAACACACTGATCAATGTCTAAATGGGTTTACATGATAGCTCAGCTGAAACGAACACAGCTTGTTTCCAAAGCTTAGCAGGGTATATAGAGGTAGGCATCTGGATGGTAGACTCATTCTCACTGAAGTGCATTGTCTCTCGTATACCAGTAAGAGTCACTGTTTAAGCAGATGTTACTGCGAGTGTAGCAAAATGCTTATGTTTCTAGCTCCAACAGTGCAGTAATATCTAACAAGTAATATCTAACAATTTCACAACAATACACACAATCTAAAGGAATGGAATTAAGAATATATAAATATTTGGACGAGCAATGTCAGAGCAGCATAGACTAAGATGCAGTAGAATAGGATAGAATACAGTATATACATATGAGATGAGTAATGCAAAATATGTAAATTCAACATAATATCAGCAACCTAATATACACTTTATTTAATATAAGATGAAAAATATTTTTTTACGATTCTATGTGGAATTTTCTACGCAATTTCAACCTATGCATAGTTCTGATGATTATGTTGAAATGAGATTGATTTAAACTGACTAACAGGTTGTTACATCAATGTGTTTAAGTTGAAGTTTTACCCTAATGTCAGTGTTTACAATGCTGGTTCAAATGAAGCATGAACAGTACTGGTGTTTGACTTTTTTCAAATCCAATGTATTTTCCACTTTGATTCCATGTCACAATACGTTTAAAAATCATGTTGAAATACTGTTGATTCAAGCAGTGTATGTCCAGTGGGAAGTATTTGGACAAATTCGCTTATAGTATATTAAAGTAGTCACAAGTATAGTAATTGGTCCCATAGTCCTAGCACGCATTGACTCCATCAAGCTTGTGACTCTCCAAACCTGTTGGATGCATTTACAGTTTGTTTTGTTTGTGTTTTTAATTATGTTTTACCCAATAGAAACTGAATGGTGAATATATTATGCCATTTTGTAGTCACTTTTATTGCAAGTAAGAATAGAATATGTTTCTGAATGCTTCTACATTCATGTGGATGCTACCATGATTCTAGAAAATCATGAATTAATCTTGAATAATGAGTGCGATGCCATTTAGAGGCACAAAGATCATACCTCCCCCAAATAAATGTTTTCTCACTCATCATTATTCATGAGTCCTTCATGCTTTTTCTTAAGATAATCCTGTTGACGCCCATGATTAATCAACTCCAGTCATCATTCACCTCCAGTTATGAAAATTGCTTGTATTTCCTCGCTGTCAAAATAAGATAAAATTGTCGATCAATTGTTTTTTAAATGTTCAATTCTCCCTGACTGTCTAGCATTCATTATAGTGATTATTAGTGAGCTGGACACTGTAAAGAAACTGTATGAATGTAGGTACATTGTAATTGCTATACAGTTTCAATTTGGGTTTTAGTAAAAGGAATATGGGACCAAATACGACACTTTTGACTAATATGATACATTATAAGTGAATTTGTCCAAATACTTCTTCACATTGGGGGGACTAGATACATAAAGTGCTTTCATTTCTAAATGGTAAAACAGATGTGTTTTTTTTTAATGTATAGAAAAATTGGAATGTCTGACTGTTTTGCTGCTCATGATATTTTAATAAAACATTGGTTATAGGCTACTGTGTGCCTACGCTGGCAAAATAGATGTCATAACCAATTGTGTTACCACTAATACCAGCTTTTGGCGAGTCTTAAATATCACCAGTAGCGCTGTTATAAGACAGGTAAATTACCAACCCTGGAGCCAGGTTTGGAAAATAGCAGTACCAGTCAAATGTTTGAACACACCTACTCATTCCAGGTTTTTTATTTATTTTTACTATTTTCCACATTGTAGAATAATAGTGAAGACATCCAAACTAGGAAATAACACATATGGAATCATGTAGTAACCAAAAAAGTGTTAAACAAATCAACATATATTTTATATTTGAGGTTCTTCAAAACCTTGATGACAGCTTTGCCCACTCTTGGCATTCTCGGATTGACTGACCTTCATGTCTTAAAGTAATGATGGACTGTCGTTTCTCTTTTCTAATTTGATCTGTTCTTGCCATATGGTATTTTACCAAATAGGTCTATATTCTGTATACCCCCCGACCTTGTTATAACACAACTGATTGGCTCAAACGCACTAAGGAAAGAAATTCCACAAATTAACCTTTAACAAGGCACACCTGTTAATTGAAATGCATTCCAGGTGACTACCTCATGAAGCTGGTTGAGAGAATGCCAAGAGTGTGCAAAGTTGTCATCAAGGTTTTGAAGAACCTCAAATATAAAATATATGTTGATTTGTTTAACAGTTTTTTGGTCACTACATGATCCCATATGTATTATTTCATAGTTTTGATCACTTCACTATTATTCTACAATGTTGAAAATAGTAATATGCCATACATATTAGCCATACATATAAGCCAAATGTGCCAAGCCAACAGGACTACATAGAAGAACGAACGGGTGAATGCACAGAAACAGGTGAGCTCATCTTACACATTTGGTTGTAGAATACAAAATGTAAAATGTCAATAAATACAAAATGTCAGATGTAAATCAAGCCAGTTTTGAATAAGGGCATAATGATATTCATGTTTGCTCCTAGATTTTAATGGACAAGGAGCTTCTGACAATGGAATCAAATGAAGGTTCTTGTGGTTCTTCTGTGGATGTTGAGTATGGACTTTATCCACTTTGTATGATGATGATTGTGTTACTATTTTACATATACATTTCATTTAGCTGATCTTGATTCCCTCCCCCCGGCGGTGGCAGCATGACACAACAGTGAGGCTTTAAGCACTTAAATAGAATACACAATCTCATATTTTGAGGCCACAGGGCTTTACAGGAATTGCTTGTGCTTGGTTTTCAACCTCTCTGTCTATTCCCTGCAGCCATTTATACCACTCCAGCCACCACATCAACTACCCCTGGGGAGTTTACATTACCTCCAATAACTGATTTGAATCCACTTCCTCTCTGACTGACTGAATTGTAACTGACTGAAACCATCTCTCATCTTAATGAGATGTTATATATGTAGCCTGGAAAATGCGTTATCGCTAAGAGACGTTTTAGGTGGGTCTTAAATGTCCTAACCTGCGCTGCCTGAAATTGGCACTTTGGCAGATGTTAAGAACACACCTCAGACATTGCCATACCTCCCACCTTAGTGCAAACAAGCTGATGGTATACAGGTAAAAATAAAAACGTCCTAAAATAGCTCACACACTTCAATTAAATTTATATTGTGTTTAATATCACTGGATAAGTAGTTATTTTGTAACAGAACTGTTTTCATCCATTTTATAGTTTTATTCTCGAATTCCATGCATGGCTTACTTCACAGGAGTTTCCGTAAAGCTTGTATACACATTTTTAGATAGACACACATCCTCTTGAGGTAAGAAAACTATTTAGATTTGACCTACAACCTACAACTTTCCCTTTAATCACTCAGCTCAGCGCGGAATATAAAATTAATGAATTGTTATTAGATAGTGGTTTCATCTGTCCTAGTCTACAACGGTACCATTCACTACAAGCAAAGCACCAGCCATTGCAACTGCTTAACATGACCTTAACATGACCTTGACATGACCTTGTATTTTCATCTAAAGTCAGCTTGGCTGAAATCCAGGCGCAGATATCACACTATAGGTTTCCAATCAAAATTATTCTTCTAATTCCTATGGCAAATGTGAAGTATTTATTTTCAAAATTCTCTATTTTATGTCAGTGTGTGGCATCACTCCTGTCAACAACAAAATAGTGGGAGGTCAAGATGCCCCTGCAGGAAGTTGGCCCTGGCAGGCAAGCCTCCAAGAATCTGGCAGCCACGTTTGTGGTGGGTCCCTCGTCAACAAGGAGTGGGTGATGTCTGCAGCCCACTGCTTCTCCAGGTGAGTTAGCGTGAGATACAGGGAACATAAAGGTTCTAGCACAAACGAATATGTAAAAAAAATATACATAAAAAATTGTAATGCAGCTGAAATAAGTTGTTCAAAATGTAATTGTCCATTAATTCTGTGTTAATCTTCTATTTTGTCACTTTGATGTGTCTTCTTTTTTTCTCCAACAAAGCGCAAGCCCAAACGGTTGGAGCATTATCCTTGGTCGACGGAACCAGCAGGGCAGTAACCCCAACGAAGTGTCCACAACTGTGGATGAGATCATTTTACATCCAGCTTACAATGGAAGCACACATGACAACGACATCGCTCTGCTCAGACTCTCCTCACCAGTTAATTTCACTGATTACATCTTTCCCATCTGTCTGGCAGCAAGTGACAGTGTTTTCCACCAGGGCACTGAGAGCTGGGTGACTGGCTGGGGCAATGCCAATGAAGGAGGTGAGGACACGTTAATTATCCATTGTAGGAGATGTTGATGAGATGATGTCTTATGTGAAACAGTATCCCCAGTGGCCACAAGTGCACATAGATTTTTATTGTTATTATTACAATTGAAATTGACAATTTAAAGATCTCCCATTACTAGTCTTTTGTTTCCTTCAGATCCCCTACCCCACCCCAGACTCTGCAAGAAGTGGAGGTTCCAGTTGTGGGGAACACAGTGTGACTGCCTGAATGGGGTCGCCTCAATCACAGACAACATGCTCTGTGCTGGTGTTCTGGAAGGGGGCAAGGACTCATGTCAGGTAAAGTCCATGCTAACCTATCTTCTTGTTCTCCTTGGCCTAGTTTTTCTAAAGTTTTCTGATTGAATTTCGGGAATCAGATAGTATTAAATGTATGGAAATAGTATTCATAGGGCCTCCTGAGTGTCGCAGTGGTCTAAGGCACTGCATCCCAGTGTTACAGCAGCACTACAGCCAGGGGTTCGACTCTTAGCCGTGACCGGGAGTCCCATAGGGCGGCTCACAGTTGGCCCAGCGTCGTCTGGGTTAGGGGAGGATTTGGCCAGAGGGGATTTACGTAGCGTTTTAGCAACTCCTTGTGGCGGGCCGGGCACCTGCAGGCTGACTTCGCTCGGCAGTTGAACAGTGTTTCCTCTGACACATTGGTGCAGCTGGCTTCCGGGTTAAGCGAGCGGGTGTTAAGAAGTGCAGCTTAGCGGGTCATGTTTCGGAGGACGCATGACTCGACCTTCGCCTCTCCCGAGCCCGTTGGGGAGTTGCAGCAATGAGACAAGATCATAATCACGGAATTAGGGAGAAAAAGGGGGTTAAAATAAAAAAAGAAATATAATTAATAGAACGGGCGTCCCCATTCAAGTCAAAGATACACCCATCCTATTTATTCTGTTTCTATGCATGAAATCTGATCAGATAACTTTTGTAGAACTGGGCCCTGTTCCAATCCATTTCCTAGAGCCTTCCTTCTTTTAATTACTTTGAGAGACTTACCTTGCTCTATCTTCTCAGGGTGACTCAGGAGATCCAATGGTGGTTGAACAGAACTCCGTCTGGGTCCAGTCTGGTGTTGTTAGTTGGGGTTATGGCTGCGCTCGGCCTAATCTCCCTGGGGTCTACACCAGAGTGTCCAGTTACCAGTCCTGGATCAACTCCCAGATCAGCACCGACCAGCCAGGCTTTGTGTAGTTTAAATCCAGTGGGGAAGATGCTGACAGCAGTTACATCTGTCCTACTGTCGACCCCACTGACACAGATTCAATTTTTGATAATGGGCAGAGTTTGTTCGGCTCCCTTTATATGCTGAGCGCCTTGTTCATTATGGTGTTTCTTACCATTTAAAGAATTGATTCCTACAATCAAGGGCGGGGTTTTATTGGCAGCCTGAGTCCATGTACTATTCGTTCGGGAGATTTTTCTTTCATAGTAAAGGCTGATGTGCCCTGGGAAAACAAGAATGGGGAAGGAGGTAGCCTAATGCCTAAAGTTCTATCCAGTGTATGTGCAATTACGTCTTTGAGTTACCCCAGATCTGCTCCCCTTTTCCCTGGGCACATCTTCCTGAGTGAGTGTTGTTTTCAATGGGCCTTACTATTGTATTGATTTATTTGTGAAGATGGATAACTTTAAATATATATTTACCTATTCATTTAAGGGGCAATAAGAGATTCAAACAAACACACACCCTGCTTTGGTTAACAGCTGAGGGATAGGGCTGGAGAAATGTAACTCAAATTCATAGACAGAGCTTTAGGTGCAAGGAGTGACTGATGGCTTTAACAATGTTTTGTAAGGTTTACAATGTTGCTTTACAATGATTTTGTTTACAGACAATAGAGTAAAACATGCTTATATTTTCGCTTTTGATGAAGTAAGACAGTTGCACTAAGGTCATGAGGAATTTTAAGTTGTATTGTTCTAGAATGAATGGCTATATATCTTTAAAGATGCACTCCAGTCTCCTTTTCATTTTTCATTACTTAACAAAAGTCACATCTCAGTAGGTGGTCCAGGTATCCTCATGACATTTCAAAAGGGGGAGTCAGATGACGTCCAGTAAACCCATCAGACCAACTTATTTAATGGCCAACTCTCGAAGTTTGCAGTTGTCTAAAAAAAAACGAAAAATTGCTGGAGAGTGTCTTATCATTTAAGTCTAAAAATGGTTGTACCATTCCCAGATTACCCATTTAATATTTAACAAATTACATATCCTTTTGCTTTGAAAGCTGTATAACAATGCAAAATCAAAGATCTTTATGGCCTAGTGGTTAGTGGCGCAGCCCACAGAGCACACGTTGTGTCGGCGTGGGTACTGCCTACATGACACACTGTTGTCTCTTGTCTTTCCTGTCTCCTCTTTCTATCTTCCCTATCAATGAAGCATGGGTAACACTATATTTTAATCAGGTTCACATTTTAACCAACCCTGAAGAAGGCACTGCGTTACCGAAATGTTGGTTATGAGGTTTACCCATTAAATTGTTGGGCGCATACATAGTGCAACTTTCTTTATTTGTTATTATACAAAGCACACATTTTAGCCACTACTAAGTAGTTTCTAAGTTGGTATGTACTGTACCAGTCAACTTTGGACACACCTACTCATTCCAGGTTTTTTTCCCCAACTATTTTCTACATTGTAGAATAATAGTGAAGACATCAAAACTATGAAATAACATATGAAATCATGTAGTAACCAAACAAGTGTTAAACAAGTCTAAATATATTTTATATTTAAGATTCTTCCCATAATGCTTGTTGACTGAACATTCCAAATTACCATGGCAATTATGCATCACAGTAGTAATGAGAACAGGACATTTCCTGAAGTAAATGTGTGTGCTTGCTAGTTTTGCGTATTTATGGTTGTGAAATAGTAGTAGCAGTGGTAGTCACGGCAGTGATAATGGTAGTAGTAGTATTGGTAATAATAGGGTTTTCATAGGCTATGGATTAGTTATAGTGACATACTGTATTTTGAGGTGCTTTGTAGGTGTGGAGTTATTATAGTGGGATAGTATAGTAGGCTACAGTGAGTGCTATAGCATCATAAGCGATAGAATGTGTTTTTTAGCTCTCAAATATTTTAGTTTGAACATTCTGAAAGGGCTGTGGCAGTGATAGTTTGGAATGTTAGAGCCTGCACTCCACCATTGAAATGAATGGGGACACAAAAAGCTTTATAGTTTATGAAATATGAATGGTAGCAAAAAGCTGTGTTGAAGCCGTCTAAGTTGAGTCAGTCTGCACATTTCAACCTTGTAAAAAAGTGGAAACGCTTCAAGAGCAGTGGCGAATCAAAATGTTGCCTTTGAAGTCTCTGGAACTTTTTTCCATATTTAAACAGTTATATTTCAAAAAGTACAAACAGCATCAACATTCTTTTGACGGGCAAACCACGTTGAGTTGGTTTGGTGTTTGTAACGGTTCAAAAGCAGTGGCGAATCCAACCACTTCCCATTCAAGCAAATGGAGCTTTTATGCACCTTTAAAACCGTTACAGTTCAAAAAGTTAAAATGGTATCACAAAGCTTTAAACAAGCAGCAGTTGGTAGCTTTTATGGTTTTGGTACTAATGTTGGCAATGGAAGGCAACTTATGAGAAGTATTAATCATTTCTAAAGTCGGCTTGGCTTTCAGCAAGCATACCTAATAAATACTTTGAGAAAACATAATAAAACCAGAACGTCTTTAGGTAAGGAGCCATTTCCTCACATTGTATTTGTCTCAGTTTTGAGCAGGTGAAAGGTCACATCCAGAACTACTTACAGAGCCTAGAGAAGAACATCTTGGAGAGGGAGGATCACACTGAGCTCTACCTGCTCTTTGTCAACTGCTTCCAGGTTACACAGACCTCTACAATATTACTTTACACATTAATGACATTCACATTTATATTGTAGTCATTTAGGAGATGGTCTTATCCAGAGCGACTTACAGTTAGTGCATTCATCTTAAATGCCCAGTGCAGTCAAAAATTAGTTTTTACTGTGATTTGTGTCACATTCTACAACAGCTGATTAAACTAACACTGTAAAGTGTGAGGGTTAGTTCAAGAAAAGAAAAGAGTGTTATTTTATTGTTTAATTTTTTTTGGGGGGGGTTTGATTGATCGATTGACTGATTGACTGTTTCTTGTATGTCAGGATTCCCTGCAGTGTTCTGGAAGTTTAGTGATGGAGGAGGGGAGAGAGCAGCAGAGGAAACTGCAGGAGGACACACTGTTCCTGGGTAGGCTAGCCAGGAAGCAGATCCCTGGAAGACTGGAGGACCCAGCTGAGTTCCTGCTGAGCATGGCTCGTCTGAGGCTCTGCCTGGGCACCGCTGCCCACCTGCTACAGAAGGCTGTGGCCCAGGGTGAGTAATATAGCAGACTGGGGATTTATTGTCACTTAAATCGTAGATTGAGCCTTTTAATCACCATTAACATAGCCTAGACTGTAGTACCATTTATTCAACTGGAAGCATTGTGAATATTTTATGAGGTCACTTCATTTTATTTAGTCTCTTAAATGTTTTTTTTTTTTAAGTATACATATTTTTTTTTTAAATTTTGCATGCATGTTTTTATGCTCCATCTGTTACATAGTTGAAATTCTGTTATTAAATATGAAGTGCATTTCCAGATACTGCTGGTGGGGCAGGTGATGATGTGGAGGCTCAGTACCTGTCTCAGGTGAAGGCAGTGTGTGAGTACGGAGGTAACGACTGGTTCAGAGTGTTCCTGCTGAGAGCGGTCAATAGACAGGCGGGGATAGACTGTGTCCTGGCCCTGATGCACAGATCCTCATCCTGGGGATGGGCCTTCCCTTCAGAGGTCCTCCGACTCCAGGTACTACCAGACTGGATATTATATTATTTCTAGTTACTTACAGTGGAATTCTTTGCTATTCCATCTAGTTGAGGAAGCCTATTATGATCTCCTCTTGCATTAACCATGGTGACAGACATCCTCGAGCAAACAACATAACAATAATGAGGTACCTGCAAGATGTGAGGTTGATCATGATCATCCTATCAAATTAAATTAATAATAAATATTTGTTGGCCAAATGCTGTCCACACTTTATAGGCCCTTACACATCCTACTTTCACATGTTGTGTTTCTCAGAGGCTGATTCCAGCAGAGGTGGACCGGTTCCTGTGCTGTGGTCCGTCGTACCAGGCCCTGAGGGACGGGGTGACTCAGGCCCTGCTAGACGCTCATACTGACCCCCTCCGGACAACACTGCAGGTCAGCGTCCTTACCACACATCCCTGGAACATAGAGATGTAGTTTATCACAGTGTTCTAAAAAATAGCGTTCTAATGGTGTTACCCTCTTTACGTTGTACGTCTTTTTGATGAAAGTGTCTGCTAAATGACAGAAATGTTCTTTGTAATGTCAAAGCTGCAACATTGGAGAAAGACACAAACAAGCTAAGGGGGACAGTCAATAAGATTGAAACCTAAGTTAATGAACTTAAAAAGGAGAACATCATTCTGAGAGAAGCCTTACTTGACATACAGACTAGATCCATTAGAGAGAATATTTTTAATTAATCTTTTTTTACTTTTTAATGGTACGTTTACAAACATATATTTTGATAAATAGAATTGAAACTTGTGTCTCATTATGGTAAGTGGTGAAATAAGTTTAGCCAGTTATAATTGTTATGGCTTATATATAATAAAAAAGGATGATCAGTATTTACCTGGCTTAAAGAGAAGGAATATAATATCTATTGTTTACAGGAAACTCATTCAACAATTTTAGATGAAGTTTTGTGGAAAAAGGACTGGGGGGGGAATATATTTCTCCCATGGGCAAATAATTTCAAAAAGGGTGATGATATTAATTAAGAGTCATTTTGATCCAAATGTGCAAATTGTCCAAACAGATCATCAAGGTAGATGGATTATTTTAAATATGTTATTGGACAATAAACAGACATGGCTTATTAACCTATACGGTCCAAATAATGAAGCTTCTTTGAAAATATATATAAGAATTGATCAACTCTACAAGCAACACTAGACTCTTATTATTTTGGTGAGGGATTTTAATACGGTTTTAAATACCTCTATGGACCATAAAGGAAATCACACTACAAACTATCACCCTCAGGCACTTAAGGAAATCATGAATGTCATGGATATATTGGAATTAGTGGATATATGGAGGCTTAAATACCCTGACCTAGTGAGATACACATGGCGGAGGCTTAATCAAGCTAGTCGTCTTGATTACTTTCTTATGTCATTCTCTTTAGCACCAAAAGTTTAAAAAGTGTTGATAGGGGACAGAATGTGGTCGGATCATCACATCATTGGCATATATATTACTCTTACAGAATTTCCACGTGGGCGAGGATATTGGAAATTTAATCAAAGCCTACTGGATGATAACTTGTTTATAACTAGGACTATAACTAGGACAGAAGAATTTATAACTGACTTTTTCCGACATAACATAGGTACAGCAGATCCCCTTATGTATGGAACACTTTTAAATGTGCCTTTAGAGGCCATGCAATTCAGTACTCATCTGTAAAACCAAAGCAATTTAGATCAAAAGAGTCCATATTAACAAAGGAAATTGAAGGACTAACAGAACAGTTAGATAGCAATAAAAACTGTACCATAGAGGCACAGAATAAGTTAAAGGAAAAACAAAAAGAAATGGAGGAACTTATTCAAGAAAGATCCAGTGTAATATTTTATAAAAAATAAAGCGAACTGGATGGAATATGGGGAAAAATACACCAAATTATTTTTCAATCTTCAACATAGAAATGCTACCAATTTTTGGTTACAAATGATGGAGTCACGCATGATTAGCCAAATTATATTTTGAATTAGGAAGTAAAGTACTTTAAGAATATATTTTCATTTCATCCCCACTAACCAGAGCTAAATGTATGGATTTTTTCCCTATTAATAATGTCAAATTACATTTGTACAGAAAGACTCATATGAAGGCCAAATTACAGAGGAGGAACTTCTTAATGCAATTGAAGCCTTTAAGGCTGGGAAAACTCCAGGGCTGGATGGCATACCAGTGGAAGTATACCAACCTTTTTTATATATACTCAGAGGACCATTATTAGCATGTTTTAACCACCTATATAAATGATAGATTATCAGACATGCAACAAGAAGATCTGATTTCATTATTATTGAAACAGGATCCAAGTGGTATATATAAAGATCCAGTCCATTTAAAAAATTGGAGGTCTCTTACACTTCAGTGTTGTGATGCAAATATTCTAGCTAAATGCTTGGTGCATAGATGAAAAAGGTATTGTCAGATATTATTAATCCTAATCAGACAGTTTTTTTTACATGGACAATACATTAGAGATAATGTAAGACAAGTACTGGAAACAATATAATACTATGAAATATCGGGGATACCAGGCCTGGTTTTCATAGCTGATTTTGAAAAGGTTTTTGATAAAGTACGACTGGCGTTTATATATAGATGCCTAGAATATTTCAATTTTGGGGAATCTCTTATAAAATGGGTTAAAGTTATGTATAGTAACCCTAGGTGTAAAATAGTAAATAATGGCTACATCTCAGGAAGTTTTAAACTATCTAGAGGAGTAAAACAAGGATGTCCACTATCGTCATATCTATTTATTATTGCCATCAAAATGTTAGCTGTTAAAATTAGATTCAACAATAATATTAAGGGATTAGAAATCCGTGGCTTAAAAACAAAGGTGTCATTGTACGCTGATGATTGTACGCTAGAATCCATCCACAGCCTCATAGAGGATCTAGATACTTTTGCTAACCTCTCTGGATTAAAACCAAATTATGATAAGAAATGCGTACTGCGTATTGCGTACTGGATCACACAAAAAAAACTTTTACATTACTGTGTAGTTTACCAATAAAATGGTCTGACGGGGATGTGGACATATTCAGTATACAAATCCCGAAAGAAAGAAATGATCTCACTCCAATACATGTTTATAGAAAGTTAGCAAAAATAGATCAACTCTTGCTACCATGGAAAGGAAAATACCTGTCTATTTGTGGAAAAATCACTTTAGTCATATCACAGTTTACCTATTTGCTTATGGTTTTGCCTACACCAAGTGACCTGCTTTTTAAATTATATGAACAAAAATATTCAGGGCAAAATGAAAAGGGCCTATTTATATAACGAATATGAATTCGGAGGGCAGAAATGATGAAATATTAAATCATTAGAACTCTCACTAAAGGCATCAGTCATTCAAAGTTATGTTTAAATCCAAAATGGTTTTCTATTAAATTGGTAGGAATGTCTCACCCCATGTTCAAGAATAACCTTTATTCAGATTACAACTGCTCACTTTCGGTTGTTTGAAAACGAAATCATCTCCAAAATATCGTTTTTTTTAAACAAGCCTTAGAAAGTTGGTTGCAATTTCAGTTTAATCTACCTGAAAATAGAACAAATAATACAACAAATATTGTGGTTAAACTCAAATACACTTATTGATAAAAAAAAACAAGAAAACATTTCGATAAAATGTAAAAAAATATATATATATATAATTTTTGTAAATGACATCATAAATATGACTCGTTGAGTTATGTCACACATGCAGCTAACACAGATATATGGAAATGTCTTCCCTACCCAAAATTACAACCAACTAATTGCAGCATGACCACAAAAATGAACGAGGCAAGTAGAAGGGGGAAAAAGTAAGGAACTTGTCTGTCGGCCCTGCATTAAAGACCATAAATGGTTAAAGAAAATTGTACATTAATTGTTTATGTTTCATTGAACAAGAATGGGAAACGGTGTTTAAACCCTTTATTTACAATGAAGATCTGTGAAGTTATTTAGATTTTTACAAAATATCTTAGAAAGACAGGGCTTGTATATGTATGTATATATGAGTATATGCATGAATGTTTATGTATGCATATGTATATGATTGGGTATGTACGTTATGTGTGTATGTTTATGGATATACAGTTGAAGTCAGAAGTTTACATACACCTTAGCCAAATACATTTAAACTCAGTTTTTTACAATTCCTGACATTTAATCCTAGTAAAAATTATCTGTCTTAGGTCAGTTAGTATCACCACTTTATTTTCAGAATGTGAAATGTCAGGATAATAGTAGAGAGAATGATTTACTTCAGCTTTTATTTCTTTCATCGCATTCCCAGTGGGTCAGAAGTTACATACACTCAATTAGTATTTGGTAGCATTGCCTTTAAATTGTTTAACTTAGGTCAAACGTTTTGGGTAGCTTTCCACAAGCTTCCCACAATAGGTTGGGTGAATTTTGTCCCCCATTCCTCCTGACAGAGCTGGTGTAACTATGTCAGGTTTGTAGGCCTCCTTGCTCGCACACACTTTTTCAGTTCTGCCCACAAATTTTCTATAGGATTGAGGTCAGGGCTTTTTGAGGGCCACTCTAATACCTTGACTTTGTTGTCCTTAAGCCATTTTGCTACAATTTTGGAAGTATGCTTGGGGTCATTCTCCATTTGGAAGACCCATTTGCGACCAAGCTTTAACTGATGTATTGAGATGTTGCTTCAATATATCCACATAATTTTGCTTCTCATGATGCCATCTATTTTGTGAAGTGCACCAGTCCCTCCTGCTGCAAAGCACCCCCACAACATGATGCTGCCACCCCCATGCTTCACGGTTGGGATGGTGTTCTTTGGCTTGCAAGCCTCCCCCTTTTTCCTCCAAACATAACAATGAACATTATGGCCAAGCAGTTCTATTTTTGTTTCATCAGACCAGAGGACACCAAAAAGTACGATCTTTGTCCCCATGTGCAGTTGCAAACCGTAGTCTGGCATTTTTTCTGGCGGTTTTGGAGTAGTGGCTTCTTTCCTTGCTGAGCGGCCTTTTCTCTGAGGTCTTGGCTGAATTCTTTTGATTTTCCCATGATGTCAAGCAAAGAGGCACTGAGTTTGAAGGTTAGTCCTTGAAATACATCCACAGGTTCTCCTCCAATTGACTCAAATGATGTCAATTAGCCTATCAGAATCTTCTAAAGCCATTACATTTTCTGTAATTTTCCAAGCTGTTTAATGGCACAGTGAACTTTGTGTATGTAAACCTCTGACCCACTGGAATTGTGATACAGTGAATTATTATAAGTTAAATAATCTGTCTGTAAACGATATTTGGAAAAATGACTTGTGTCATGCACAAAGTAGATGTCCTAACCGACTTGCCAAAACTATAGTTTGTTAACAACAAATATGTGGAGTAGTTGAAAAACAAGTTTTAATGACTCCAACCTAAGTGTATGTAAACTTCTGACTTCAACTGTATATATTTACCCCAAAAAATATATGGGGGATTGGAAATGATGCAGACAATTACATTGATGGAAGCAACAATCTTTCTGCAATGTTAAAGCTGATCGACCTCTGGTGCATTCAAGCATTCAAGATAATCACTGACTGACTGTGTTCTGTTTCTTTTATAGAATCTGAGCTGCTCCAGAGCTTCAGCCCAAGTTCTCCTAGTCCTGGCTTTGTTCAGACAGGTCACCTGTCGCTTCGCATCACCTGATTTCAAAATTCACCCCACTCCACAGGTGACCATTCTCAATTTATAGTAAACTCTAGGCAGTTTCCTAGACACAGATTATGCCTAGTCCTGGACTAGAAAGCATTCTAAATGGAGATTCTCCATCGAACGTTCTTATTAGTCCAGGACTAAGGTCAATCTGTGCCTGGGAAACTGTCCCTTATTGTAATAAACTCATGTGGTATGAAATTTCTTTTTTCCCCTGCCTTCTCCTTACAGGAGACAAGGAAACTGGATGACTTCCTGAAACACAGCCTACCAGGTGAATTCAGAGAGCTCTGCACAGCGCTGTTATCAAATCAGATAGGTGGACTCCAGATCTCCCAGATTGTCCCACCTCAACGGCGCCTCCTTTTGGAGCTCCTGGTCCATGCATACGCTGTGCTCCTCAGTGGGACTACACTGCTGGCTCCACTCCACCAGATAGCCTCCCAGCCTCAAAATATGACGGTGAGGCACTCTTTTCTCTGATACACTGATTCCCAAATTAACCCCCAGCCCCTGCCCCCTTGGCACTTGTGACTAAGGCGTAAGGGATATCTCTACAAGTGGGGTAGGGGCTGGGGTTGATACTGTAATAAGATCATTGAGGCGATTAACCAGTTGTCCCACAGGGCTCCTATTTGCCCACCATGCCAGATGATCACACTAGTGAGGCACGCCAGTGGATGACTAAAGAGAACAAAATCAAGATGTACTGTAAGTATTTGCTGGCAAATGTATTCTCGTATTGCAATTGACATCATCATCACTTGATGATATGCAGTAGTACTTAATCGTTTTACTATTTTGATTGCAGTTTGTGCCAACGGTCATGCGTGTTTTGTTGGAGAGGTGAGAGATATTTTCTTGTTTATTTTGTAGATATCTCATTTAGCAGTTTCTTCCTATAAATTTGACTCTGTTCTTCTTCTTTATCTTAGTGCGGGAAACCAGTGGCAACATCCAAATGCCTTGACTGCGGTGTTCCAGTTGGTGGTGTTGCTCATAACCCAGTTGTTGGATTTACTGCTGCTCAACAAAGGTCCTTTGCTTAACCGTCTCTCCCAATATACAACTGAGAAATCTAGTTTATGAGTTAATGCCACATTGACCTTTGACCTCTGTGTGTGAATTTAGTGTGGGGGATCAGACCAGGACTGGTCATATTTTGGGAGAGGCTTATCGTAGGGCTGAGGCCCCAGAGAGACAGATGTCACCAGCCCAGTCCAGTATCCTTCGGCTGCTCAACCACCTGGCCATGCTGCAAGGGACCATCAAAAACTACCAGGTAAGGCCCGACCAATATCTCAAGCTAACATCAAGTAGTTGGAATAGGTATCACAAGAAACCTGTGCTCGGAAGTACATTGATCACTTCTCAACAATATCTCAAGGAATTATCAACTGTTGAAATGGGCATAAAGCCATTATGTCGGTTAAGTTAACTGCGTGATAAAAAATAATGTTTCTTTGTCTGGGCAGGCAGTCAGTCAGATGGTCCATCCTGGTGTCCAAGATGTCCTGGGGTTCATGTGGAGCCACCTTGAGAAGGACATGGAGGTGCTGGGTCGGACACTGGATCAGAACATGGACAACACGGCTGTTATAATTCATCTGGTTCTCCAAGCCTGTCTGGAGTTCACTGCAGGTGATTACACTTTTCTTCCATGTTGTTTTAATAAATAGTTCCTACAAATAGTTTTACAAATATTATATAAAAAATATAAATAAAATGTTCCCCACAATTCTTACAAAGAAATGTCTAAAATATTGTCATGTAATGGTTGCACCTCAGAGTATTTGAGTGAGTTTGTGACTTCAGCTGAACCAGGTTATCGCCACACAAGACCTGACCTGTCCTCTCGACATGGACGGGAACAGTGGGAGAAACTGGTCTGTGATGCAGTTATCAACCCAATAATCCAGGTATGGTCCAACTGGGATTAGTTTAGGCTTCTGGTAACACTTTATTTGAAGGTTTGCAGGGTACGTACATAAGGACTTCATAACACAGTCATTCAGTATTCCTGGTGAAGGACTATACTGATTTGGGACACTAAACTACGTCCAATCTTTTTATTGTACCTATTAACCCACCCATTTGATCTCCAGCATCTAAGGAGGAAACTGGCTGAAGCTCAAGTCAGTATCAGTGCAGATGACAGGCTGGGTGGAAGCCCACTGATGAGACTGCTCTATGCGGACCCCCGACCCATGCTGCCCCTGCTGCCCTCCCTCTCAGACTGCCCCACACACCACTCCTCCTTCTGGAGCCTGTCTGAAACCCTCACCGTGGAGCACTTCTCTCAGAGAGTGGACCAGGAGCAGGGAAGCAACACCGTACCCCTCCTCAAACTCTTCCTAAAGAAGGTAACTGGAAATGAAACTGATCAAGAATGGGATTCAAAAGACGAAATCACTCCATTCCATTATATTGACCTTCATCATGTGACATTATGTTGTCCACATTATTACCTGTTTATAGAGAATGGAGTATGTTATGGGAGAGTTTCCATACTTGTCAGTGTGCTTAAAGATATGTTTGTCTGTGTATGTATTTGTGTTTGTCCACTGTAGGTGCTGTGTGTGAGACAGCTCCACCATCTACCAGAGCTGGCTGCCTTACAGGCTGACTTGTCCAGAATGTTTCCCCTGACAGCTGAGATGACCAGTCAGAGCATTGCCCAGGTGTTGCAGCACATACCAACAGGTATGTGGGAGTTTTTATTCGGGTTGATCAATCAATCAATCAATCAACCACTCAATCAATGAGTCACCAAACTATACCACTGTAGGGTACCAGAAGAAAGTGCTGCTTGGGAGAATGAAGGTCTTCATGAATGTGTGGAACTGCCTTAGGATGGATGTGGCCAACAATGGTATGTACAGAAAGCACATTTATTCCCCACTATGTGTCAGTGTATGGGGAATCTTGTCGGATAAAATAGTCCTGTCTTTTACCTTTATTTAACTAGGCAAGTCAGTTAAGAACAAATTCTTATTTTCAATGACGGCCTAGGAACAGCTGCCTTGTTCGGAGCCAGAATAACAGATTTTGTTTTTACAATGTCAGCTCGAGGATTCGAACTTGCAACCTTTCAGTTACTAGTCCAACGCTTTAACCACAAGGCTACCTGCCGCCCCATCTAACTCTGTGTCTTGATGTGTGTGTACTGTGTGTGTATCGCATGTGTTTTGAGCAGCAGATTTAGGTGTGACACCACAGGTTTGTGAGAAGGAGCTGACCATGGACAGCTCTGGGGAGTTCCTGTCAACCTGTCGTCACGGTCCAGGGTCCTGCCTCCAGATTCTGGTCAAATTCCTGTTAGAGACTCACAACAGCTTGGTCAGAGAGGTTAGGAGACTCAGTCACCATGACAACAGGTTAGCCACACCTACCAAACTTCTACTTTTGATAATTTGATTGGCTTTTGATAATTTGGCTTTTGATATGGACCTTGCGACTTTGATAGGCTATCTCAGACTGAGTAGGAGCTGATCTAGGATGAGTTTCTCCATTTAAATCATTATGATTAACATCAGCACTCCTACTCTGAGTCACTCCTACTCATCAGCACTCCTACTCCTACTCTGAGGCACTTTATGAATATTGGCACTGGTTCCCCATCCCATTCATTATGATTTAAAAGTCTAAACTGATCCTAGACCAGCACTCCTGCTCTGAAACTGATCCTAGACTGGGCCCTGAATCTTAACTGTGAGATGTTTTTCTTACACCCCTGCAGTGCCTACAGTGTTCCTCTGGAGGGGGTGTCAGAGACACAGTTGACCCTGTGCCACCCTGAGAGGGAGCTGCTCCCCCTGGTGTTATCCCACTGTCATTACACACTGAGGACACGCAGGGAGACAGACAGCAGCTACAACCTGATGGACATCCAGGCACAACTGGCCCGCCGCTTCCTAGCTGGGAAACCAAGCATCGAAGCCGTAAGAGACAAAACTTTGCGATATCATATTTATACAATTATTGTGCATTCGTCTTAAAGTGATGCTCAAGAACTGTTGTATAATTTCAGCCGGTAGTTTTGAAAGGGGTGCTCACGAGCCAAAGCGGGTCCATGTTTTTTGTGTACTACCACGTCATTCAATTGTGTACTACGTCATCCATTTCGTATGATATGTTACATGCTGCAAACATATATATATTTTGCAACATATATTGCAATTCCTATGATATGTTACGAATCCAATTCGTACAATATGTTACGAACTTGTTGTGCTTAAGATCCAGGAATGCATCTTTAAGATAGCTAGGTAAGACAACCACATATTGTATAACAGTCATAGTAAGTAGTTTCCCCCTGTAAAGTCGTTATCAGCAAAGGCAATGCTAGTAGGAAAATAAATTCAATTTTTTTTTATTTTATAAAATACATTTACAGTAGCAGGTATACTAACCAGGCATGTATTTGCAGGACACCTCAAGATACTTGAACAGATATCAGCAAGACTTCTCAGTAGTCCTTGATGAAGTCAGGGCTAAGATACCTCAGGTAAACATATGTTTGCGCTCAGTTTAAGACTGTATCCTTTTTTTTTAAAGCATTGAAGTCATGCCCAGCCCCCATGGATTCAATACCAACCAAGAATGTACGCACACAGGAGTTTTCCCCAGTGGAGTTTGAAAGGGCCATTTTGTTTCAAGGTCAAATTCCTAAACCCACCATACTCCACTCTGTTTCCATTCACTGGGCTGGGAGGTAGTTAGTCTCCCAGGCTATGCGTCACTGTGTCCAGCTCTCTGCTTACAGTTGTTCTGTCTGTCTGTCTTTTTGTTTGTCGTTCTGTCTGTCTCTCTGTCTGTCATTCCATCTGTTGTCCTGTCTGTCAGGAGTCACTGAAGGGCTCCGTTAGCTGTGCTATGAGGACAGGACTGCGTTCATACACTGACGTGTGTGACGCTGTGTTTGCGGTGGAGATTGGCCTGCGGTTCCTGGGGAAGACTAGCGGAGTGCCCCAAGCCCCACTCTTGTCCTACCTGACTGAGTCACTCAAGATGGGCCCACAGATCTCTAGCAGTGTAGCCAAGGTAGAGTAACTATTAACTCCCGCAATGTCTCCACCTAATGCCCAGAGATGCAGTAATTCGTGTTTATTCCTTGTATCTATTTTTGTCCGGGTAGATTATGCATGTGCTCTCCTCATGACTCTCATTCCTAAGGCACAAATATACTACTATATGTCAAATATATGTTATAGAGAGACCACTATTACAGAGGTCCCCCTGCTTTGGCCCTTTTAACTGTACCCCTCTCACATATCTCTGTCCCAGGTCCTTGGAGAGAGCAGACTGGAACACAGCACATTCACCTGGCAGCTCCTTACCTCCTGGAAGTCTGAGCTGATGTTGAGCAGAGGACAGGTGAGTTAACATATAGCCCATACCTGTTTCTCCACAGGTGAGTTAACATATAGCCCATACCTGTTTCTCCACAGGTGAGTTAACATATAGCCCATACCTGTTTCTCCACAGGTGAGTTAACATATAGCCCATACCTGTTTCTCCACAGGTGAGTTAACATATAGCCCATACCTGTTTCTCCACAGGTGAGTTAACATATAGCCTATACCTGTTTCTCCACGGGTGAGTTAACATATAGCCCATACCTGTTTCTCCACAGGTGAGTTAACATATAGCCTATACCTGTTTCTCCACGGGTGAGTTAACATATGCAGTACACATCAAATTGGCCAGCATCGATTTTTCAGTGTTACATTTCTAGTGTTGATTCAGGCGTTCTGTAAGAGTGGAATTAACACGCAGTGGTGTAAAATAACCCCCAGTGTTGGTGTTAACAACCAGAGTTATTATTTAACACTGTGGAGAGTAAAACAGTCATGCAGTTAGTTACATATACCAGTTCTAATCATAACAATAAGTGAGTTGAAATTATCCCTACTGATCTTTTTATATCAATGAATCTGTGGATAGTCCAAATCACTTTTAAAGACCAAACCAACAATACAAATTCTGTCAGTGAAGTGAAACACCCCCTCTATGACCACATTTGGTAGTTTGTCAACCCTTTCACTCACCTGACCCTTGACCTCTGTTTAACCACCTCTGGTTGACCTCAGGTACCACATGCAGGCGGTCAGCCTCCGTCTGAGCTGTAAATCCAGGCAACAAGTGACATTGGACATGGCAGGCGTTGAATCAAAAACAAATGTTGATTAAAAAAAACAGAATTTCTGTTTATTATAATAATACATGGGATTTATATAGCGCTTTTCTAAGACTCACATATGCTTGTTTGAATCTCAGCTGGTACTCCTTGTAGATACTGTAGCTTAATTCATGTGCATTTCATTTATTATTTGTTTGCTTTTCTTATTTAACTCTGCATTGTTGAGAAAGAGCTTCTAAGTTGACATTTCACCTGTTGTATTCGGCGTTTGTGACAAATACAATTTAATTTGATTCAGAATTTGATTTAATGAAAAGTGAGTCTTGTTCTCCTCTTCTGATGATGTGAGTCAGATTTAATCTGATCTAGGATCTGTTTTTCTATTCCTAATTATATAACTTATATCACTATGATTTATCTTGTGCTTGCTGCATATGGATGTTATGTGTTTGCAGGACCCTTTCCAGAGGCTGCCATCAGAGTTCCAGCAGAAGTTATCCGAGGAGGAGAGGAGAGAGCTGAGGGTCTTCTTCAGTGGGACAGACATTGACATACTCTCCCTGGAGCTGCATGAAATCCTCCTCCTGAAGACCAACACTCAGGCTTTTTCAGACCAGGCTTATCTACCACACTGGGAGTAAGAGCCCATTTTGTATTACATTTTTTTGCATTTTTTATGCATTATTATACAGAGCAGAGCTAGTGGGAAAGATGGTTAACACTGAGAGATGTGTGTGCTGTAGACTACCTAGGTCACAGTGGGGCTAAGGGCCGTTTTGGCTGCTTTCTGCTTTTGTCGTAAACACATTGGCAATCCAGCTCTCACCATTTTTTATGGTCATGAAAAGTAACTGACAAAACAAACCTCTTATGTAATTAACAGTAACTGACAAAACAAACCTCTTATGTAATTAACAGTAACTGACAAAACAAACCTCTTATGTAATTAACAGTAACTGACTAAACAAACCTCTTATGTAATTAACAGTAACTGACAAAACAAACCTCTTATGTAATTAACAGTAACTGACAAAACAAACCTCTTATGTAATTAACAGTAACTGACAAAACAAACCTCTTATGTAATTAACAGTAACTGACAAAACAAACCTCTTATGTAATTAACAGTAACTGACAAAACAAACCTCTTATGTAATTAACAGTAACTGACAAAACAAACAAAGACACTAACCATTTGTGGCTGAATGAAGGATTGGTATGGGGCCAAATGTCGCACAAATTTGTAAAACACATTATTGACAAAGCATTTGAATGATTTGATTAGCACTGCTGTCATTACTATCATTACCCACCTTTGGACAGGACTTTGATGTTGATTATACATTTTCCTGATCTTAAAAAATATTACAAGAAAGAACGTGTTCCTCTAGTATTTTCAGTGATTACCGCCCTGTCCTTACCCCTGGCCACACTTTGATGTTTAGACTAGAGGAATCTGTCAATCTGTTTATATGGACACTTTCATTCCCAATAAAGCAGGAGCAAACACTGAGAGACACACAGAGAGAGATCCCCTTGGGACATGAGGCGGGCCCTTTTGACTCCTAGGGGCCAGAAGGGTCCGGGGTGTGATGCTTACCGGCGCCCATCTGTCAGTGGAAAGGGACTTAAGTGATATACACTCAGCCGGCACAGGTCACCCCTGCCCCCTTACTAAACCAGCAGCTGGGGCTAGGGACTGAATAGGAATGCAGCGTGTGGTGAGGACAATGGGTTGCAATGCTAACTGTTGCCTCCTCTCTTCCCCTCCTTCCTGTGTGTGTGTGTGTGTGTGTGTGTGTGTGTGTCCCACAGCATCAGGTCTACTCTAGACAACCATCTGGATAAGAAGAGACTCCCACCCATGCCTGGGCTTGACTCCCTACCGGAGGACATCACTTTGGACAAAGGGGCAGATATGTGGAGAATGGCTGTAGAGTTTAGAAAGAGATAAGAAGAAGATGCTGGTTTTGATGGTTGTTTATTATATGTTTTATTTTACATTGTGGCTTAACAGAGTTTGATTATTCAGCAAATATAAAGTTTGAATCCAAACAAGGACCAATTATGTGCCCTTGAGCAAGGCACTTTAACTTAATTGCTCCTGTAAGTCGCGCTGAATAAGAGTGTCTGCCAAATTACTAAAATGTCAAATGATTTTTTCCTGCCTAATGATGACATATTAGGCTATCTCTACTTCCTTGGCTAACTTCATATAGGCAATTATTCCCACAGTCTTGTGTGTGAATATTGTCCATTATCTCTAAAGACCCTGTACTAGTTTACACCCATTCAACCTTTGACCAACAGTAAAAAGGGGTGTCTAGTAGCCTGTTTGTTTTTATGCGTTGTTGGACCACCAAAATAAAGATGTTCTATTACAGCGAGTAACATTATATTGTCTATTTTACTTGTTTTCATATGTATTACTTGAAAATAAATATATAAATGAAACAAATGTTCAAATTACCATGAACCGTGTTGAAACGTGCGTTGGTTAGTGCTCCCGTGAATTAAAGTAAACTAATTTAAAGCTTATTTTTTCGCTTTCTGATTTGTTAAAATGTTATATCGTGACAACTGGGGCTGGGTAGGACGCAGGTGGTGGGGGTCACACCCCCCTCTTGCTAAGTCAACCAAACAGTGCGTTTGGGGCACGCCCCGTTAGCCACTGCACTGCTAACCGACATCTCCACTCCACCTATCAGATCCTCTGGATTTCCAGGACGTTGTGTTTTTACCGCCAATCACAGTTCTCAGTAGGATGAGTTCTTGTATTTTCTGGTTGCCACAGAGAAGATGTTGAGGGTATTATTGTCACTCACTCTTTGCTTTGATGGAGCAAGTTCACGGAATATTTCTACGGAGCTGTGGTAACGAAGAACTATCGTATCTGACCGTTTGTAGCTAGCTAGCTACTATAGTGGATTTATTGAAGTTATTTCGCTTCGTAGCCAACATGTTGCTTTTCGCTTATTATGTGTAGAAAGATGAGAGCAAGCTAACTTAAGCTAGCTAGCCAGCCAGCCTAGTGCGCCACACACAGAAGGTTAGGCTGCACATAAATACTCATTTTAGGCATCAACCACTTGTTCAAACTAGCTTCTAGCAGACCCACTTGACAGGCTCCAGGCTTATAGTTAACGTTAGCTCTTGGCTTTTAGGTAGCTACTGTTAACGTGTGTTGATTTAATAAATCCGTGCCACCAAGACATACTGTAGCTATTCTCACTAAAACGTCACCATTGGCTTTGGAGTAATTTGCGATAACAACACAAGCAAGGTAAGTTTGCATGGCCGACTTTACGCTTATTTGTGGTTTTAACATTTCAATTTTTATCTTTGGTTCTCCTTATCACCCGTATTCCCCCCCTCACTTCGCACAACCAACCTATATCCTACACACTGATTCCATCGAAACATTGTAGCCAACGATATGATAGCTATCTGAAACCATGTTACCCTGTTCCACTAATGTTAAGCAGGACTACAAGCTAGATAGATCTTGAGACAAAGTGTCACATTTTGTCAATCCCAGGTGAACGACATAA